>NW_006408526.1:26474193-26502670 GCF_000296735.1 Chrysochloris asiatica
CCCCTCCCCCGGAAGTCAGGAGCACTGTCTTCTGTGTTCTGGAAGAACCTCCCGCTTATGTCTACCATGGCTCGTATCGGCTGTCATTGTGTGACACTTGTCCCCTCATTCTAGAGATAAAGAAGAGGTTTTGTTTACTTCACGGTAATGGTCTCTTAATGCCAAAGAGAAATTTGTGGAAGGAATGAACAAGAAACTGGATAAATGCTCAGCTTCCCCACCTTGATTTTTGCTTTCTGGCTTCAGGTTGTCCTCTTCCTTCCCTGTATGTGCCTGCTTACCTCATACTACCTCCAGGAGTCCTGGTGTGGCACTGTGGGCTCAAACCCACCAGCCACTCCTCAGAAACCCTATACAGGGGCACTATAGTCCAGAACCAACTCAACAGCATTTAACAACAACAACAACAACAACTACCTCCAGGTTAGGAGGAGCAGCATGGTGATTTTACTTTATGTCTTTTCAGGATGATTTGTTCTGAAGAAGGAGTTTAGAAATCCAAAGAAATGTGAAGATAAAAGTGGTATTCATTTAGGCACTCGTCCCCTTGATAGACAGTTGTTTAACTTTAGGCCCAGGGGACGTTCTAAACCAGCACTGGCCGATCGAACTATCTGTGACAATGATGACTTTGGTATTGGTGCTATCCCATACGGTAGCCAATCAACATATCTGGCTGTAGAGCACTTGCAGTGTGATTCCAGTGACAGAAAGATGGGATTTTTCAATGTACTTAGTTTGATTAACTTAGATTTAAATAGGCACAAGGGGGCTAATGACTTCTGTAATGTAATGTACAGGTCTAGCGCCTCCTGTCAGGGTCTCTCCTCTTCTCAGGCAGGTGAGAAATGATTGGAATATAGTAAGTTCCATGCTCACCTGGGTGCTCTCAGAGCCTCACCTGTGCAGAAAACGTGGAAGGTTCTCAGCATGTGCGTGTGTGTGTAACTGTGCATGCACAACAGGATAAATAGTGGGGTGGGAAGGCGAGGTCAGGGCATGTAGGGCCCAGGTAGCACTGAGCATGGGTGAGCTACAATTTTCTATACATGGTAGGTTGGAAGACCGGAAACCATCCTGGTGGGATTATTTTTCTATACGGACTCTACGACACACTCCTTACTTAGTTATTTTGAGAAACAGAATCTGTCTAAATGAGAGAAGGATTTCTGCTATGTGAAGGCTGACTGTGTGGAGCTGATCATTCTTCTGGCCACCATCTGCTGCTAGAACTCTGACAGGACAAAAAACACCCAGCTAATTCCTCTGCTTGCCCTCACCACGGTAAAAGTCGGGAGTACTGTACAGCAAGGATGCATTTTTCAATCTCATTTGTGATTTTTGAGTAGGAAATTAAAGTCTGTACACAGGAAAGGAAAGAAGGGCTGATGCATTTGATCAGGGGTGCTTTATGAAGAATTTATTATCAGGGGGAATATCAAATGAGACACAGAAGCTCCGATAAAACACCAGCATTTGACAAAATAAACCAGACACTGATGGGCTTGAGCTGTTGATGGCGGTGAGGATAAGGAAAATAAAAGGAGGAAATGAGAGCAAATAAGATGGATGGTGTAATTAAGAACT
Organism: Chrysochloris asiatica; assembly: GCF_000296735.1. Classification (NCBI taxonomy): domain Eukaryota; kingdom Metazoa; phylum Chordata; class Mammalia; order Afrosoricida; family Chrysochloridae; genus Chrysochloris; species Chrysochloris asiatica. The sequence continues at coordinate 26,475,781 of NW_006408526.1, forward strand.
GAAAACAAGTGGTGACGAAGAGAGACGAGCTTGTTTGTTGGCTATGGAAAACAAGCCATTTTCACCTGTGGTACAGATTTTAAATACAATGTACGGCATGCTTCGAGTTTACATATATCATAAAGAAACTATATTTAAATATCCAAAGATCATATTGGGCTCGCAGTGGGTTAAGGGTTTGCCACGGAGTTGCATCCTGTCTACAGCAGACCAAGACATTTATAAATCTAATAGCCAGAGCACCTTCAGCAGCCTGAAGTCCACTCTATTCTGCCCCTCACTCCTTGTTCTCATCTGATTGCCTCCAGGTTAGCGCAGTCCCAACATGAAAGGATTTCTAAGCAACAAGGGAAGCTCTTTTATCAGAGTGGATGGAGGAGGTTCTGTGGAGTGGTGCAGGTAGATCCAGAGGGGACAGGGATGAGGAGTGCCCACCATCAAATCTTCCTGGGGATTCTTAACTGGAGGATGTGTGTTCCAGAAAATGATTAATGCGTTGAGGGGGAAAAAATGTTCTAATTGAACACACAGTAATTCTGAATTTTCTTTTTGTGTGACAGATAAGATATAATCATTGAATTTCTTTCTCCAGAGGCTTTGGAGAGAGAGAGAGAGAGAGAGAGAGAAAACCTTTGTGGAAGCAATATCTTCAGTGTCTGAAAGATAGTCTTTTTATATGAAACAAATTCTGCATTGGGTTACTAAAAGCAACCACCTGCTTATCAATCTAAAAGCTGCATCTTTAAAGGTCACAAGTGAAGGAAAATCAGATAGACTCATTCTAATTCCTAGCAAGCGGGAACTCATTTCTCACCAATCCACCCCGCAGCGCTCGGTAACATGACCTTTCACTTACAAAGAGAGCAGCAGATTTCCGTCTCTCATGTGCTATCCTTCCTTCCTCTTCAAGAATTAAATGCAGTTTTGATATTATCATTACACACCTTCCATAACATTCCACCAAAAGGACTTAGAAATTAGCATTGCTTTGCCAGAATGTCCAGCCAAATCTCTCTTACCCAATCACTTGGGCCTGGAAAAGAATATTAATTAAAAAAAAAATAAATAAAAACAAACACATTTTAAAAACTGCTTAGCATACGGGACTTCAGAGTCCGAGAAAGTCTCATAAAACATGTGACCTTGAGCAGTGAGTGAATAAAAATAACTTAAAGATGAACATTTAGTTGCATGTTGCGCTTTTAAATTCGGACTGATAAATTCATTTGGGAAAATAATTATGAAAGCATATGGAGCAGGCTTTCTTGGGCATTTCTGAGCATATAGGTGTCTGAGTGGCATTAGAACGTGATCTGTGTATCAGGAACCTATGGGAGACACAGGGAGAGAAGAGTCCCATGCCTAAATGTAAAGAATAGTAGCTTGCTGGCTGACCACCCACTGAAACAACAGCTGGGCCTGGTGTGATGGCAAATACACTGATTTCGAAACAGGCACTGAAAACCTTGTTCAAGTCTGAATTCAACTTTCAGGAACGGCTTTCAGGAACAAACGTGCACATCGAGCCTGGAGCATTAGATGGAATGTTTGCAGCCATGTTTACATTAAAATGGCAGGCATCTGTAAGAATGTATCATCTCACTCTTCAGAAGAAATATTTATGGTCACTTCATGTAGTCATTTCAGGCAATCTAAATTTAATTTACACTAAGTGCATTAATAATATCAAAGGGGAAAAGGATTTAAGTGGAAAACAAAACACAGTCAATTTCATTTCCACATGCCTTGGTTTCCATAATATGAAAGAGTGAAAATTACATTGCATCTCTATCTCAGGCCAATTTAGATTCTGTGTGGAAACCAGAACAAATCAGATGCTTAATACATTTTAAATTAGCAATAATTAATAATTTATAGGTGACAGAGATTCTTCTGAAATAATAATAATCCACATTTGTATAGCACATTATGGTGTGCTGAGTACATTATCACATTTGATCCTCCCAGAACATGTGTCTGGGTGAGGCAGGGCAGACAGTTGAATGCCCAGATTGTAGACGATGAAAATGAAACCAGGAACACGTTAGCAAATGATTCATAATAGATCATAGTACTTAAACTGCAATCAAGCCTCAAAATCCAGAGTTATTTCCCCCATCCTGAAAGAAAACTGATGTTTGGTCAGAAATAGGAGGAGGCTTCAAAAAGGTAATGGAAAATGTAATGAAAAATAATGGAGGGTCGGGTGCCTGACATAGCAACCCCCCTCTTCTGGAGGAGTGTGAACCCTCTCTGGACTAGGCTACACAGTGAACAGAGAACAGAGGTCACACTTCCAGTCTCTACCACATCCACCAGGAGACAAGTGGCAAGTGCCTGAGAACACACCAATATACAATAGTCAACGATATACAAATACAATATCACAATGTCTAGGTGAAAACATACAATTTCAACTAACACAAAAACAAGACAGAGTGACTCAAACAAAGAATCAAAATACAGGCAGAAAATATAATGCCAAAAATGGTATCAGAACTATGTGATAAGGAATTTTAAATAATGCTAAATTAGGCAATTTCAACAGATTATGAGAAAGATCAAGGAAACTACAGATAAAATCAAGGAAAACAGACAAAACTATGGAAATATTCAGGAAACAAACTGACAAAATAATAGAAAAAATGAAAACCACACAAAAGTATCTACTAAAAAGTGAGAAGATTAATATTTCAGGCATTCCAGAAATAGAGAATACACTGGAAGTGTAAAGAAAGATAATCAATAGAAAGCTGAATTACTGACCTTGAAGAAAAATCTCTCAATATTCATCTGTTAGAGAAACGATCAGAAAAAAAAACACACACACATAAAAAAATCCGAAGCAAGCCTAAGATTTACATGGGACACTCTCAAGAGGAATAATGTATGTGTGATAAGAATTCCAAGAGAAAATTTCCCTAACATTATGAAAAAAGAGAAGCTAACCATTCAAGAAGTTAAACGAACTCCAAATAGGATAGACCCCAAAAGAAAAACACCAAGACAAATTATAACCAAACTTTTAAAAACTAATGACAAGGAAAGAATCCTAAGAGCAGCTCGGGAAAAACGAAAATTACTTACAAAGTTGAACTAATAAGACTAAGCTTTGATTCCTCAGCAGAAACCATACAGACAAGAAGACAATGAAGCAACATACATAAAACTCTGAAAGAAACAAAGGACCAACCAAGAATCATATATCCAGCAAAACTGTCCATCAAATATGATGGCGAAATTAGGTCATTTTCACACAAACAGAAATGAAAAGAATTTATATAAACCAGACCAACCTTATAAAAAATATAACGGGATTTCTTTGAACAAAGAGCCAACAACAGCAGACAACAATCTGAAACTAACATCCATGATAAGATTACCTAGACTAGGCTCAGATATTGTTATTGTTAAGTGCCACTGAATCAGTTCTGACCCATAGCAACCCTGTATAGGGTTTCCAAAGAGCAGCTGGTGGGTTTGAACCACTGACCTTGTATAGAAGTATGCAAAGTAAAGCAGACCCCTAAAACAGAGAACCAGAGATACAATTGTAACAACAATAACAACCCATAAAATAGAAAGGGAATAATAGATTTCAAGAAACAAAATAAAATAAAATAACTATAACCCTAAAAACTATACCAAGCCTTACTCCTAGTCCTAGTCCAACCCTTACCCGTAACACTAACCCTGTTGTTGTTAAGTGCTGTTGAGTCAGTTCCAACTCACAGCGATCCTGTATAGGATTTCCAAAGCGTGGCTGGTGAGTTTGAACCACCAACTTTGCAGTTCACACCGACCGACTTGCAGTCCTGCGCTTATCCTACAGCGCCAACCCTAGTCCTAACCATATCCTGATGTGGCTCTACAGGATCAACACTGGACTGCTAACCACAAGATTGGCAGTTCAAACCCACCAGCCGCTCCTCAGAAACCCTATATAGGGTCTCTATGAATCGGAACCAACCTGACAAAACTTAACAACAACAACCACAATCTTACCAATAATTTAAATCCTAGGCCTACCCTAGACCTAGTCAAAGTCCCAACGCTAATCCTTACTCCTACCCACCTACTCACTCCCCAAAAAGATACTTCCATGAACCTTTTGAAGCCCTCTCATATTGTTTCCTTTTAACATATGCTAAATCAAAATTAATATTCTATGCGAGTTAAGATGAAAGGTATTACTATGAAATTATAGAAACCTTTATTAAATAAAATACCAAAACATGAAGCTATTGTTTCTTAACATATTCTCTAGGTGTATATACTTGGTGCTATAGGATAAGCACTTGACAGCAAGGTCAGTTTGGACTACAAGGTTGGCGGTTCAAACTCACCAGCCGCTCTTTGCAAACCACACTATACAAGGTCACTACGGGTCGGAACTGACTTGACAGCCCTTAACCACAACAACAACATTTCCATCTCTCTAACCTTTTCCCATAGAATTTTACATTCTTCTATTTATACCATGTCAACGGCAGTTTTGGCATCTTGGGAGACTGAAATCGTGTTAATCATAAATGTTCTTTCAGTCTTGGGAACAAAAATAAGTCTAAACTAGCAAGATCAAGGTTGTAGGTTGGATAATGAAATTTTGCATAGAGCAGATGCACTATCATGATGGGGGGGGGGGGAAATTCCCCAGGATGACTTCCTGGCCTTTTTCGTATCCATGTAGTTTTCTGTTTCTTTAAAATAGCTTTTTAATAAGCCCCCATGATCGTACTGAGAGCATCAAGAAAAATCTATCAAGATTACCCCTTGAGAATTTCCCCTAAACCAGTGGCTATAACTGCTCTACCTGGAATTTTACTTGCCCAACAGATCCTCTTGAGGTTTTTGAAAGCCCCTCAATGAGACTGAGAGAAGAGTATTACTACTGAGAAAACATGTCTGCAGCCATCTACTGATTGCAGGGACATGCGTAAACATTTTGTTTGGAAGAAACACGTGCATATGTGAACTGGAACCCTGGTAGCTATACTTTTTGACTTACCCATGTAAGAATAATCCTGAAGACAAGAACACTTCAGGATTATTCTTGGATGGCCATATTTTTTTAAAGCTACTTATTTGCACTGCTATTTCACTGGTAGCGTAGTGGTTACGAATCGGGCTGTGAACCTTAAGGTCAGCGGTTCGAAACTACCAGCCGCTCCGCGGGAGAAAGATGAGGTTTTCTACTCCCGTAAAGATTTACACCCTCGGAAACCCTGTACAGGGTCGCTATGGGTCAAAACTGACTCAACGGCACTTAACAACAACAACAACATGGTTGAGCCAGACTTCCTCATCAAGAATTCCTTCCTTCAGCTCTTACAGTTTCACTATAGCCAGATTACTAAAACTGCTCTCTTGAATGCAATTCTGCTTAAGCACGATACTCAGTAGATTACTATATGATATTGATGCTGAACCCCTCCCACTTCGAAACTTTCATTAAACTATAGGCTCCTGTTATCACCCTGGCTCTCCCTATCTGTGGCGAACTTGACTGGTTTTTGTAAAAGTTCTCACCATTCCTTCTCCTCTTCCTGTCTACTAAATGCTGCTAATCTTCAGAGGGGCCTCATAGATAATAAAGAGGTAGGAGGGTACCCTTCAGGTTATTGCAAAAAAAAAAAAAAAAAATTGTTAAGGTCTCAATAGAAACTGCATTTTAATCCATGATAGGGGTCCTAACTTCTGCATATCAACCCAATGAAATAACAATGCTTATGACTTAATATATATAGTAGCATGCTTAGTAGACATTTTATCTCAAATCTACTATCAATTCAGCTTCTAAATGTATACAAAAGACTCCCAAATCTCTTTCTAATACCCTGACCACACTAAATCCACTTCCCCAGGTCTGTACTAAAAAGAGCGCTGGACATTTCCACCTGGATCAATGAGTACTCAACATGTCCACAGCAAAATCTATTACATCGATCCGTCCACCTGCCCCTTCCTGGCCCCTCCCATCACAGTTAAGACCATCCTCTCTAGTCATTTTGACTCCTCTCATCTGGCACCAATTACCCTGTCTATGTACATTCCATATCCTTGAGTCTTTATCTCCATCCCCCACTCCTTCTGCCCTTTAACAAGGTTAAAGCTCTGGGCTACTGTGAGTTCCCCGTCTTCAGTATCTCTCTCCTGTCATCCACACTGAGTCCTGTGATGCATAACTTAATCCTAGTTATGTACGTATAGATGAGCAGAGAGCGAGCAAGCAAGAGCACTACACTAAAGTAAACCAGCCAAAATGGTGGAGCTAAATGCCATATATAAAAATTAATCTATGGGTTAATGTACTGGACTGCAAAGTTGGCTTGAACCACAAAGTCAGTGGCTCAAGCTCACCAGCAGCTCCTCAGAAACCCTACACAGGGTCGCTATGGGTTGGAACTGACTTGATAGCACTTAATAACTATATCTATCTAGCTATCTAGCTATCATCTGTCTGCTTATCTTTCTGCTTCTGTTAATCAGAGCTCTGCTATTTCCCCTTCTTAAGTCTTCAATGCCTTCTTCTTTTCTACTAAAGAAAATCTGAAATTCCTAACATGATATTCAGATCGACAATTCACTTTCCAGCATTGTTTCTCATAATTATGCTCCCCAATTTTCAGTCAGATGGGCTTACAACATCCCATTATGACTCAGAGTTTCCTGCTTCCATGCTTTATACCACGATGGCCTCTCTCCACTTAGAATACATCCGTTCTTACATTCCTCCTTGTTGAAATGATCCCCATTTGCCAAGGTCCAACTCTAAGGCCCTTCCTTTCATAAAGCCATTTTTGTAGTCTTGGTGTGGTGCTATGGGTTAATGCATTGGACTGCAAAGTCGGTTTGAATGGCAAGGTTGGTAGTTCAAGTTCACCAGCTGTTCCAAGGAAACCCTATATAGGGTCACTATAGATCGGACCCAACCTGAGGGCATTTAACAACAATGGACGGCACTCACTTAATTGAAGTGAGTATCACAGCATTGTTGGGGTGTTTTCTTATGGAAATCAATATATAATGTTTCTACCATAATTAATTTTATACACGTCTCTTTTTAGAGTGGAAACAGTATCTCCTATTGAATTACACACAGGGTCCAACACACAATGGGTCTGTCTTAAAAAGTATTTGATGAAGGAATTAATTAATTAAATTCCTGATTTACATATGAAAAAAACCCCAAAACAACAACAACAACAAAAACCATCGGCACCCTCCTTTCCAATCAGTGTTTAGCAGGTTGCAGCATTTAAGTAGAACAAACTCCTTTTGTGTCCAATAAACAGAATGCTTTGAGAATTCCTAAAGCACACTCCCTCTCTCCTTGCTATACAGTATTTGGCTTTCAAAAGTAAACTAGCAAGATGCTTTCATTTCACTAGATCTGCAATAAAAAATAGAACTTCTCATAAAATGGCTTGGTTCAAGTTTATTAGAAAGCTTTCAGTTTTCCTGGTTGCTTTTTGGAAAATGTTTGTTAGCTATGATCAGATCTAGAAGAACGCAGAGCTGCACTGACAAAACCATCTAGGATCAGAGAGACCTAGATGATGCAATTAAAAGGTGGACAGACAGGTAGACAGATGTTCAGCTGCATGATCAGGAACAAGATTGTATAAAAAGGCTTCTTTGATCATTAGAGATACTGCTATAATGAAGCCCTGGATACCTACTCGGTGTTTCTGCCGGCTCTCATCTCCAGCAGGTGTCTTATAGAGAAAATAAGGCAAACACAAACAGATCCACTGCCAGCTAGTCAAAGCTGCTTGGCATTTTCTCCTGTTGATTAAGCTGCAAATAAAATCATACATGTTGTGCTTCTGACACAGGCAAAGTATGCAGTTCACGAGTCCTTACAGAATACATCTTTCTGAAATATTTCAGCACCCATTACTCTACCAAGATCAAGAAACTAGTATGTGTTCAACTGAGTACCCCATGTGATCCAAAACATCCCCAAGCGGCCAGAACATGACACAAACTGTAAATACCAAAATGGATTTAAAAGACAAGTAAATTACAGGATGGTAGATTTGGAAAATGAAGGTGAATTGTGAACAATATGCAGAACGCTATGGCTTGAGAATAACTAATTCTTGTTTTTTTAGAAAAATGGAAACCTGCGTTAAGGTGGACCAGACAAAATGGCAGAGCTAAATGTCATTTAATTTGCCTCTGTGATGCACTGCAGGGTTCCTTAAAAGTAAACATGGTTTCTTGTTTCATTTCTTCATAGTTTAAAAAAAAAATGAAAGTGAGTTCCTGATCACACATCAACTGACAGGGATGTAGGTGGTAATTAAGGATTCTCTCGGGAATAATAGTTGCTGTGAATAACCTACAAAGTGCAGACTTGCACATAACTCTCGGCACTATTATTGACACTCTTCTGTTTGGGGCATACCAATTCATCTCCTTCTCTTCAGTTCCTCATCTCGAACACAGACACAATTGTAACCTGTTATTTGTCTGACGGGGATATAAGTAAGACGCTTGTATATATAAATATATGGAGTCCTGGGAAGTGGTGGCACAGGATAAGCATTTGGCCTCAATATCGATTTGAACCACAAGTTTGGTGGTTCAAGCTCACCAGCCACACCTTGGAAACCCTACGCAGGGTTGCTATGAGTTGGATCTGACCCAATAGCACTTAACAACAACAACACAACTACAATATCTATATGAGCGCTTTGGCAGAGCTCTCCTCCCTTGCTCTGGATTCTGCATTTGGCTTGTAATCATCTGACGTCCAGTTCTTGTGACTTAAGCTAGCAGCCTGTCATCTGACCTGCTGATTGTTGGTTTATCTACCACTGTAACCACTTGAATTAGAAGAAGCCTCCAGCCTAATGCCTGATTCACAGATTTGGGATTTGCCAGCTTTTACAACTGAAGGAATCATTTAATTGACATCAGTATACTCTTCACTGGTTTGGATTCTCTAGAGAACACACCTGAGACATTTAGTAAGGAAAATTATTCCAGAGAAACGCACCTGTAGGGATGTTTTCTAAATTGGTTTTCGAGCCTGATTAATCTTAAAGCTGCTGGTCATTCTGCCTCCAATACTAACGAGGGTACCGCTAAACCATGGTGTGAGGAGGCGATAGAAGTAAGCAAAATATCACCACCAGTAGAGCAAATGGAGTCCTGGTGAGGCACTGTAAGATCAGCAGTGGACTGCTAACTGCAAGGCTGGTGGTTCAAAACCACCAGCTGCTCCTCAGAAACCTTACACAGGGTCGGTATGAGTTGGAACTGACTCGACGGCACTTAACCACAACAACAAAGCAGAAGAAATATCTGTAAGAAATAAGGTTCAGGATGATAGCATATTGGGAAGTTTTCTACAATTTTATCAAATGAGTATAATGAAGAAGGCCAAGTGATATTATTTTTACTAACAAAGTAGTGAAAGAAGAGATGAATTCAGGACTTCTCAGTCACAGCTCCAGTGCTGCATTAAAGACCTGAAAGTTGCCCTAAAAGAAAGCCTTATTTTTCGTAGTAACACAACAAACCAAACACTAAGTCATACCATAAGGGTGACCGAACTATGACATCAACGAATTCTCAGTTTTAAATGGCCTCTGAAGCTAAACTGAGGGCATTGCTTGAGAAGAAATGGGACCAGGAAACTTGGGATGGAAACATATAGGCAAACAATCAGGAGAGGTAAACATTGCACCCATCTCATCTCAAAAGAATATTCCATCATTGTCTGCTAAACTACCTAAGGAAAAGTCCCTTCTACCCTCCTTTGTTGAGATTAACCCAGTTGCGCCTGAAGAGTCTTTGAGATGGTGCCTGGGCTATTAGCCGAGACAGATGCTTTATAAGATGTTGCTGAATGTTCCCAGGGCCCACTCCATCACCCATTTTTACTTCTATACCTATAAGTAGACTTAAGTCCCAGTGAGCCCCAAAAGGTGAAGTACAAAGTGTGACCTGGGAAGAGGTAGGCTACACTCTAAAAGAACAACTTGGCTTTTCTAATATATACAAACAGAAACCTGAGGAATATGTGTGGAAATGGCTGTTAAGGGTATGAGACAATGGTACAAAAAAACATAAAGTTGGATCTGTCTTGAGTTTATTGATATGGGTCACTAAGTACAGATCTTTCATTCAATGTTTCAGCTTGAGAGTTTAGAAAAAGAAATCATAGTTTGCTTGCTAGGTTCACTGAAGCATGGCTCAAGCAGAGGCCTACACGAAATCAAGTTGAAGTGAAAGACCTGCCTCGGAATATTGTAGAAGAAGCTATCCAAAAACTTAAAGAGAAATCAGTGTCCTGGAGTGGATTTGTCATGTTAGATCCACACATGGAGTGAGCAGAGGACACACCTTTAATCACAACAGTGAGGAACAAATTTGTGATGAGAACCCCAGCATCCTTTTAGAGTGCTGTGATTGTAGCTTTGTGTAAGTCAGATTTGACCTTAGGAACTGCTGTAGTTGAATAACAACAATGAAATTGATTGGACTCCATGATCACACAGGCCAAGTGGCAGCACATAACCAACAAAGACCAGGTGGTTGTGGTTACTCTAATGGACGGTAGAGTTACGCAGTCATCAGATCAGTCTGACTCATGTAGTCTTATGGAGTGAAACAGAGAAGAAATCTACCAAATATTGGGAAAGAATTCTAGATCAGGTGAATGGCAGCCTAACATGAAACGCCAGAAAAGAAAGTTATGGTCCTCAATCAATTCCCAGATTTGGATCAATTTACAGACTCACAACCCTTGGAATGAAGGGGAATCTGGTCCCTTTGAGAGAGAACCCCACTACCCTGTTAGAATTGTATACTATTATTTTTTTTCTCTTAGCCTTTCCCAAAGGAAAGTACAATCTTTGACGAGCAACTGTTCATTGAGGAAAGGGAAATAATCTAACCTGATACCAATTCCAGGAGACTGAAAACGTCACTATGGCCCAGCAGTCCAAGTGAGGGTAGACACATGGAGGTCAGGTTATTGTTGGAGTCTTAACTAATATCTGTCTCACAGTTGGTCCGATGGGTCCCCGAATCCATCCTGTAATGATTTGTTCAACCCTACAATGCATAACTGAAAAAGATACACTCTGCAATGCACAGAACCTACACACTGGATAACTGAAATGTGGAATAAACGCTATTATGGCAGGATGAAAGAGAGGCAGACCACTTCTGAAAAGTTAGCCACTGAAAACCATTGTTTAGCAGCTATACAATGTCTGACACAGTGACAGATGAGCCTCTGAGGTTGGAAAGCACTCAAAGTATGACTGGGGAAGAGCTGCCTCCTCAAAGCACAGCTGAGCTAATGATGTGTGTGGAACAAAGATTTCAGGACCTTTATTTGCCGATGGGGCATAACTCAACATGAGAAGAAACAGCTGCAAACATCCATTAATAACTGGATCATGGAATGTATGAAGTATGTTCAGGCAACAGGAAGTCATCAAAAATGAAATGCAATGCATAAAGATCAATACACTAGGTATTAGTGAACTGAAATGGACTGGTATTAGCCATTTTGTATTTCACCATTGTATGATTTACTATGACAAATTAAAGAGGAATGGCAGCACCTTCATTGACAAAAAGACCATTTCAAGATCTGTCTTGAGATATAATGCTCTCTATGATAGGATAATATCTACAGGTCTAGAAGGAAGGTCAGTTAATATCACTATGACTCAAATTTATATACTAACCACTAAAGCCAGTGATGATGAAATTGAAGAATTCTACCAACTTTTTCAGTCTGAAATTGACCAAACATGCAATCAAGGTGTATTGATAGTTATTAGTGTTTGGAAGGCAGAAGCTGGTAAAAAAGAAGAATCAGTAATTGGAAAATATGACCCTGGTTGTAGAAACAATGCTAGAAATCACAAGATAGATTCTGCAAGACAAACAAATTCTTCATACACTTGTTCAATAGCATAAACCATACACACCTGGACCTTACCAGATGAAATGCACAGAAATCAAATTGACTACATCTGTGGAAACAAACTATGGAGAAGTTTAATAATATCAGCCAAAACAAGGCCAGGGGCCAACTGTGAAACAGATAACCAATTGCTCATATGCAAGTTCATGCTGAAGCTAAAGAAAATTAAAACAAATCTACGAGAGCCAAAATATGACCTTGAACATTTGTTGTTGTTGTTAAGTGCCATTGAGTCGGTTCCGACCCATAGCGACCCTGTCCAGGGTTTCTGAGGCTGTAAATCTTTATGGGAGCAGAAAGCCTCATCTTTCTCCTGCGGAGCAGCTGGTAGTTTCGAACTGCTGACCTTAAGGTTTGCAGTCCGATTCATAACCACTACGCTAGAGACCATCTCAAGAACAGATTTGATGCATTAGACACTAATAAATCTGAGGAGTTATGGGATGACATCAAGAACAACATATATGAAGAATACAAAGGCCATTAAAAAGACAAGAAAGAAAATGTCAACATGGATGTCAGAAGAGACTCTAAAAACCTGCTTTTCAACACAGAGAAGCTAAAGCAACTGGAAGAAATGAGGAAGTAAAAGGGAACAGAAATTTTCAAAGGGCAACTTGAGAAGACAAAGTATTAAAATGAGATATGCAAAGACTGGGAGTTTAAAAAAAGGGGGTGGGGCACACACACTCAGGAATTTTCAAGAATTGAGAAAGAAAGTCAAGCCTCAAGTTGTAATACTGAAGGATCCTATGGACATATTGTCAGGAGGGAACAGTCGCTGGAGAAGGATGTCATGCTAGGTAAGACGAAGGGTCAGAGAAAAAAAGGAAGACCCCCAACGTGATGTATCAGCCAGGTGGCATCATTGATGGCGTCAAGTGTGGCAGCGGTAGTGAGGTTGGCCCAGGATTGGACATGTTTCATTCTGCTGTGCATGGGGTCACTATGAGTCGGTTCCGACTCGATGGCACCTGACAACAACAACAACAACAACAACATGGGTAAACAATTGAATGACCCAGGGAGTATCAAAATAAGATGGAAGGAATACACAATGTCACTGTACCAAAAATAATTGGTAGATATTCAACCATCTAAAGAGGTAGCATATGATCAAGAACTGATGGCATTGAAAGAAGAAATCCAAGTTACACTGAAGGCATTGGTGAAAAACAAGGCATCAGGATTTGACAGAATTCAAATTGAAATGTTTGAACTAACTGATGCAGCACTGGAGATGCTCACTCATCTATGGCAAAAAATTTGGAAGACAGCTACCTGGTCAACCAAGAGGAAGAGATTCATACTTGTGCCCATTCCAAAGAAAGGTGACCCAACAGAATTTGGAAATCAACGAGCAGTATCATTAATATCACATGCAAGTAAAATGTTGCCGAAGATACTTCAGAAATGGTTGCTGCAGTACAGGGAGCAGCCAAAAATTCAAATCGGATTCAGAAGAGGACTTGGAATGGTGGTTATCACTGTGGATGTCAGAAGGATATTGACTGAAAGCAGAGAAAGATGTTTACTTGTGCTTTATTGACTATGCAGAGGCATTTGACTGTGTGGGTCAGAACAAACTATGGATAATAGTTTGAAGAATGGAAGTGCCAGAACGCTCCATTGTACTCATGAGGAATCTTTACATAGACTAAGGGGCAATCTTTGAAAAGGACAATGGTATATTGAATGGTTTATGATCAGGAAAGGTGTGTTTCAGGGTGATATCCTTTCACCATACTTACTCAATCTGTGTGCTGAGCAAATAATCCAAGAAGCTGGGTTATAGGAAGAAGAACATGGCATCAGGATTGGAGGAAGACTGAGTCATCAACAACCTGCCATATGTAGCTTTCTGGAAGCAAAAATTACTAACTGATGAAGGTCAAAGACTACAGCCTTCAGTATGGAATGCACCTCAATGTAAGAAAAATGAAAATCCTCACAAATGGACCAATAATTAGTAACATTATGATAGTCCCTGAAAAGACTGAAGTTGTCAAAGATTTCATTATGCTTGGATCCATAATCAACACTCATGGAAGCAGCAGCCAAGAAATCAACTGATGTATTGCAGTAGGCAAATCTGCAAAAGACCTCTTTAAAGTGTTAAAGAGCAAAGATATCACTTTGAAGACTAAGGTGTTTTTGATCCAATCAATGAGATTTTCAATTGCTTCAATGTGAAAGCTGGACAATGAATAAGGAAGACCTTAGAAGAATTGATACGTTTAAATTATGGAGTTGATGAAGAATATTAAAAGTGCTATGGACTGCCAGAAGAACGAACAAATCTGTTTTTAAAGAAGTATTGCTCCTTAGAGGCTATAATGATGAGACTTCGTCTCTCATGCTTTGGACTTGTTGTCAGGAGGTCCCTGGAGAAGGACATCATGTTTGGCAAACTGGCGGGTCCGTGAACAAGAGGAAGACCCTTAGTGCGATGAACTGCCATAATGGCAGCAGCAATGGATTCAAATATAACAATAATTAAGGAGGGCACAGTACTGGGCAGGGTTTCATTCTGTTGTACACAGGGTGGCTACTAGTCAAAACTGACTTGACAGCTCCTAACAACAATGGTAAGAAAAGCGAAGTGGGAGCCATTAGGACTTCCTGCCCTGGTAAATAGAAAATCAAAAGTAATACCATATCCCTTTAGGGACTTCCAAGACTCTGTTACCATCAAGAATTTGAAGGAAGAGATGGTGATTCCCACCACATCTTCATTCAACTCACCTATTTGGTCCGTACAAAATGAAGATGGATCTTGGAAAATGACAGTGGATTATTATGAACTTGACAAGGTGGTGACTCCAATTCCAGCTGTTGTTTCAGATATGGTTTCACTGCTTAAGCACATCTGATATCTGGTATGCCACTACTGATCTGACCAATGCCTTTCCTCAAATCCAGTTTTGAAGGACCACCATAAAAAGTTTGCCTTCAGATGGCAAGGTTACTATCCTACCTTGGAAGTATATCAGCTTTCCAACCCTATGACATAATTAGTCGTAGCAATCTTGATCACCTTTCCTTCCATAATACATCACATTGGTCCATTACATTGGTGACAT
This sequence comes from Chrysochloris asiatica, assembly GCF_000296735.1. Taxonomy (NCBI): domain Eukaryota; kingdom Metazoa; phylum Chordata; class Mammalia; order Afrosoricida; family Chrysochloridae; genus Chrysochloris; species Chrysochloris asiatica. Next base: position 26,490,823 of record NW_006408526.1, read on the forward strand.
TATGCTGAATGGACCTAGTAATGGAAGATGTTTCCATGACTCTAGATTTATTGGTAAGTTATTTGTGTGCTAAGGGTAGAAAATTCATTTGGCAAAAATTCAGGCCCCTTCTATCTCACTGGAATTTCTAGGAGCATGGGGCATGGCAAGATAATCCTTCTTAAATAAAGGTAAATTCCTACATCTAGATCCTCCTACAACTAAAAAGCAGACACAATGCCTGGTGGGCTTCTTTGGATTTTGAAGGCAACATGTCCCTCACTTGGGTGTGCTATTCCAGCCTGTTCATCAAGGGACTCAAAAAGCTGTTAGTTTTAGGTTGGTTCCAGAACAAGAGAAGGGTCTCCAACAGGTTCAGGCTGACATGCAAGTCATGCTGCCATGTTATTGTTGTTTATATGTTAATGAGGAAGGATTAGTGTGAGGTATCATAAAAAAGTGTGACTCAAGTCATAAACTCTTACTCTGATGAAGGGTGAGTTTCCTTCGAAGTGTAACTTACATCCAATAATCTGGGGGGACTTCAAAAGTTTGTGCAAAAATGAAATGAAAAGATAGTAGAATCAGTTACCACTCCCAACTTCCCTGAAAGGGATCACATTAGAAAGACCCAAGTAGAGTGGGAGAAAATGTGAAACAAAACCCAAAATTATAAAAGAACACCAGGCTTATTGATTAGAAAGAGACAGGAGGAACCTGAGACTATGACCCTTGATCACCCTTTGGGTCTGGAATGGATCTTACCCTCGTGGCTCAATTTTCAGCCAAGCAGTAGATAGGCACATGGGGGCACAACATCACTAGTAAGGTATGCGCACCATGGAATGGTCAATCACTCAAAATCAAAAGGACAACATTTAATCTAAGAACAAAGTTGAGAAGGGATAGAAGGAGAATGGACTGGAAATAGGAACCCCCAGGGAAGAAGCAGGATAACTAGTGTTACATGGAGGGGACTGCAACCCTTGAGATGAAACAGGATATGATTTATTGAATGTAAAATGGATAATCTTGTCTGGAAACCTGCACTCAATTCACAATAAAATGTTAAGGGAAGAAAAGAAAAGATCATGGAAAATTTCCATGAACTTTCTGAAGCCTCCTTGTATATGGATGCTCTGGCTGGCTCTTCCTTGCTCTAGATCCTACATCTGGCTTGTTGTCATCTGACCTCTAGTTCTTGGAACTTGAGCTAGTAGCCTGCAACCTGACCTGTCAGTTTTGGGACTCATCAGCTTCCATAGACCCATGAACCAACAGCCCATTTTCTGACCTTTTGATTGTGGTGGATTCATCAGTCCCTGTAACCACTTAAGTCAGGAGAAGCATCTAGCCTGAAGCTTGACCCACACACACATTTGGGACTTGCTGAGTCCTGGTGTGGCGCTGTGGGTTTATACGCCAGACTGCAAAGCTATTTGAACTGCAAGGTCGGTGGTTCAAACTTACCAGGTGCTGTTTGGAAACCCTATACCGGGTAGCTATGAGTTAGAACCAACTCGGCAACACTTAACAACAACAACAACAATCATCACAATTATGTGAGCCATTTCCTTGATAAACACACTTCACTGGTTTTGCCTCTCGAGAGCACCCAGCCTAAAACAACTGCATTCTTCTCTTTGAAAGAAACGATATGATTTATGATGGCAACATTGCTTAGACAAGTTGGTGACTGATTCTGGTTCTGAAAAGAGGAGAAAGGGAAGAAGACAGGGAGAGAAAGAGGAAGAGATCCACTCAGCACATTCTATTTTTATGACTTGGGGCAGAGGTGAATACCCCCAGTAAATCACACTTTCAGAGGCAGATGATTCCCTTCAACAACAATTTCTCCTTCTAGAGTCATCACTTCATCTTGTGAAAGTCTTTGCTCCATATGTTCATGAAGCATTGATCCTGTTACAGTTGTCATGGCACAACTCTGCAAAATCAGATTACACTAAACCAGCATGTGGGGTCTTTGATGAGGAAATGAAAAGATAAAGCATTGTAAGTCACAGAGCAGAAAACCAGCTAAGGCACACTTGTTTTTCTATTTCCCTCTCTATATTTTACAGTTGAAAAGCCCACTCTCAGCACACTTTAATTAACCACTTCGTATCACGTGACACTGAGCATGTACCACATGGGGAACTGGCTGCTCTCATTCTAGTGACAGTGGTTTTCTCGGCATGAGATTTCCACGAGCTGTCCTGTGCACCACCACCTGAGATCTCAGGATTATAGCCTAACCTGTGATGATACCTGAACACAGTTAGGTCAGATTCTCTCAGAATACTAATATCGAGAAAATCATCTGCCTACTGTAGGTAACAATGACCAACCATAAAGGTGAGCTGAAATTGGATTCTCTTTTAAGAGATCACTAACTCAAATTGTCTTTGTCATAGCTTGCCTCAAAAAAAAAAAAAAAAAACACATATTTTTTTTTCAATTTAGAACTGGCAGGAGACATGAAACAGTAGGCTTGACTGTCCACATAGTTCACCGCTATTGCAGTGCTAAATGGGTACAGACTGGGGAGACAAATGAAATAAGACAAATGTACTCTGCCTTTATGCTCAAGTATGGTAGTTAATACAGTTGAACATTGTATTTATTTTTATCTTTGACAGGGCCAGAAATGGACAATGACTTTATCTGCAGATGGAACAGTCTCAAAAATCCTTTTCCCTGCCCACAGGAGAACATATTTCTTTGCGAGTTCATCCACAGTGAAAACTGGTTGAGAACTGGGAGTGTGTTTTCTTCTTTTCAGCCATCATTAAAGACTAAACTTCAGTAACTCTTAATAGATACTAGAAATGAGAGCTGAAAATGAATGAGAAAGGCAGGCCTAATCACCAATATGCAACATGACAGAAGGTCATTCTATCAGGTATTTCCTCTGAGTTAGGAGATATTTATAAAGTATATAGAATCCCAAAGTTGGGCTGTTTTATTATTTTGAAATTCATTCTCATATTCCTGCAGAGTTTTACAGTTTGACCTATTTGTCTTAAGGTTGGACTGCATTATACATTCTTAAGAAGCAGAAGCAAGACAGAGATGGCCCTGAGAATCACCATCAACATTGTAATCAGTCTCTTTGATAGAGGTGATACAGAGCGCTGACACTGAAGCCGCCATTTTCCCTGGGAACGGTATTCTCATTCATTGGAAGACAGAAGCAGAGGCCCCTGCCTTGAATTTGCAATGTTTAAAAATGGGAGAAAGACACTATTTGATTCAATGTTCAAACATTAACAAAGTGCATTCAAGGAACCTAAATCAGAAAAAAAAAGGAAAGGAAACTTAGTTTGTAGTACTCTTTCCCTAAAGGCATCCAAAATTCCTTTCTGATTGAAAACTGTGATTTCAGATTAGCTACTCTGAATGTATTATAAAAGGCAAATGCAACAGACTTTTCAGTTGATCCGGACTAAATTAGGCTACAAATAGAGAAGCAAAACATTTTTAAGCGTCTGCCTAAATAGATACATACAAGTCTCAGCACTATTAGCTGCTCAGTGATGATCATGAATAACATTCCTAGAGACAAGTTATTGCAAAGTAAGAATTTTCAGGGGCTGCTGTCATCTAAATTATGGCAATAATTCCTACCCTCTTCATCATGAATGGTATTATAAATAGAAGAACGAAACTATTTTCCTGGCTTTTAGGTTTTTAATACTCACACCTTTACTTTAAAAACTGACCCCATCATCTTTTTCTAGACAGGAATGACTTTTCTAACGGGAGGAAAAGTCTAAGATGCCATTTTGAGAAGGATCAAATTACGGGATGGAAGAATTTAAGATATAATTTTACATTAATATCTGGCTCCCTTTCTTTCGTATCAATACCAGATAGATCTTATTTCTAAATCACATAAAAATATGACACATGAAACAAATACTATCCAAATTCTGTCTTCTACAGAAGATGTCTTGAAACAAAATTTTCATCAGTAATATTCCTTACTTACAAAGGAAATAGCTTATTGGCAGCATGTCTAACAGTCTATAGTTACTAACACTAAAAGGAAGAAGCAAAATTATAAAAAGGAACAGGGGAAAAGAGAACAAGAAACTATAGGATTGGCTCATCATAGCTTCCTACTATCACCATTGATTCTAGTCATCTTCAAAGGGTTGTTAAATGCCATAGAGTCAGATCACACTCATAGCGACCCTGCAGAGGGTTTCCAAGGAGCGGCTGGTGGGTTTGAACCATTGACTTTGCGCTTAGCAGTCCAGTGCTGATCCTACAGTGCCACACCAGGAATCCAATACATTATTTAAAACATGTGTGCAGCACCTGGTCATAAAACCCTATTTATCCTCATCAACTTCAATTAAATGAGGAACTCCAGCCTGTGTAAAACCATTTCTGAGAAAAAAAAAATCTTTCTAACTATCTATGAAGAACTAGCCTTTTTGTGAACAAAGCATTTTGCCCTCCCACCCCCACCTCAAAATAGAATTTTAGCACTTCTTTTATTGCTCATAGTTCCTTTTGCACTTCGGGGGATTTATATTGAATGATGGCAGAAGAACCTCTACTCTAAAGCAAAATTCAGTATTGATATTTAGGATGATTGGAGCATCAGCACATTAGAGTGAGAGTGTGGATGAAAGATTCTGGCTATTATTCCTAAAGCTGACTCACCCTCACAGAAGAGCCTACAGCTACTAGGGGTGGGTGGGTGGTTGGGGGGGTGGGGAGCTTTATTTTTCAAAAGAGACATAGGACAGTGTGAGTTGGCCATGGTAAATGGGAGTGCCCAGCTTTAATGTTTCTGGGTAGCTGAATGACACAGCCTGGGGGTGGGGGGCGCGTGGTGAAATAAACCTAATAGAAATGAAATTTGGGCACTGGGAAGCTGAGTTCCAAGAGCATTAATGGTTTCCAGCTGGACCAAGAAGATGTTTAATTCAGTGTTTTGACCACTGCTACCTGAAGTCAAAACAAAATAAACAAACAAAAAATCCTACACTATGAGAGCTTTTGAGACTGCATGACAAAGAAGTACCCAGTGATCCTCTAAAAGATGCAACATCACATCTTTATCATTTAAACCTGACATGCAGACTTTTGCGCTTTACTGATAAGATAGCTCCCAGACACTCTGTGCAAGCAGTAATATAGTACAATGAATAAAAACTTGAGTTCCAGATTCAGATGGAAACAGGGTCCAATCCTGGCTTCACTATTTAGCAGGTGTGTTATCATAACTAGTTATTTAATCTGAGTCTCACTCTCCTAATCAAAAAATAAAAATAAAGTTTTAAAGCAAAAACAGAGAAATAATAATAGTACAAAATACCTAACACTGTGAAGTCTAAACAGCAAATTCATTCAAAATGTTTTTTCACATAGCATAAGGGAGTTTTGGGGGTGATCAAACTATTCTGCATCTTGATAACATATATTTGTTAGGTGCCACCAAGAGGGTTCCAATTCATAATGACCCTATGTACAACAGAAAGAAACACTGTCACGACCTCAACAACCTCACAACCATTGTTACATTGTTGCTGCTACGGTGTCAATCCATCTAGTTGGATGCCTTCCTCTTTTTTGCTGACCATCCACTTTATCAAGCATGATGCCCTTCTCCAGGGACTAGTCCGGTCCCTCCTGATAGCACCTTCCTGCCTTCTAAGGAGCATTCTGGCTGTACTTCTTCCAGATTTCTTTGTTCTCTGGCAGAGTCCATGGTACTTTCAATATTCTTTCCAACACCATAATTTAAATGTAGCGATTCTTCTAGGATCTTCCTTATCCATTGTCCAACTTTCACATGTATATGAGGTAATTGAGAAATACCATGGATTAGGTCAGATGAACTTTAGTCCTGAAACTGACATCTTTGCTTTTGAACACTTTAAAGATGTCTTTAGCAGCAGATTTTCCTATGTAATACATTGTTCTATTTCTTGACTGCAGCTTCCAAGAGTGCTAATTTTAGACCCAAGCAAAATGAAGTTTTTGACAATTTCAATCTTTTCTCCATTTACCATAATGTTATTTATTGATCCATTTATTGATGTTATTTATAGTTAAGTTTTCTTAACACTGAGGTGCAATCCATTTTGAAGGCTGTGGTCTTTGATCATCATCAGTATTTTAAGTCCTCTTTGCTTCCACCAAGCAAAGTTGTATCATCTGCACATCACAGATTGTTAATGAGTCTTCCTTTAATCTTGATGCCACACTCTTCATATAATCCAGCTACTCAAATTATTTGCTCAGAATACAAACTGAATACAAACAAAGTAAAAAGATGCAACACGGGCACCCATCTTTCCTGATTTTAGACCATTCAGTGTCCCCTTGTTCTGTCCTAATAATTGCCTTTTGGTCTACTTACAGGTTCCTCATGAGCACAATTAAGTGTTTTGAAATACCCATACTTTGCAATGTTATTCATAGTTATTCATTATCCATATAGTAAAAAGCCCTTTCAAAGTTAAGAAAGCACAGTAAACATCTTTCTGGTATCCTCTGCTTTCAGCAAAAATCCATTCAACATCAGCAACGACATCCCTATTTCCACATCCTCTTCTGAATCTGGCTGGAATTTCTGGATATATTAAAATTTATAGAACAATGAACCAAAAGGACAAAGGTAAATTTTACTTTATGATAATGTTAAAATAGTATCATTAATATCACACAGAAGTAAAATTTTTCTGACAATAATTCAAAATCAATAGCATTCAACATTGACAAGGAACTGCCAAAAATTCAAGCAGGATTGAGAAGAGGACATGGAACGAGAAATATCATTGCTGATGTCAGATGGATGTTGGTTAAATGTAGAGAAGATCAGAAAGATATTTATGAGTTTCATTGACTATGCAAAGGCCTTTAATTGTGTGGATCATATAAAATTATGGATAACGCTGTGAAAAATGGAACTTCTGCAGAACACTTAATTGTGCCCATTCAAAACATGTACATGGACCAAGAAGCAGTCATTTGAACAGAACAGAAGGATACTATGGGTCTAAAATTAGGCAAGGTGTGTAACAGGATTGTATTCTTTCTGTATGCTAAGCAAATAATCTGAAATGCTGAATGATATGAAGAAGAATGCAACCTCAGGATTGGAGGAAGACTCATTGACATCCTGTGATATGCAGATGACACAATCTTGCTTGCTGGAAGAGAAGAAGATTTGAAGCACCTACTGATGAAGATCAGAGACCACAACTTCCAGTATGGATTGCACCTCAACGTAAAAAAAATTAAGATCCTCATCACTGGAGCAATAAATAACATCATGAGAAACAGAGAAAAGACTGAAGTTGTCCAAGATTTCATTTTACTTCGATTCACGATCAACGCTCCTAGAAGAAATCAAAGGGCATACTGCATTAGCAAACGTGCTGAAAAAGACCTCTTAAAAGTGTTTAAAAGCAAAGATGTCACTTTGAGGGCTTAGGTGTCAAGCCACAGAATCTTCAATCTACTCAAATGCACGTGAAACCTGGGTAATGAATAAGGGAGAACAAAGGATTGATGCGTTTGAATGATGAGACTGGCATAGAATACTTAAAGTACCCCGTACTACAAGAAGAACAAATCAATTTGTCTTGGAAGAAACACAGCCAGAACACTCCTTTAGAAGCAAAGATGATGAGAATTTGTCTTACATACTTTGGACGTGTTATCAGGAGGGACCAGTCACTAGAAAAAGGCATCATGCTTGGAAAAGTAGAGTGTCAGCAAAAAACAAGAAGACCCTCAATGACATGGGTAACAATGACTGCAACAATGGGCTCAAACGAGTCATGACTGTGAGGATGGCATAGCACCCAGTAGTGTTTCATCCAATAGTAAACAGTCACTTTGAATTGAAACTGACTCGACGGCATCTAACAACATTCTAAAAACGGAAATAAGAAAATAGTAATGTTCCATTATTGTTATCAGTGCTGTGGAGTCTGTTCTGACTCACAGTGGCCTGGTATATGGTTTCCAAGGTTGTATATCTTTCAGGAGCCACAGCCTCATCTTTCTCCTGTGGTGTAGCTGATGGGCTTAGACTGCCCACCTTGTGGTTAGTAGCCCAGTGCTTAACCTACAGAGTCACAGTGCTCCCTTAATGCATGAGTAAAACAACAAGTAAACACACAATTACATACTCACTGCTTATCACAGTGCCTAGTATATAATAATATTCAAAATAAAAATGCTCATTACTGATGCTGTTTTTGCTGCTGGGGCTGCTGCTGCTGTTATTAACAAGCCAGAGAGAATACAAGTAACCACCGTGACAAAAATAAAGTGGGCAACTGGTTGGCCCAGTTAATGTTCTCTGATGACAGACAACTGTTGTTAAATGCCACGGAGTCATCCCTACTCATGCCGATCCTGTATAGGGTTTCCAAGGAGCAGTAGGTGAGTTTAAAACACCGACCTTATGGTTCAAACTGACCTTGTGCTTATCCTACAGTGGCACACCATGACTCCAAGGAGGGATGCAAAAGCAAGGCTTTCAGTTGGGAGCGAGGCTGTGTGTGGGGGGTGCAGAGTATAGCCATCTCTGTTCTGCTCTCAGGTTAGGAAGAAGATGCAATACCAGTTGCAATTACAAGATGCCAGAAGCAAAAAGGGAAGAAAAAGAGCAGCATTTTCTGCTGCTAGACATGAAAACAAACCAACTGAGAAAAGTGCTTTCAGGAGCAAAGTGTGTGCTGCTGGGTGTGTGGGCTGCATTCTACCTCATTCTCCAAAAGGGAGGCAGGGAATAAGACTGCAGGTTCCGACATAAATGGGTACGGTATAAAAAAGCCAGCCAAACACACATTCTATTCTTAATAACCTTCAAGTCCATTCTCCTTTCTAGTCTAAAAATCCAACAAACAAAATTGTAAATAAGATTTTTTTTTTTTTTTTAAAGGAAGCAAAGGACAGGGGAAAAATTCACTACCAGATTCCAAAATGCATGTAAGCTCTGAGATTTTCCTATCCCTGCATCTTTTTTTTCTTTTTTTCTTTTTAATGTTGTTTTTGCTCAAGTGCCAGTAAGGTATTGGCTGCCACAGACCATATAATGTGTTGACGTTCCCCCATGGGCAAGCACATGAAAGGAAGACACTCATGGGGTGCTAAAACTGTTTCTTCTCAATATGCAAGTCTATTTTTCTTTCCTCAATAAACTACATTTGCTTGATGAGATATCTGATAGTTTTAGTGTTTGTTCACATACTCACTAATTTGCAAGACTGGGTAATTTGCAATGGGTCTCATAGGTCATTAGAGCAAATTAACAGCCTTCTGTAAAAATAAAGCAAGACAAACTGACACTTTGTCATACTGCACAGTTCAGCATCGTATTTCAATGTAGAGACTTGACATCTTGAGTTCACTCCCTCATAACAGAAAAAAAAGTAGGCTTCACATCCTGCCTCGCCCCGTGGAGGTTTGGCAGGAGCATTAGTGAAAGCGATTCTATAACTCATCTCTTTTTTATTTTTTTTTTAAGTTTTTATTGTGGATTGAGTGAAAGTTTACAGGGCACATCATCAGTTTTACATTCAACAAATCATACAACTTGTTTCATTACAATGATTATAAACCCCTCCATGTACCATCAGTTAACAGTATTTCTCTCTATTCACTTTAGCTTTTTTAAAAAAACAAAACAAAACAAAAACACTCAGGCATATATAATAATTTACACCTTCAAAGGGCACATTCTGCAAGTCTGCCTCCTGGCCACCAGCTCTTAGACCCTCTCTTCCCATGAATCAAGAGTCCTCAGCTGCTCCCCCTCTCCATGTCCCCATCTCTGCCTCCATCTCTGGCATCTCTGCTTCTCTGGATGAGGCCCCGCATTCTGCTTGTGCTCTTCTCCCTTGATGGTCCTAGGGTCCTCTGTCTCTGGACTGTAAGATTAACCACTCCCCTGATTTGCTTTGTTGTTGTTGTTTTTTTTCCACTCCCTGTTTTTGTTACAAAAATTCTACCTTTTCAATTGTGACAGTCGCAATTAGTCATGATAACAATTATTCACTATTGAATCATACAAATCTTACTCCCATCTCTTTTCACCAGACCCATCTAGACAAGATGAAAACTATTCAGTGGGGACCCTTTCTTTTCCCCCATATTCTTAAACTAAACTCCCTCTTGAAACCTTGTAAACCAGTCACTTCGTGCCTTTATCACCCCCTCATTTTAGGTAGCCAATGTCTAAGTTGCCCGTCCCTATGTACCCTGTGTACAGAGGGGATAGCACTGATACTTGATGTGAAGACTCCTTCCCTCTCTGTTGGTATTTAGAGTTACTACCTCCATGAGTATAGGTCAGGTTCATCCAATTGTAGCAATTTAGCCTTGTTTCCTTTATCCAAAAAAAATATTTTTTTCTTTTTGTAATCTTCCTCTAGTCGAGTTCTGATTATCAATTCATTGAGGCTAGGTCAAATGGGTATAATCTGCAAGTTTGGTTGTTCTTGTGCCTCTCCCCCCTCATTTCATATCAGCTGGATGCTTTACTCTCAGCTCTAGCTCTCTGTGGCTATGTCCTTGTCCATGGGATCAAGTGTCCTCAGGTCTCACCACACTTAGGACCAACCAGCCCTTCCTCTTCTTTCTCTCAACTCCAGGTCAATGGGAGTCAATGGACTGTGGTTGAACTCAGCCCATTTCTTCATTGCTGCCTTTCCCCTTCTTCCACTTACCAGTAGACCAATGTGGTCGCCAGCAACCTTACATGCCTGTTCATGTGTTCCCTTTGAGTTTCACTCTTAGAGAGAGGTTTGTCCTGAAGGGACTACTTGATTGCTTGCCTTGATGGCTTCCTGGCAAACAGCTTGTTTATTCTTGTAGTAGCCAGTCATGCTGACATTTTTATTTTGGGTTTTTCCTGATGAGCTTTCTTTGAAGATGTATCTTCTGTCACTCTAGCTGTTCCAGGCTGGTCTGCTTGTCCTTGCTACTGGGGATGCTCCACCTCAGAAGGTTCGGGATAGGACACAGGATTCCACCTAAGGTCTTATACTCTGCAGAGGCTCCGCAAGAGGCCTATTTCACTGGGCAAGTTCTAGAACCCCTTTTAGGTATTCAATCAGTTATAGGCTGAAGACAGGCTTACAAGTTTTCTGTAATCATGTTTTTCAACATTCCTTCCCATCCCACTCAAGTGTCTATTTTACAATAGTAGGCAAGGGAAACCAATATTCATAAGACAGTCAAGCATTTTAGTATTATTTCCCCTCTTCAAATTATGCCAAGATCCCTGTATCACAGAGCCCTGTTGTTCCAAGGTTGAGCATGCATCACTATTTACCTCTGTCCCACTTAGGCCATGCAAACCTGTCTCAGTGTCCCCCTATCTATCTTGTTCATCTGCCTCCTCCCCCTTCTTGTATTGCCCTCCCCAACACAGGAACTAAATCTCTCCCCCCACCAACCCCACTATTGTGGTTATCTTACATTCCATTAACTCTTCCCTCCATTTAAGACAGTCTATTTTATCCTGTAATCTACCTGACCTTCCTACCACCGGGATCTCTGTTCCTCTGTGTTTACCTCCTTTCATATTGTAATTGTTTTGATCATAAACTGACCTCCCAGATCCTCTGTTCTTTTAATTTTATTCTGTCTTGACTCTTCCATTTGTCGATTGAGTTCAGGGTGATGCTGCCATGTATGTCATTCTCTGGTTGTTGTCTGTTCTTGTTGGTTCTCAGTCTGCAGAACTTCTTTTCGGGTGTTTTTCATAGCAGGGTTGGCTTTGGAAAAATCCCTTAGCTTCTGTTTATTCTGGAATGTTCTTATTACACCATCATATTTGATTGACAGGTTTTCTGAGTAGAGGAGTCTTGGTTGGCAGTTTTTTTTTTTT
>NW_006408526.1:26503675-26511981 GCF_000296735.1 Chrysochloris asiatica
AGTGACAAACAGTTCTGGGCCAGCTGTGGCCATTTTGCACTGCCATTTGGTTTTAAGTGGAAACTGTCAATCTAAATATCGAGGAGATTTGTGCGCATGTGTAGTAGAACCCCCTGGTGGGGGTGGGGTGTCCACTCACTCAGGCAACCCCTCTAGTCCCTAAATGGAAGTGCGCAGACAGCGTGAGGCCAATGAACAGTTACAAAAAACAACAACAATGTCCACACCGTTATCTCCATGGTTCTGTCAGGTGTCTGTGGCTGCTGTAGTCCTTTCCCCACTTGTTCTCTCCCAAGATGGTGGCTCCGGGAGCAGCTCAGCATCTTGAATTAGAAAGCAATGGACTTCTTGCTTCTGCTACCAATTCCGCTAGCTATAAGCCTTCCAACCTTCAGACTATTCCTTTATACGTGGTTCAGAGTTCTGGGTCCATCCCCTGAGCCGGTATTCTGTGTTGTTGCTGACGGAGCTCTTCACTGCACTTCTATCCCATCCGCCATCTTGTTTGTTCTCCTCTAATTCATCTCTTTTATTTCCAGGTAGAGATTGTATTTTTAAAATACACAACCATGTTAACATCCCTTCCTGGCATTTGTCCACCCAAAACAGTTTACTATTTATACTTAAAGCTGAAAAGAAAGTACAGAGGTCTCCTTCCACCATTGTTCCTGTGGCCTTCTTTTTGGCCCTGAGAGCACAGACATTTTTGCAAAATTCCTCAATGTATACAGCTATATTCTACAGTTTTCATTAAGAATTCAAGAGACAAAAACTGTTGGTTTCCATAGGAAGATGACCAAATCTACAGGGATATTATGTACAAATAGGTTGGTTAGAATAATAAATGCTGCATGTGCTTTATAATGTTAGACATGTGCAACATGGATTCATTTGTGATCTGAGTCTCAGATTTTAAAAAATGGATCCTCGCCTGCCTTGAGATAAACTTAAGTAAATAATGTTTGCCATCAACTCTAAATGAAGAATGACAGTTAAATTTTATAATCATCTTCACAGCTTCAGGACTTCCTTTATATTTTCTCAGGCTCATGACCCAAATGTTGCCATAGCAACTAGGAAATCCTACCTTATCAAGCGCTTACATTTACATTCCTTGCAGCCGCTTCCCTTTATGAATTAAATCCATCATGGTCTTCTATTCTCAAAATAAAAAGTTCTTAGGATTATCTTGCAGAAACAAGGATCAAATGCTTTGATAGAAATACACTATGTAAAAGTTAATTCAATGGTGGCTTTCTTTAGGAAGAGATAGAACCATGGCATAATAAACAGCTTATATCCAAACTTTGTGGCTTCAAAGAAAACTTAAATAGAGACATTGTGCTAAGAATGATACATCTCCTACCTATGTACTTCATCTTAGAATTATCAAAGAAACAATCGGATTGCATATAAACCTCAAACAGGTACACAGATCTTTTGTACACCTGTACAAAGAATTAAAGCAGTCTAAGATAAGACCACCATATAGATATGTACATGCATGCCCGTATTAATAAAATGGATACCAAGGAAACAAATATATTTAAATGGACAATTCAAATTAGGAAAACAAAACAAATGACAAGCTTCAGTTTTATTAAGTCCCTGTTTTCATATGTTCAAAGACACTCAGTTTTTGTCCTTGTTTTTGGAACAGTCAAGTTACCTGGTAAAATGAACTTTTTTTTTCTGGTGTGTTCATGGCTTTCTATTTAGGGCTGCACAAAAAACTATCAACCTACCATCTCTGATCAGCGAAGAAGAGTAAAAGGGATTACCACTCCTGTTAGTCACTACAGCAATCCACGATTGTCTCCCATGCAAGAAACAGACATCCAGAGAGGAGATACAGAAGTGCTGATGGTGAAATGAGAACTCATTCAACTAAGTGAGGAAACTGACTTCTGAAAGAGACTGGAATCCAAATCACTAGGAGCCCTCAAGTCACTGCTTGACAAGCGCTTAATGGAGATGATGTCGAGATAGAAAAAAAAAAAATTAGATTCTAGCCTCACCTGCCATCCAACCCCCAGAAGGCCAGAAGATTATCTAGACTCCTGCTTCTGGGCTTCTTCCAGCTCAGACAAGTCTCTGATTATGTACACAGACCTCAATCCAGTTCCAGTTTGCATTATCGAAAAGACCTTTCCTGTCTCATTGGTTTCAACATGGATCCATCCCAGTCTGTCTTTGAAATTCCTCTTATTTTCTGTGTTCCCAGTCCTTGGCTTCCTCTAGTTAGTTTTTGCTTTTCATTTCTTTCTCTTTTTTTTTTTTTGTCCTTTAGGTCTCTGATTCTTGTATGCACTTTGATTTTCAATCTTTTCACTCTGCTCTAGCTTGGAGAGTCACAACACAATGAGATAAAGGATAAATAGAGCATTAGCTGGCCACAATGGAAGAAGGATTCTTCAAAGTTCTATTAAAACCTGGCTCCTTCCACCAACACTACTAGCTCCCACCCTTTTGTATTTTCTGCAGCTAATAAGGAACTAACATCTTGACTTTAGATTTTTTTTTTTTGGAATGGGCAACAGCCCAATCCAAAGCATTCAGCGAGGTGAAGCACCAAAGGCTGCCTTCAATTCTTTCTTAGTGACTCTTGTTAGAGCTAAAAATGGGCTGTCATTCATTTCAGGATGTTCAGTTCTGATCAAATCCTGTTACAAGTGAAATGAAAGAATATGCAATGTTAAACTTCCAGCCAGTATCAAATCTAATTTTGGATTATGCACAATTTCCACATGCTTTTCTGTGTATCAAACCACTTTCAGCAACAAGCATTATTTAACCTCAAACCATATTTTCTGGGGCAGGGGGGAGTATATACACACACACATCACCTACTAAGACTAATGAGCATCCATTTACATTTAACAGTGCACCATTTTAAAGATGCCCCATAGTCAGTGATACATAACAGTATCTGAGAAACCATTTATCCATTTACTGAACTCAGTACAAAAGAAAAAGGCACATTATATGGAGTTGTAGATTCCTGAGTAATTAAGAAGTAGGATTGTTTTACATAAATTAGTGAGCAAAATACACTGTCACAGGATTATCTCCCCTAATCAATTTAGAAGTAAACTAAAGCTTTAATACAGGGGGCATTTCTGGGAAACTCTTTGACGAACATGATTCCACTCTACTGTAATGAAATTCACAAAGACACGTCAATAGCCAAACTTATAGACAGGGAAGCATTTTAATTTGGTTAATGCACTTTTTATTCATTATTGGACCTCAAAAGGAATCTGGCATCCAACTTACAGATGCATTGCTTAATTACTCATACTTCACTTTTCAATATAAGAAGTATCTAGTTGTCCATCAATACTTCATGTGGGTGAGCAACAGGAGTAGACAGTGTGAGTGAGTGAATGAGTGATGCAGTCAGAATGCCAAATAGATTTGCTGTGGTATTAAAACTGCTAAAGAAAACATTTCAGACTGATCAAAGGCTCATTATAATATAAGACATTTATAATATTTTAAATGCTTCCATTTTTGTTATTCTGAATTCCATACTTGAGGATAAATGCAGTTTCCCAGATTATCGAGACACTTGCTATAGCTAGAATGCTAGAATTCCAACTCATTAAAAGAATTTGTTGACCACGCTTGGTTAAAAAAAAAAAATTCAAGCAGAAGTAAGCATTTATAATAAATAACTAGAGCCTAATACCTTTGACAGTGTAATTTTCCTTTGTAAAAAGTAACGTGAAAAGGTGAAGTGCCCCAGGTAGCCAGATTCTGTACCTCAGAACCAATGAATACCTTTCACTTCAGCTCTTTAGGACCAAGTAGGTCCCATGTGGAGTTCTGGTGTGACGCTGTAGGATAAGCATTGGACTGCAAGTTCGCTTTGAACCTCAAGATTGGTGGTCCAAATTCATCAGCTGGTCCTTGCAAACCCTATTCAGGGTCACTATGAGTCGGAACTGACTCAACAGCACTTAACAGCAACAACTAGGACCCAAGTTCTTCCTGCCTTAATGTTATACATAAACTTTCAAGTCTGCAAAAGGTAAGACTTTAAATTAATGAGACTGAAACTTTGAATAAATCACTGGTTTAATACATTTAAATGAACATTATCCTTCAAAAACAGTCATTATACACATACAGAAGTAATGCTGCCATTGTTCCAAATTTTGAACTACTTTTATCATTTGCTTGCATGACAGTCTGTATGTCACACCTACATTCTGGTGCTTTATGGCTACACCTAGGCTTACTCTTTTGGGTTTTTTTTTAAATTCATAACTGCAGTGTATACTTTATTTGGAATTAGCACTGGGCTGGTTCCAAATAAATCAAATTACCCTTGAGGACAAAGATCTGCTATGCTGAGATGGATCGGCCAGGTGGCAGCATTGATGGACTCAAGTGTGGCAGCGGTAGTGAGGTTGGCCCAGGATCGGACATTGTTTCGTTCTGTTGTGCATGGGGTCGCTATGAGTCGGTTCCGACTCGATGGCACCTGACAACAACAACAAATGCTGAGACTATTCAAATAATAACTGAAAAACATTCAAATAATAAATGAAAAAAAAAAAAAAAACATAAAGAGAAGTAGAAGAAAGATTTTGGTTAATAGTAGCTTCAATGAAATAAGGCCATATGGCCTTCTAAAATGTAACAGACACAAAGTGTCTATGTGCATATATATAATAATAGTCATGTATTTATATTGCACGAACACATTTATTTTTTGTTGTTGTTGTTGTCAGGTGCCATTTATTTTTTAGCCTACAAGAAAGTTTTGTACTGAAAAAGTGAAAACTTTAAACATCACAAAAGAAAGTTTTAATATTTTAGAGCAAAAAAATTCTATTATTAGCTGAAGAAATTCAGCTCTGTTTTCCAGAAACAATTTTTGGGAAACTCGGAAGGAAGATCAGACACAAGAGATGTTAAGTCATCAGACACTTTACCTATATAAAAGTATAACCATTGCTACTTTAAAATCTGTATTTCAATCCTTAAATATACTGTTGTTTCTAAGTGCTTTTGAGTCGGTTCTGACTCAGAGCCACCCTGTATAGGGTTTCCAAACAGTGGCTGGGTAGTTTGAACTGCCAACCTTGTGGTTCTCAGTCCACTGCTGATCCTACAATGCCACACCTATACCTAAATGAAAGTCATCATGTCCAGTTAGTACACGGCTGACTTTTTGGGTCCAGCACTAGACTGAGAACCACAAGGTCAGTGGTTTGAACCCACCAGCCCCTCCGCAAAGATATCATAAAAAGATGAGGCTTTCTGCTCTGGCAAAGATATAGGGATGCTATGAGTCAGAACTGACTCAAGGGCACTTAACAACAACATGGAAAAAATCACAGAATCTTAGCGTGAATTCTTTCAAAAAGAGGCTTATCCTATATTTCACATTTGAGTTTTCTTGGAGTAAGGTAAAATGTCAACGCTATCAAAACCTTTTATATGGTGGGTACTTTCCCCTATGCCTAACTTTCATAAAATAAAGTTTGAGTATAAATGTTAACACTTTAACCTCTAATTTAAAAATTCATTAATTGATTAATTCATTCTTCTGTTCATAGAACTGTTGTTGTTGTTGTTGTTGTTGTTATTGTTGTTAAATGCCATCAAGTCGTTTCCAACCCATAGCAACACTGTATAGTGTTTCCAAGGAGTGGCTACTGAGCTTGAACTGCTGACCTTGCGATTCAAGCTGACTTTGCAGTCCAGCACATTAACCCACAGCGCCACATCAGGACTCTGTTCATGGAATTGTTGTTGTTGTTAAGTGCCATCGAGTCGGTTCCGACCCATAGCGACCCTGTACAGGGTTTCCAAGGGTGTAAATCTTTACGGGAGTAGAAAGCCTCATCTTTCTCCCGCAGAGCAGCTGGTAGTTTCGAACCGCTGACCTTAAGGTTCGCAGCCCGATTCGAAACCACTACGCTACCAGAGCTCACATATTTATTAAGGCACTTTTGTTGTTGTTGTTAAGTGCTATGGAGTTGGTTCTAACTCAATGCGACCCTGTATAGAGTTTTCAAGGAGTGGCTGGTGAGTTTCAATTGCCTACCTTGTGGTTCAAATCAGCCTGGTGTTCCAGTGCTGATACTATATAGCACCACACAAGGACTCCTATTGATGCACTATGCTACCTATAAATAATGCATGACTATTTACCTTTCTTCACTTAAAGTCATCTATATGAGACAGTGAGCTTCCAATTAAGCCACATGCTACACAAAAGGTAGAGAATTACTTCTACAACAGGGAAAAGCGCCTTTAAGCAAGGTATAAACTGTATTCACAATTTAATATTAAGTCAGAAATGCTCCGCTGAAACCAATAATTTTGAGTTTCAATTTTCTTTATCTTCATTATTCTTATACCAGCTATAAATCATATCACTACCCATTCATTCTTCTAAGACAGGGGAACATTTAAATGAGAGTTCTGTTTATTCTTTCTCCAAACCAGCGACTAAATTTAAATAAAATGTTCTCAGGGTTAAAGGAACATGCCATTTCTTTGAAAGTTGTCAATCTTTGAAAAAAGTTTAAAAAGGAAAACGAAAAGGACTGTCAATGCATAATTTTAACATACAGATTAGCTTTAACCCAGGAGGTTTTTAGTACACAACCCAAGCACTCTGTCTAAGTGAAAAAGCAAAGAGCGGGCCAAAGGGAAAAAAAAAAGTATCATGAAATATCAGTGCTTTCAAATGCTTCATTTTCTTTGAGGAAGAAAGTTATGCCAATTCAATTACTCAGGGAAGTTTAATAAGGATTTCAAGCAGTCTTTTTTTTTCCTCCTTTACTCTTTGTCAATTAGGAAATGTGAATCTTAGTTCTTATAAATCATGTATGATTGAAACAGGAAGTCTAGGAATACCATGCCTAAGAGAATCTGAGCAGTGACCCTTTGCATCTAGTTAGGTCCCATCAAGTTGGTTCTGACTCATAGTGACCCCACACACAACAGAACGAAACACTGCCCAGTCCTATGCCATCCTCACAATTGTTTTACTCTTGAGCCCATTGTTGCTGCCACTGTATCAATCCATCTTTTTTGGGGTGAGGTGTCTTCCTCTTTCTTGCTGACCCTCTACTTTACCAGGCACGATGTCCCTCTCTGGAGATTGGTACCTCTTGAAAACATGTCCAAAATATGAGAGACATCTCACCATCCTGGCTTCTAAAGAACATTCTGGCTACTAATACATATCGGTTTGTTCTTCTGGCAGCCTATGGTACCTCTAATATTCTTCTCCAACACCATAATTCAAATACATCGAATCTTCTATGATTTCCTTATTTACTATCCAAGTTTCACATGCATATGAGGCTACTGAAAGTGCTATGGCTTGAGTCAGACGTACCTTAGTCTTCAAATGGATATCTTTGCTCTTGAACACTTTAAAGAGATCTTGAGCAGAAGATTTGTCCAATGCAATATATCATTTAATTCTTGACTGCTGCTTCCATGATTGTGGATCTAAGCAAAACGAAGTCTTTGACAACTTCAATCTTTTCTCCATCTATCATGATGTTATTTCTTGGTCCCGTCGTGAAGGCTTTTGTATTATTTACACTGAGGTGCAATCCATACTAAAGGCTATATATACTCTTTGATCTTCATCAGTATCTTAAGTCTTCTTCAATTCCGGCAAGCAAGACTGTATCATCTGTATATCGCAGGTTGTTAATGAGTCTTCCTCCAATCCTGATGCCACATTCTTCTTCATATTAATCCAGCTTCTCAGATTCTTTGCTCAGCATATAGACTGAATAAGTATGGTGAGAGAATCCAACCCTGGCACACTTGCAGCATCCCCCTGTCCTGTTGTAACTACTGCCTCTTGGTCTATGCACAGATTCTGCAATGAGCACAATGAAGTGTTCTAGAACACCCATTCTTCACAGTGTTATCCATAGCTTGTCATGATCCATCCACACAGTCAAGTTAGCAGCATGGATTAGTAATGTGAGTCAGATTTCAGGATGTTAGTTCTGACCCTGCCTTTGGATAGTGTGACTCGAATCAAGTCATTAAACCTCTGTGAAATTCCATATCCTCATCTGTAACATGAGAATAAAGATTGTTTTAGTTATTTATTTTATTTCAAATGACTGAATGCTTTTCATGTGCCTAGCTCTGGTAGCGTAGTGGTTACGAATCGGGCTGCGAGCCCCAAGGTCAGCAGTTCGAAACTACCAGCGGTTCCGCGGGAGAAAGATGAGGCGGTCTGCTCCCATAAAGATTTACAGCCTCGGAAACCCTGTGTAGGGTCGCTATGAGTCGGAACCTACTCCATGGCA
>NW_006408526.1:26512771-26571986 GCF_000296735.1 Chrysochloris asiatica
AACAACAACAACAACAACAATTATCCTAGTGCTTAATTTAAATTCATCCAAGGTCCAAAGGAGGAAACAAGGTGGAAAAGAATCATATATGTACAATGGGGAAAGCCAGAATGGAAGCTGGTGACCAGCTGACAGTCTGAGAAAAATGGGGGAATTCTCTATTTATTTGGAGTCATTGTGGAGCTTTCACTATAATCAAAGTTCCTTTTTTACTTTAGTTATATTGACGGAACGTTCTAGACGTTTATATAGAACCTGCCTTCTTAGAGTCAAATATAAAACAAGTCCAACCTTTTATGCTGACTCAGGTCAACATTTGAATCCTGGTTTTTATTATTAATGAACTTGTCATGCTTGAAGCTTTTTCTCTCTAGCACATCCCTCCTTGTGTCTTCGTCTCACTCCAAATGTTCAAGCTCCAGTGTGCAGCGTTGGAGAAAGAGTAACTCAGGTCAAATCTGTACAAGTTCTATGAGGTGGCTGGTGGTGGTTGTGTACCATGGAGTCAGTTCCGACTCATAGCAACCCTGTATAGGCTTCCGAGGCGGTAAATTTTTACGGGAGCTGAAAGCCTCATCTTTCTCCCATGGAATCGTCAGTAGTTTCGAACTGCTGATCTTGAGGTTAGCAGTCCAACTCGTAACCACTACTCTACCGGAGATCTTTGTTAAGTTTTATGTTGCGCTGTTGTTAAGTACTGTCGAGTCAATTCCGACACATAGCGACCCTGTATAGGGTTTCCAAGAAGTGGCTGGTGAGCTTGAACTACCAATCTTACAGTTCAAACCAATCTTGCAATTCAGCGCATTAACCCATACTACCACACCAGCACTCCTGCAAGTGCTATGTTGTTGTTAAGTGCCTTCGAGTCACTTACGACTCATAGTAACCCTGTATAGGGTTTCCACAGTGTGGCTGGTGAGTTTGAACCACCAACTTTGTGGTTCAAACTGACTTCACAGTCCAGTGCATTACCCCACAGTGCCACACCAGGATGCTGCAAGTTCTATTGTTGTTGTTGTTGTTGTTGTTAAGTGCTGTCGAGTCGATTCCGACCCATAGCGACCCTGTATAGGGTTTCCAAGGAGCAGGTGGTGAGCTTGAACCACCAACCTTGCAGCAAGTTCTATAGGACTACACAGTTAAGAAGTATTTGGTCTCAGCAAAACCCCAGGGATTTTCTTTGAGCAATGTATGTAAGTTTTAACACAGATTTTCTGACAACTTTTGTAGCAATTCAAGAGACCCTTCTGGTTTCCTCCCTGTCCTTTAGCTGTGTTCCAGATGTTGTTGTATAGATACAACATCTTTTCAGGATACGTATTTTCTGCTTTAAGAAGACTTGATATGTTGCTGTTGTTGTTAGGTGACTTGAAGCTGGTTCCGACTTACAGCGATGCTATGCACAACAACATGAAACACTGTTCAGTCCCGCATTATCCTCACAATTGTTATTATGGTTGGGCCCATTGTTGCTGCCACTGTGTCGATCCATCTTGCTGGGGTCTTCTTCTTTGTCATTGACCCTCCATTTTACCAAGCATGATGCCCATTTCTAGGGACTGGTCCCTCCTGACAATATAGTCAAAGAACAAAGAACAAAGTCTCTCTTCCTACTAAGGAGCATTCTGGCTGTACTTTATCCAAGACACATTTGTTTGATCTTTGAGTAGTCCATCATACTTTCAATATTGTTTTCCAATACCACAATTTAAATGCATCAATTATTCTATGGTCTTCCAGATAGCTGAGATTATCTGATACAATACACTTCCAAATAAGTAAAGTGGCCCTGTACCACATCCCTAGGTCCTAGAAAGAATGGAAAATAAATAATCTCTTCAATAAAAGGCTAGGGACGGGGGAGGAGGAAAGTCTTATATGCATTCTGGTTTCTGATCTAGAAATCTACTCTTTTAAATGAAAAAGAGAGAAGAGAAACATTTGTAGGTAGCACAAAAGTCTGCAACATCTTATCATTCCATGTGCTTTGAGAAAGCTTTCAGAACCATCTGATAGCAAGGGATTCTATTAGTTACAGGCATTATACACTGGAAAAACAAACAAGTACCACTTTACATAGTTCAGCCAATTCATGATGTGACATCCCTATAAAGCAGGGAGAAAGATGGTCTTATTATCTCCTGTTTTCCATGACTGTGTAGAACTCTGCTAACTTTCCCTCCCTCCCTAGTTGTTGTGAAGGACACTATTCGATGATTTGGGTAGGAACAGCACTATGAAAAAATATAATGAAGCAAAACTAAAACAAAAGCAATAAACCCCAAACAACTAAGAGGAATTTTACAGATTTAATCTTCAAGGAAGACCTCAGGAAAAGAACAAAACATATTCATCAATATTATCTTCCTGGCTCACATTTGTTGTGTGCTTACAGTGTGTGAGACACAAGGCAGTGAGCAAAGACCTTACAAAAAGTTTCTCACTCCGTCCTCACAATTGCCTAAAGTGGTAAGGCCCATCACGACCTCAGATTCACAGATGGGGTAAACAGCTCAGAATGACCAGGGAGCTTGCCAGTGAGGTCAAAGATACACAACATATGAGAAAAGCTCCCTTTACTTGTGAGACGTCTTTGTTTTTACAACCAGGTGAAAGAACAATGGCTTCATCATTTTAGACCAGTATTTCTAGTGTATATTTTCCTTGATTTTAAAGAAAAGATTATGTGTTAAAAAGCAAAAGTGTCACTTTGCTGACTAAGTTGCACCTGAGCCAAGCTACATATATATGAGAAAACTAGAAAATAAACAATGAAGACCAAAGAGGATTTATAAAAAAACAAACTCATTGCAACAACCCAATACAGTAGAGCAGAACTGCTCCTTAGGGTTTCTGAGATGAAATCTTTACAAAAGCAGAGCGCCTCATCTTTCTCCCATGGAGCGATTGTGATTGGTGGGTTTGAACCACCAACCTTGAGGTTAGTAGCCCAATGCTTAACCCACAGTGTTACCAGGGCTCCATGACAGAAGAATAAACATATTTGAACTGTGATATTGGAGAAGACTGTTGAATATACCATGGACTGACAGAAGAACAAATGTGCCTTGGAAGAAGGACAGCCACAATGTTCCTCAGAAGGCAGGCTAGTGAGAGTTTGTCTCGTTTACTTTGGACATGCCATCATAAGGAATCAATCACTGGAGAACAGCATTGTGCTTGGTAATGTAGAGGGTCAGGGATAAAGAAGGAAACCCTCAAAGAGATGGACTGACACAGTGCTTACAACAATGGGCTCAAACAGCGACGCCTGTGAGCGTGGCACAAAACTGGGCAGCTTTCACTCTGCAGTCCTGTCAGTCATTCGGAGTCAGAGGGGACGCAACAGCACTAACAACAACGACAAGATTAAGTCATCAGATGTGAAAAAAAAAAAAAGGGCAACAAAACCACCACGAGTTGCAATCCACTTGACGGCAACTGACAAAAAGATACGCCAAAAGCATAAATAAATATCAGTTTTCCAAAACTTGGAGGGGTGGGATGAGGTGTCTTTAGTTTTCACCCAACTGTCACAGGCATATGATTTTCCTACTTTAAAATCTTTAGTCATCTTTTCAGTCCACCCTCAAGCATTTACTGGCTAGATGTGTTATGCAAACAAGACTAGAGCACATTCCCTTCCTGCAAGAAGCTCACAGTCTAGTAGGGAGGACAGCAGTATAAACACTGAGTCACTGCATTGACAGCCATGGGAGATGCCATACTAAATGAACACAGCAAGGTGGCAACTGCTTCACTAGAGGAGACAAAGGATGACTTGTTTCCTACTCCAGTGCCACCTGATTTCCATTTCCTGGACTCTATTTTTGGGTAACTCCAATTTAACATCTCAGACATGAAGCACATAGAAGACATTGAAAACACCATTAGATAAGTGTGTTTTCTCCCCATCACCTTTAGCAAGCAGTTCTACACTGAAGCATCTCATGTTTTGATCACTGGAGGGTAGGATGCTACATAAATACACTGCTGAAACGTATTCATCCATTAATAGTAGCCTCAATATAGCTGAAATCACAGCACTGTGAGTTTACAGTGAATCATCGCCAGAAAACACGTCAAAAAACATCTACTCCTACTTTATGTATTATCGATACTAGAGAAACAAAATATATCAAGGAAGACTACATTGAAAATTAAATTACCTTCTACTGAAAAGAAAGAGCACATATTGACCCTGGTTTAGAATATACCTACCTGACCCATTCCTTGTCCCGCCCTCAATAAAAATAAAACAAAACTCAAGGTTTTTTGTCTTTCGTTTTTCGTTCAGATTTCTGTCTGAACGAAACCAAAATTAAGTGTCTGGTTTTTCTAGTATTTAAAGCTAAACTGAGCCAAAACAAAAAAACACCCAGATAGTTATCATCTAAATCCTGCCTGGAAAACAATGTTGATTGTACAGCATGAACGCTAACAATGACTTGCTTGCAGCTAAGTCGCACAGGAGGCTAAAGCCAATCTAAACACAGGTTTAAATGTCTCCAAGATTTTGACATATCTCATCCTAAAACATCCAGAAACCATGTGAGCAGAAAATCAGACCCTGTCCCTAAAACCTAATCAAGGCAGTAGGAACTATGCTACAGATGATTTCTTAGCTCCTTGGAGGAAATAGACTAAAAAAGCCAAAAAGCAAAAATATTGGCAACAATTTCTCAGGCTACCTCAAGTACTGTTCCTGAACACAGATCCTGAATGGAAACCTAATTTTACATTAGGCAGTGACCGTCTGTATATATACTCATACAATAATATTTGCAGACAATAGTGATAATGCCTTCTGGGCTTTCCTGTATATTGACTGATGTGCCAACAGCGCATACAACATCTGCCACAATCTCCCTGTTCTACCAAGCTTTCCAGAGAGAGAAAGTGAAAGAAAAGGAAGCAAGCATTCAAATGTTGCACACCAGCAAGTATTTGTTTGTTGGTCAGACTTATACCCTAAATTCAGAGTGTAAACATACACATTTTTTGCCAAGTACTCAGCCCTTGGCATCTACCAGAAGGAATTGAGCTAGATGCTCTGCAGTTATGACACTCACCTTTATAAACAGCTTGGACTCAGAAGAAATGGAAAGGGAAGGATGATCATGGAAGACAGTTCGAGGGAGCTTCAAACAGTGTATGGAAAAATTCCATTCGCTTTCCATTCCAATTATCCCATGAACTTTTTGAAGCCCCCTCATACTGTTGCTGTGGTTAGTTGTCCTCAAGTAGGTTCTGACTCATGGTGACACCTTGTGGGCAAAGTAGAACTGCTCCATACGGTTTTATTCAAGACTGCATGACCTTTCTGAAGCAATTTTCCAGGTCTATCCCCCTAAGCACCTCTGCTGTTGTTGTTGTTGTTAAGTGCCGTCAGGTTGGTTCCCACCCATAGAGACCCTATATAGGGTTTCCGAGGAGCGACTGGTGAGCTTGAACTACCGACCTCTCAGTTCAAACGGCTTTGCAGTCTGGCGAATTAACCCACAGAGGGTTCAAATTGCCAAACTTTCAGCTGGTAGTCCTGTGCGTCACTATCTGCGCCACCGAGGGACTCTGAAGGTATTATTAACTATTATTTAAAGTTTACAATCAACTATTGCTGTTGTTGTTGTTAAGTACTGTCGAGTAGATTTCAACTCATAGTGACCCGGTATAGGGTTTCTGAGGAGCAGCTGGTGGATTTGAACTACCAACCTTGTGGTTCACAGTCCAGTGTTTAAATGATAACACCATACCAGGAGTCCCAGATCAACTACAGTACTTTGCAAAACAAAGGTGATGGGTAGCTAATTAGTTAGGTAACCTGTAACATTCATGAGGTGGAGGCAGCTAATTGTCTGTTAAATCATTCTCCTTCTTTGCAGCCTGCTACAAGGCTGTCTTTTGCATTAGGCAAATCTGCTGCACAGGAACTTTTTAAAGTATTGAAGAACAGACATGTCAGCTTGAGGACTAAGGTGCGTCTGACCCAAGCCATGATATTTTCAATAACCTCATATGGAAGCGAAAGCTGGAAAGTGAATAAGGAAGATCATAGAAGAATTGATGCCTTTGAGTTGTGGTGTTGGAGGAGAATACTAAAAGTGCCATGGACTGCCAAAAGAACCAATAGATCTGTTTTGGAAGAAGTGCAGCCAGAGTGCTCCTTGGAGGCTAAGATTGCTAAACTTCGTCTTTCATACTTTGAACATGTTGTCAGGAGGGAACAGTCACTGGAGACGGATGTCATGCTGGGTAAGATGGAGGTCAGAGGAAAAGAGGAAGACCCCCAACATGATGGATCGGCCAGGTGGCATCATTGATGGCGTCAAGTGTGGCGGCGGTAGTGAGGTTGGCCCAGGATCGGACATTGTTTCGTTCTGCTGTGCACGGGGTAGCTAAGAGTCGGTTCCGACTCGATGGCACCTGACCACCACCACAAGGCTGTCTGCTACTCTGCAGTTTCCAGCCTTCCTTACAGTTAGGTGGCCGGTGATTCAGCTCTTTCAGTGTCAGCAGAAGTGATAAATGTGCCTAAAGACCAGGCTGGCTGACCTCTTGCATCTCATCTCTCCTTCCAGGAGGCTAAAATGGTGACTCCGGAGGCAATATCCAACAGTCTTGATGAAGTCCACAAGGCCAGCGGTACAAACCCACCAGTAACTTCCTGAAAACCTTATATAGGGTCGCTTTTGTGTCGGAACTGACTGGGCAGCATTAAAAGCAACAATGTGTAGTTGGTACAGAGCCACCATTAGCTTAGGCCACTGAATGCCTGGGTCTCCGGAGTCAAGCCATCCCCAAAACCAGAAATAGCCACCTGGAACTGGAATAGCCACCTTGAAATAAGTAACATTTCTAAATATTCAAGTTAATGTATGTATGTTTGACCTCACTTGTTACACAGAGGTTTTCTAAGCTCACAGAGAACGTTCCAATGGACCGTAGATATAGAAGCAGGAGTATTGATATGAACATTATCAACAACATTTTGGGTTAAGAGATGGTGATTAGGCAGTAAATCATCAAGGCTCCTAGAGCTCTAATCCCGCTGAGCTCCCTCAATGCAAACAACAATCCACTACCTCAGCTGCTTATAGACATGTAAGCACAGAGAAGGGCAGGGATAGAATCTCCTCAGGATTCTCTAATCGAAGTCCCTTGGCAAATACTATGTAACGGTAAATGAGGGGACACTGAGGGAGAGAGGAATTCTTAAGATCCACAAAGTAACTAAGAAAATGAGCTCAGCTCCCTATTGTCCACCAACACAGTCACTTTCCTTGCCCAGTTCCAGTAAGCTATTTCAGCTATGAAAGCAAAGAGTTCACACTCTCAAAAATTGCTCCTCCCTTCAACTTCAGTCACATGTCCCATTATAATCAACACAAGCGAACCTGATTTCTAAGGAACTGGAGAAGGGTAGCCAAGTGTGTCTTCAGGTTTAAGAGTCAGTGACTACAACAAGATCATGTGGAAAGTGCCCACCTCCTACATTCATATGTTTATTAAATATTTAGTTTATGTGCCTTCTAGATGTGGTGCTGCGGGTTAATGCGCTGGACTGCAAAGTCGGTGTGAACCGCAAGGTCGGTGGTTCAAGCTTAGCAGCCACTCATCAAAAACCCTATGCAGACTCGTTATGGGTTGGAACCCACTAGAGGGCACTTAACAACAACAACAACAACAACAAGACACTAAGCTGGGAGCCAAGGATATGACAGAAACAGAGTGTACATAATTCTTGTGCTTGGAAACTATTAAAAATGAAATTCCTGGAGCCAGCTTGTATGACAGACAGTGGAAGACAAACAATAACAAAAACACCCACCAAGCAATAATCCTCACACCCTGCCAGGAGAAATAAAAATTTACAAAGATGATTTCCTTGCATAGGCAAAGTGACCATAGAAAAACAAATAACTTCTAAAGCTAAATCAATTTTGACCATGACATATTGGCATCTAGCACAAATGGTCACTCTGAGAGAGAATCGGGTTTGTAAATTACGGAAGGGAAGTTCATGAAATGTGAAAAATTCCAACCAAGCAACTGGGATGTAAATTGTGATCAGATTCAGAGCTGACACGTTAAACAGTTTAATTTAGGTAGAGCTCTCAGCAGTGTTGGGCATATGCAACAGAAACAGATGCCTTGAATCATTTCAAAGCACAATCCTGTCAGAAATGTCCTTTGTGACACTAAAATCAATTTCCTACGCTGCTACTAACTGTTCCACCGAAAGGAAAAAAAACAAGGGAGGTGGGGGAGAAAGAAAGGATTCTTTTCATGGAATATCTTTCCACTGAGGTCTCATTAAACCCCAAACTATTAAACATTACAAATTTATGTTCAATTTTTATAATTAGTGTTGCTTTGATAGAAAAGATGACAATACGGCAGGATAGGACAGGATGCATGTTCACTGCAGAGAACTATAAAGTTTCTGACTTGTTCTGGGGACATGACAGAAGCCAGGCATGAGTTGCTATATGAATAAGGGATATGTCAACTCTTAACTAGCCTAGAAAACTTCAGGGGAGCATTTTGGGCATCTTGATGACTCATTCAAACTCAAAAACTGTCTCCCCAGACCCGCCTCTCCTTGTTGCTGCTGTTAAGTACCCTCATCATTAAGTGCCATCATTGGTTCCCACTCACAGCTACTCTGTATAGGGTTTCCAGGGAGCGGCTGATGAGTTTGAACCACTGACCTTGCGATTCAAATTGACTTTGCAGTCAAGTGCATTAATCCACAGCTCCACACCAAGACACCTCTCCTTACAGATTGTTAAATTCCCACGGCCACCTCCTAATAGTCTACAATGTATTTTCAAATATGCTTTATGGCGGGCGCTGGAGAGTTGGTTTGGGAAGTCAATTAAACTCAAGTCTCACGCAAAATATGTCCCATGCAAAAATAAAACAAAATGAAAATGGAGATACACACTGAATAACATCTAAATGCTACATCTCTGGATGGGAAGAACTTTTCCAGTCCCCTCACCTCCAAAGCAACGCCAAACAGAACCACTATTTTTTTCTTCCTATGTTAGTTACCTTGATCTACCACAAAAGCCCTTATTCTAGCTTTGAAAAAAAAAAAAAAAAAAAAAAAAACAAAATAAATAATAAAACATTGCAATTTCCCTTGGCTGGGAGGGTGTTTTCTGGCATACTTCTTTCCCTCTGTTCCCAATATTGGTTGGTTTAAAGTAAAACCACACAGGCTGTTTTCGCGTCCAAGCATTCTGCAGAGAATACCATGCCGAGAAAGTCATATCCCACCAGAACTCCAATCACTTGTCAGCTCTGTGCGTACCTGAGAGGGACCATGCTCTACACAAGAGCTGTCACTGACTGCTGTAGACACAGGTAGTTTTTTATGAACATGGACATTTTATTAACTAATGCTAATGACTCTCTCCAAGCAGACTCTTCAGGGGCATCATTTTAAAGTTTAACCAATCTAGATTTTAAACAGTATCTCACTGATGTTTTTGTTTTACTTTTTTAATTAAAAACTTGTTTATTAAAAAGTTATTGTGGTAAATATATATGTAATATAACACTTGCCATTTCATCATTGTTCACATGGATAATTGTTGCTACTGTTGTGGTTTGCTGTAGAGTTGGTTTTGACTCATAGCAACCCTATATACAGAATTTCTGAGAAGTGGCTGGTGGGTCTGAACCGCCGACCTGGGAGTTAGCAGTTCAGTGCTTATCCTACAGCACCACCCCTGAACTCTACATGTACAACTGAGTAACATTAATTATGTTCATCATGTTGAGGGCTACCCAAAAACAAACGCACTGTCATGGAGTCATTCCAACCCAATAAAATGGACTATATAGCAAGATACGGAGCTCTGGTAGCATAATGGTTATGAATCAGGCTGCGAACCTCAGGGTCAGCAGTTTGAAACTACCAGCTGTTCTGCGAGAGAAAGATGAGGCTTTCTACTCCTGTAAAGACTTACAGCCTCAGAAACCCTGTAAAGGGTCGCTGTGAGTTGGAACCGACTCCATGGCACATAACAACAACAACAACATATAGCAAGATGAAGTGAGTGAAAACTCTCGAGGACAGAGTAGAATTGCTCCTTTTGAGTTTCTGAAATGAAATCTGTAAGGGAGCAGAAAAAAGTCTCATCACTGGTGGGTTTGAACCGCTGACCTTCCAGTTAGCAGCACAAAATTTAACCTGCTGTGTTACCCTGGGCTTCTCGTTGGTCTCTAGGACATGTATTTTTTAAAATGCTTGATATGTGGGGATTTCAAGTTATTTGGTATTTTTCCAACTCATCTACTGTCTGGGACCAACAGTATCTTAGAATATCAGTATTTTAGATATTTGTATCTTAGAATATCTGTTCTCAATTATATGTAAAAAATTCCACAGCAAGTTACCTATGAATAATAAGTTCATCATGGAAGAAGCCAATGATTCAATATCAACAGAAGCATTTAAACATCCAAAGTTCTGTTCACACTCAAACTAGCTGTCATCTTTTATCTTTCCCTGTGACAACCAAAGGTAGAAAGGGAAGAAAGAGGTTTGGGCTATGATACAAAACTGTGGTGGGACTCTGACCACTTCCATCTGGTACCACCTCGTGTTACATCCAATTGGAGACTCGGCCAGGCAGCAGAAGCAAACGTAGGGAATCTTTTCCAGATATGTGATCTGCAATAAATCCATCTTTACAATGTATAACGTTGACACAAATTGTCGTTTTGAGCAGAAATCCAGAGAACTCTTATTTAAGTTCCTTCTGTGAGGTTTGAAGGAGTTCTGGTGGCACTGTGGGTTAGGCGTTGGGCTGCTAACCACAAGGTCGGTGACTCAAACCTGCCATTCACACCATAGGCGAAAGATGAGGCCGTCTGCTCCAGTAAAGGGGTACCGTCTAAGAACCCTTAGGTAAGGTCGGTCACTAAGAGTGGCAATGGACTTGACTGCAGTCCCGTAGGTTAATGAGGTGTGAAGGAGCCCTGGGGGCATAAAGGTTAAGCTTCTAACTGAAAGGTTGGTGATTTGAACTCACCAGCTGCTCTGCGGGTCATAAGACCTGGGGATCTCATTCCAGAAAGATTACAGCCATGAAAACCCTATGGAACAGTTCTACTCTGTCTTATGAATTAGAATTGACCCTAGGGTGCCCAATAGTGAGGTGTGGCTCTTTGGTCAACTCTAATACAATGGTACAACCCCCTACAATCCCTCCTTGGGGTCCTGAAGGCCTTGCATGTTGGACAGCAAGAGGAGCCATGTCTAAACGAGTTGGCAGTGTTCTACAAACATCTTTCCTAAGGAATAAAACGGACTATATAAGCAAGATGAAGTGAGTGAAAACTCAACATGCTATCCTGACTTCCCAGTCAGCAAAAGTTAATGAGTTGCAGATCACGAGCATCTCAGTGTAAAACCACAGTGTGTGCATGTTATGAAATTACTCTACAAAAGATGGCTTAAGCAAATTTACAATGAAAAACAACATCAAAACACCAAGGAAGTGGAATGAATATAAATATAACGTGCACTTAAACACCTAAAGACATCTTAGTTTAAGAAGAGCAGGGAGGGAAAGGATCTTCAACCTTCAATGACTTTTCCCAACTAAAAGGCAAGATCAGATAAGCATCCAGGTCTTCTTTATAACAATATCTATTTTGCTTCAGCAAATAAGCCTGGCCACAGAAAATTGATCTCCAATGGTCCCTGCAGTCAGGCAAGCAGCATGCCAAAATCCATCTGTGGACATTCCTCAAAGGGTCGAATTGAATACACAACACCTGGAGATGAACAAGAAAAACTTAAATGGGACCTGTGGGTCTCTAAAGAGCAGTTTTTAACTGGCCCGTAAGCTAATAAGAGCGGTTATAAACTGTGAACAACCATTGCCCTACCAGGAGGAACATTTATCACACTAACATGCATTGAAAGTGGGGAGGGTTCACCCACATGCTCTCTGCAGCTTCTATTAGAATGTTAATTGTTCATACTGAAGAAAAGGAGACATAAGGAATGGCTTTGACCATCATGTGTTAAGTTTATTTTTGTTCTTCTGACCGGTTCCCAAGGGGCAGGAGGCTAATGACTGTTCTTCATCATCAACTGCAAAGGATATTTACATCCATCCTGTAACCATGACAGCTGTATCACTAATTCCCTAACTGCCTCCACCACATGAACCAATCATCTGGCATGAAGCTGCAAGATGGAGTGCCCTGAAGTCATTATTCACCAAGCACTTTCATTAACAAACTGCCCTTAATTACAGCGGTAATTGCAAAATTATTTCATAGCAGCAATTATTTTTCTCAGCCAATCCAGGCTATTTAAGTAGGACATTGCCTATGAAATGGCATAAGGCCAAGTAATCTTATGACCAAAGATATGTTTTAATTGTACTACACACTTAGTTTCAAAACATTGCATCAGAGGGCTTTGAAATTATACCATTCCATTCCATTCCATACTACATACACACACACACACACACAACCAACAACAAAAGTCAAGCCACCCTTCCCTACTTCATTTTGAATTAAAAGAAAAAACGCATTCGTAACATTTGCATTAAATACCTAACTGATACTATTGTCTAACAAAATGAAAATAAAGTTTCTATATTGTTTTTGAGAATTGCTGAAGGAATCCATCCATTAGCAAGGTATCAACACCCCTCCACCCCTTTATTCAAGGGGCCCTTGTTCTTTCATATGTATACATTTGTTGTTATTTGTAAATTGCTGTCAAGTCAGTTCTGACTCATAGTGATCCTGTACAGTGTTCCCCAGGAGTGGGTAGTGTGTTTGAATCATCTTCCTTGCAGCTAGCAGTCCATACGTATCCTGTACCGTCACACCAGGACTCCATTTGCACATCTGCTGTTGTAGTGGTTAAGTGCCAAAGAGTCAGTTCTGACTCATATCAACTCCATATAAGGTTTCCAAGAAGTGGCTAGTGGGTTTGAACTGCCGACCTTGGAGTAAACAGCCCCAGTGCTTATCTTATAGTGTCACACCGGGAAGGAGTGCTGATAAACCTATCCAGTTGTTGCCCTCATAAACAAAATCACAAAAGACTCTAGAAATTGCACCCAATTCAAAATTACAGACTGAAAGACAATTGTCCTCAGTTTCTCCATGTTCCAACTTGAAAATTCATCAAAATTTACAGTGAACATGAAACTAAAGTCTCAATGGTCTATTTAAAAAATAGTGAGTTTTCAATGAAGTGAGAGTACAGAAGTATGTGATTTGGGGAAACTAGGGAAGAAAGGATACATTCAAGCTAAAGCTGTTAATACTGCAATCCAATGATATGAATAGCCTTGTAGCATAGTGGATTATGAGTTGGGCTACTAACCGCAAGGTCAGTGGTTCGAATCTAGCAGCTGCTCCATGGAAGAAAGATGAGGCTTTCTGATCCTGTAAAGATGGAGTCCTGACATGGTACTGTAGGTAAGCACTGGACTGCAAGGTTGGTTTGAACTGCAAGGTCAATGGTTCAAACCTGCCAGCCGCTCCTCAGAAACCCTATACAGGGTCACTATGAGTCGGAACCTACTCGACAGCATTTAACAACAACATTCTAGGGAACTTGGCTGTTATCTGGTAGCTACTGAAAAACCTAAGGAAGACATCTTGAATCCAGATAGAGACAATGGAAATGTTGGGAAATCCATGAACTATTTTGCAGCTAGAACTATGCTTGCTGACTGTTGGACACACAATAATAAAGAACTAGACAAAGAATGATCTGAGGCTTCTAGCTTATGAAAATGGGTAGAGGGTGAATTAGGGAAAAGAGTAAGTGTCTGCAGGACATTAACCTAGAGATGTTAAGGAAGTTGCCACACACAATTTACATTTATTGCTTACTTACTATATGCCAGAAACTCTTCTACATGTATTAGATAAATCAACTTATTCAATACGATCTACGAATTAGGTCCTATTCTTACAACTATCTTTCTAAAATGAGAAAGCTGGGGCTCAGTGGGTTTAAATTGCCCAAGGATTTTATGGCAGAGAGAGCTAGTTGCCTAGCAAATAAACAGCCGCCCTTCTTTTCATCTTTAGTAACGGAATCCCTCTTTTTTAAGCTGTCCACAGTAAAGGTAACACTTTCAACTTCTCTCATGTCTAGTTCATGAGCTGTATGTGAATGTACTATGTGGGCTGGAAAAGAAATTCATTCTGCTGGGAGGAACTCTTCCTTGACTTTGCTGCTGCCTAGGAGGTAGCCATGCTGGCGAAGCTCTGGAAGTCATCTTGGACCAAGAAATGGCCTCCAGGACAAAAGCCATCAACCAAGGGTGGTGAGACAGAAAGAAGGGAGGAGGCTGGATTCCTAGAGGCTGACTGGCTGTCATCTCCAGGCATCTTTTAGGGGCAAAAATAGACTAGCATTTGAACCATTATTTGGGGGTCTCTTTGACAGTCAGAAGGAATTCCTAAATGATATAATCACATAGCTAGTAAGCAGCTGAATCAGGATTTGAAGGTAAGTCTTTCTGATTCTGAATTCCATGTTTTAATCAGCTCACATGGACAGAAACTGAAGCTAACGATTGTCAAGGGTTCTTTTTTTTTACAGATTTACTTCCTCTCATGCAAAAAATAAAGGATCCAGCATCGTTGTAAAAGTAAGCAATTTTCATTAGATATAGAAACAATCTGGATGAAGAAAGAACATATTAACAATTTTAAAGAACTATAAAAGATGATTCTTACATTCCTAAAATTACCAAGCAAAATTTTATCTTCCTATTAAGGTCTCATTTTGTGGTACTGTAATATATTTTTATTAATCACGATTAAAAAAAAAAAGTTTGAAACTTACCTGAAAGCTAGGTAAATAGGAAATAATGTAGTTCCTTGCTTTCTAAATTTTAATGAGAAAAATATTTTAGTTCTGTAAAGAAATGAAATACCAATGCTTTTGCAATTAAATGAGTCTTCTTATGAAATTAATTTATAATTTCTTCTATCAAAATCTTTAGTCGTTTATAGGCTAAAATCAGTTATTATATTGGACTTCCTATGCAGGTGGGTGTTTATGGTTATTTCCCTATATTAGACACCGGTAAGAATTAACTGGAGTCCTGGTTGGTGCCATAGGATAAGCACTTGACCTCAACATTGGTTTGAACCATAAGGTTGGCAGTTCAAACTCACCAGCCACTCCTCAGAAACCCTACAGACGGTCGTTATGAGTCAGAACCAACTTGATGGCACTTAACAACAACAAACAGAATTAACTAAACGGTTAATAATCTTTGACTCTTACAAAAAGAAGTACAAAATTAATGTTCATGCCATCAGTTTGATATCTTCAGTGTCTAAGTATCCTGAAGTTGGTGACCACTGAAAAATTAATTTTTAATTTAATTAAAAATAGAACTTAGGTCTCCAAGTAGAATATATGAAGAATGATGTCTCACATGTGTTGTGATGACAATTCCCTTAAAATCAAACCAGTTTTTTTCATTACATCATAGAGGGGTGAAAAAATTTCAACATGAAATATTGGCTTCTCCAAAGAGAAATGTATGTCCTCTTGTTAAAATATTATTTTTGAAGCTCATGATTCAACTAGAATTCCAAAACTAGTCTTTGTAGCAAAGAGATGAGACAAATGGATTATTTTGTCTAAAGGTAACCATGGCCATATTTTTTAAAATTCACATAGTTCACAGTTTCACCAACATTACAGCCACTAAGGGAATGTATTTCATTTTGATGATTTCATATGTTGCATTAATAAGAAAAATTGAGGCATATTATCTTATGATCTAAAATATTGTGCAATTACAAGTTTTATGCCAGTAATTTCAAAGATAGTAAAGGCACAAGAAGTTGAGTTAGACAGATAGTCTCCCCGCCACCAATAGGAGAAAGTAATTCAACCTAACAATTTGGTTTTCTCCCTGAAGAGTTGCAAGACTGGTGAGAAGCTTGGGATTAATTTCATATTCTCTCTGCTTATGTATGTTTTTAACATTCTCTGGAGTAAATAAACTAGCAGAAAGCACATAGTACTTGGGGAAAAATGCATATTGTAGGATACTCACTAGGCTCTCCACAGTGTCTAAAAGCAAACATAATAAAACAACCTGCCATAAATTCAGCGCTTCTCCGTTTACCCAATCTTCCCTGAACATTTTAAAACATGCAAATCATATTCCATTGCATTCTTAATGTTTGACCCAGATTACACAAAAGAATACTAGGGTAATAAAAGTCTTTGCAGCCTTTATTTGCAAATGTTGCAAAGTAAAGATGGGCTATAAACTACTCCCACCACTATGTCCTGAATTCTTCTTCCTAACAGGGGTCCCAGTGGCTGCCAACTACTAGACCTTTCTGTGGTATTCAGGCTCTGCTGCAAACTGGCCTCCAAGATTTTCTAACTACATTAATACCACATGTTTGTCTTCCTAGAAATATTTCAACTGTGATACGACACTCTAGGCAAAGCATTCCATAGGGTTATAGCACTGCTTGGAGGAACCAGAGGTATGCAATCATCATCCACAAACGTACCATCTGCTGTGTCTTACTGCTTAATTAAACTAAAACTGGTAAGTTCTTAATTCTCACAGCTCATAAAAATAAAGGTCACAACAGAGCATTGGCATCATGTATCATCCGCATAACACACAGTTGCTAAAATATTTTTTGCCCATCCATCACTCAGAGGAAAGAGAAATACACTAGCTGACATCAAAGCATAGCATGACACTACCAGTCTGACATCACATGAGCAGCAGGGCAGTGGAACTGTTGGCTTGAGTGAACAGCATATTCACTCAACAGCAATTCTAGGCTGTTATTTGTTCATCTACCTCTTTCCAAAGTCATCCATGCACTGTAATCTAGCACTTTGCAAAACAAAACAAAAAAAATCAGACACAGTACTCAAATGTACAGCTGGTAATGACTCCCCTATATGTGCATGCACACACACACATACACGTGCGTGAGGGAGAGGCAAAAAAGCATTGCTGCAGAATTCATAGAAAACTTTATTACACAAAAATATCAAAATGTCAACGCATTGTTTCTTCATATATTCTCCAACTAGGTCTATGTACTTCTGAAGGTGGTGTTTTTATTTTTCTTACCCTGCTCCCAAAGAATTCTGTGCTCTCCTATTTACAACATGTAAAAATGGCAGTTTGGGTACTCTTGAAGGATTCAATGTTCTTTGAGTTTGGGGGACAAAAAGGGCATCTGAATGGGCAAGGTAAGAAAGAGATGTAGGGTAGATGGGGCAAGGTTTCCCAATGAAATTTTCATAGGACAATTCTTGCTTGCTACCCTCAGAGACTAAGCAGGGGAAATTTTTTTTCTGACCTTTTTCTCACGATGCAATTTTCCATTTGCTTACAACTTCTTTAGAATAAAGCCTCATAATCATTGTGTCCTTTGAGTAAATCTATCAAAATTGCACCATTTAGAATCCCAAAAGAAGTCATGAGAACCTTTTGAGCTAAAGTCTCTGTCTTGAATTTCACTGGCCCAACAGATCACCTCAAAAGTCACTGTTCTGGTTGTAACTTTTACAAAGGCACCTGAGTGAGTTCTGCTGTGGCGCTGTAGGATTAGCACTGGACTGCTAACCACAAGGTTGGAGGTTCAAGCCCACCAGCTGCTCCGCAGAAACCCTATACCAGGTCATTGTGAGTCAGAACCGATTTGACAACACTTAACAATAACAACAACAAATGAGACTAAGAAAGTGCAATGGCTCATACAATAAGCACTGGACTACGAACCAAAAACTCCAGGGTTCAAGCCTGCCAGCTGCTCCACAAGAGAAAGATGAGGTTTTCTGCTCCTGCGATGATATATGGCTTCAGAAACCTTATATAGGGTCATTATGAGTCAGGATTGACCCAATGGCACTTAATGAAACAACAATGAGGCTAAGACAAGTGTGTTACTGAGAGAACGTGTCTGCAGCCACCCAAGATCATAAAAACTTGCTTAAACACGTTTTGTTTAGGATAAACCCGTGCATATGTGAACTGGAACCCCACTAGCAATAGTGCTGGATTTACCTTCACAAACAGACATCCACATACACAATACGTTTCACTGAGATATAATTCAAATACTAGAAATTTTACCCATTTGAAGTGTACAATTCAATGGCTTTTAGTAAGCTTAATGACTTGTATGCCTATCACCACTGCTTAATTTTCAAACATTTTCATCACCTCAGAAAACAAACCCCAAAGCCGCCAGCAGTCATTGCCAGTTCTCCTTTCACTGCAGCCTCTAAAAACCAAATGATCTACTTTCTGTCTGTAGGGATTTTCCTACTCTAGACATTGTGTGGTGCTCTACCACAAGGTGGGTTGGAACCACAAGGTCGGTGGTTCAGACTTAACCAGCCGCTCCTCAGAAACCCTATGCAGGGTGGCTATGAATCAAAACTGACTGGACGGCACTTAGGAACAACAACAAAGACATTTTCTATAAATGGAACCATACACTATGTTGTCTTTCTGACACACTGACTTCTTTCACTCACTGTAACGTTTTCAAAGTTCACTCGTGTTATAGAATGTACCAGTAAGTTATTCTTATTTAGTGTGGAATACTATTCCATTAAGGGCTTCTGGTGTGGCACTGAAGGATCAGCACTGGCCTGTGAACCACAAGGTCAGTAGTTCAAATTCACAGACTGATGCTCGGAAACCCTATACAGGGTGACTATGAGTCGGAATGGACTCAACAGCACTTGACAACAACAACAACTCCATAGCATGGACATACCTTGCTTTGCTTATTCATTTAACAATTGATAGATATTTGGGTTACTCCTTGTTTGTCCTATTATTATAGCTAACGCGGCTATGGTCATTAATGGACGTGTGTTTGTTTGAAAACGTGTTCAGTTCTTTTCAGTATATACTTAGGAAAGAAATTGCAGGGCCTTTTGTTAATTTCATATTGAACATTTTAAGGAACTGTCAACTGTTTTCCAAATTACACCATAGTCCTGGTATAGTGCTGCAGGATAATGTACTGGACTGCAAGGTCAGTTTGAACCACAAGGTTAGTGGTTCAAACTCACAAGCTGCTCCTCGGAAACCCTATACAGGGTCGGTGTGGGTTGGAACCGACTCAATGGCACTTAACAAAAACATAACTGGCAATGTATTAAGAGAGGATCCAAGATGTCCTCATCTTAACTTAGAATTATTATTGTCTTTATTTTAGCTATCCTAAGAGTCCCGGTGTGACGCTATGGAATAAAAGCACTGGACCGCAAGGTCGGTTTGAACCACAAGGACAGAGGTTCAAACTTACCAGCCGCTCCCTGAAAACCCTATACAGAGTCACTATGAGTGGAAACTGACTGGATGACACTTAGCAACAATGAGTGTGAAGTGGCATCTCATTGTAGTTTTGATTTGCGTTTCTAAGGACTAATGATGCTGAGCAGCTTTTCATGTGATATTGTTAAGTGTCTTTGATTCAGTCCACCCATAGTGACCCTGTTTAGTGTTCCTGAGGAGCAGCCGGTGAATTGGGACTGTCCAGACTGCGGTTCAAACCGACCTTGAGGTCCAGTGTTTATTATATCCTACAGTGCCACACTAAGCAATCTGTATATCTTCTTTGGAGAGATTTTGAGCAACTTTCAATCAACCCTGTGACAAGAT
The DNA here is from genome assembly GCF_000296735.1 of Chrysochloris asiatica. NCBI lineage: Eukaryota > Metazoa > Chordata > Mammalia > Afrosoricida > Chrysochloridae > Chrysochloris > Chrysochloris asiatica. The sequence continues at coordinate 26,532,466 of NW_006408526.1, forward strand.
ACGTAAATTTATATTTAGTAATCTTCCAGCACCAATGTGTGACATTTCCCACCAGGCCATTAACACATTTTCTTTCCTAAAGTTCCTTTGGGATGTTTAAATGGGGATACAGACACAAATGTCCAAATAATGAAATCTTGAAATTCCATAGCAGAATTTAAATGGGGGGAGTAGAGGGAAAGATGAGATTTCACTTAAGTTCCCAAATCTACTGGAAGTCAATTAATAAGTAGACTTGGAAGTGGCTGAGTTATAGAAAATTCAAAATGGATGAAATAATGGTGAGAAGACTGAAGCCCAGATGCAGTTTCAGAACTAGGGAAATCACAAAATGTTATGGAGGTAAAAGTATTTGACTGATTCAGACTTCAATAATGAAGAAGTACTGGAGACAACTAGGAAATCTTTCCTAGAACAGTGGATGAATTATGGTGTCGGAAGTCCAGATGAGTGCTGGTTCAAAACCACCTGTCGCTACTCGAAAACTTTACACAGGGACGCTACGAGTTGGAACCTACTTGACGGCACTTAACAACAACAAAAACAAGCCCAGAAGACGAGGAAGACGGTGAACTGGGAATACAAAAAAAAAAAAAACAAAAAACAAAAAACACCCAAACACACTGAAGGAGGACCAGTTATGTGGCGGATATTTTAGTTACTCTTTTAAGAGAAGAGCTATGACGACAAAAGGCACAGTGGGGTCCAGTTTGGTCACAGTGAACCTGGTTTAGGATCTGTGACTTGGTATTCAAATGAAGTGGAGGAGTGAGTCATGCAAAGAAGCCAGAAGTATACACGAATTTGGAGTCAGGAGAGGGTCATGGGTAAAAATGCTCCTAGGGAAAGTCAGTTCATAACGCAAAAAGAAAAGCCATATTTTGCTCTTAACTCCTTTCAAGCCAAATCATAGTCTGAAACAATGGGAAACTGAATTCAGTGATAGAGTTATGAGATGCTGATGAATGAAAATAATTGATCCCCATTATCTCTTCAACATCCTTAATGTGCCTGTAAAAGTAATTACACATCTCCCTTTAGACTTCTCTGAACTGAATCATAAACTTACATTTTCTCTGCTGTGCAGGTTTTTAAATGCTATCACAATTCGCTCCAAACGAAACAAAAACAAAGCAAATAAACAACATCGATAATAAAAAATGCTGATTTGGATCTCATGCTCTCTACAAGAAACTAAAGAAGTCACAACTGCGAAGCGGTCATCAGTACCTTTACATGCTATGTACTCTGGGGCCCCTAGTCGATAAGTTTGTTCTCTCTTGTTGGTGTGGCCATGGTATCGGGTGTATAGCAGCAGAAACAAGAGACTTTCAAAAGCTATTTAAGAGTGAAGAATCTCTCTGCCAAACAGCCAGTACAAATCTAACCTTTTTCCCCACAGAACTTAACCCCAATCCATGTTCAAGAAGAAGGCTGATAAACACTATACGATGAACAAGTGATGATCACATTTATAAAAACTAAAGATGAGAAATGACCAATGGGAGAACCCAGGCACTACGGAGAGAGGCTGAACTGATTTTTGTGCTTCCTGCTTCCTGTAGGTGGCGCCAAACTCCTTAAAGAGGAAAATAGCCAGTCAAAGGCTGGTGTGGTGTGTGTGTTTAGATTGAAGCGCTAAAAAATTTGCTTGTGAGTTGGCAATTTCTCTTTCATGGCAGCTTTTCTTCACTGGTTTTGGCAAGCTCTAGATTTCAGAAATGACTTGCCGATAGCACGTTATTTATGAACTGCTTTTTTTTTCTTCTTCTTTAAGTGCCCAGCCCTACATTAGCGGTATGACCAGCTTCATTGCAGAACTCCTCTGTGTACATCACATAAATGGAGGGTTTGTGACAGCCTCTATTAAGAGGATTTTCAAAGGTAAAATAGCGTTTTAAGCCATTAGGGTCCCTGAAGTTAAGTTCCTAAGGAAGAAATGCTACCAAGCTGCCATTTAAAATCATCAACTAGGAGCAATTCTGTTTCTGGTATCCACGATATCCACAGGTAGCCAACAATAACTTGGCTGGGATCTATCTGACAGCCCCAGATGCTCATAGTTTCGGCCATGGGGCGAAAGGACAACAGTACAACTTCGAGGAGCACATCCCAGATCTACATCTCCCGGCGGCCCTGTTGTGGGAGATAGCCAAGGCTTCTGGGTGGCTCAGTGAGTCCTTGCCCAAACAGTGGCAGCACGGTGCTGCCGGGAGGCAGGTGGTCTGGTCAAATTGGAATAAAAGGCGAATGAAGAGAAAGGTGTGTCCCTCCAGGCATACACCGGCAAGCATGAACTAGATAGTCTGCCGCAGGTTTTACACTATCATTGTCTAGATCCGATTTTTATAACAAACAAACATTTCCTGCCAACTTCCTCAGATTTTGAAACAGCAGCAGCCAAGACTGACTTCCATCCGGCACAATTACATAAGGCCGCGTAGTGCACTGCTCTCATTTTTGGAGCTTTGTTTTAAGCTCCCTCATTAATCTTTCAGTCTTTTCCCATCTTTGCCTGGCTGTAACTGCCCTGAATTTATCCAAGCCTGCAGTAGGCCAGGCTCACTCGTGTCTAAATCACCACGAGCTGAATACACATTCTACTCATGGGACTCTACACTTCCATCAGAAAGAACCAATCACAGCTTAGGCGAGGTAAACCTCTTTTTAATTGTATTCTATGATACTAACAGGCATTCATTACACATGGACCTTAAAACAAGATTTGCTCTTGGCTGCTCATAATTGTATTTCTACAGCAGTTTAAACCGCTGGCACCTGCAATTGCTAGCAGGCCTAAGCTACGAATTTCTATTATCCCAGTTTCAAGGGTTACATTTAAAATAAAACTCAGAGGGGCAAAACATTACATACACACATATTTACACAAATTAAATACTATGCACAAGTCAATACCTTCTGTACACAAAACTACATTAAACTCAATTAGCCCAAAGCAAAAACTACAGGAAGCAGGTTTTCTGTGAACCACAGAGCCTTTCTATATAATAAAGAAAATAAAGGCAGCTAGGCTATATGGAGTCAGCAGAACTATCAATAAATGCTTTAAAAAAAAAAAAAATTATCAATACTGATTTCTAAATTAATTAACACCGAGTAAATTAACATAAACTAATCCAACTCAGGGAATTGATACACAAAGGAGCCCTGGTGGCATTGTGGGTTACACTTTAGGCTGCTAACTGTAAGGTCAGCAGTTCAAGCCCACCAGTTGCTCTGTGGGAGAACGATGAGGCTTTCTGCTCCTGTAAGATCTACAGCCTCAGAAAATCTTATACAGGGTCGCTGTGAGTTGGACCCAACTTGATGGTATTTAATAACAGCTTCTGAGTTCTGAGAATTTTAAGAAAGGAAGTCCTTTCAAGCTTTTCCAGCAGGTGTTGCTGTCATACTCAGATGCTACTGAGTCAGCCCCCCATGAAGGATATTCCTCACTAGAAGCCACAAGATGGTCACCAAACTAAAGTACCATGTCCTGCTTGCTATAGCTTCCTACTTGATTTTGAGCAAAATTAAATTATACAAATATTTCACTAAATATCTTCTCAAACCTTATAAATATTAATATGAACTCAATCTCCTATGTGCCCAGAATTTAAAAATCCATTTAAAAATCTTAGAAACTAATTTAAGATTTCCATCTAGAATACAAATTAGCAAGTCCTCTTCCTAGCTCTGTTTTGCTCAGCACCCATATCTGCACATTTAGTACTGAATGTCAGTCGGTAGCACTTAAAGATGATGAATATTAAAAGCATGCTTCTGCCTGCTAACATATTACTGCTCGGCAACCATTGAATTTGTCAGAAGCTGCATTTTCAGTGAACAAACTACAGCCTTTGAAACACCAAAGCATTCTGTAAATTCCCAAATTGTGAAAAGGGTACACAGAGGGTGAAATTTTACTATTAAATACATCAGCTGAAAGGGTTGCATAAAATTAAGATCTTTTTTAAAGCTTACCACCTTCCGGTATCACTGGGCTGTACTTTCTAAAGGATTTACTTAAGGATTGCACTGGAACGATGACTTCTAATAATGCCAGCTTCTTAATAATGTTTATTATGTGCCAGGGACTGACCTAAGCATTTTACTTACATACATGCAATGCAGGCTATCTTATATACACGCCATCTTTACTTACATACTATCTGAATATACATATTATCATGTCAAATGATCCACCCCATGAGATAAATTGTATTGTTATCCCTCCGAGGTTAGGTGACTTCTTTGAGGTCATCAGCAATGAACAGGAAAACAAAAATTGCAACCCAGATCTCTCTCTCTCTCTCTCTCTCTCTCTCTCTCTCTCTCTCTCTCTAATCCTCATCACACTACTATGCAACAACTTGTTGGCCTCTAGGGGTAATGGTAACTGGATACTGCTCGCTCTGCTGGGTCCAGGAATGCAACACTTAGTCAAAATTGCATTAAGGAGGCCTTCTATTATCTCAGTCTTGTTTCTGCCAAGGATTCTTTCATCCAGAAGACTGAGGCATCCTTAAACCTTAAACCAAAAATATCCCTTAAAGTCTTCTGAAAAGCAAACAATAGATAAGCTAGTAAAGAATGCCTGTCTTAAGAATTGTGCCCTTTTTAAAAGATCTGTCTGCATGGGACCACACTGACCACAGCAACTCCAAAGATTAGACAGACACATTAGAGGGCAGTAAGGAGTCCTGGTATGGTGCTGTGGGCTAATGTGTCAGACTGCAAGTTCGGTGGTTCAAGCTCACCAGCTGCTCCTTGGAAACCTTATACAGGGTTGCTATGGGTTGGAATCGATTCAACGGCACTTAACAAAAACAACAAGGATATGTAATGGGGGAGGAATAACTGGAAAAATGAGTGCAAATGTTTGCACAACACTCAAAGAACGCGACCAGTGTCACTTACTGGTACAAGCTGACTTGGTGTCTGATTTACTCTGCAACTTCTCAACAACAACAAAATTATAAAAAGAAAGAAAAGGAAAAAAAAAAAGGCGAACCTTTGATTGCAATGTATGAGATAATTATTACTTTTTTATTTAATTAGAAATGACTTGTTTGGACCACGTACTTAGCATACAGGAAACCAGCTAGGTTATTCTGTCAAATATCTGTACAACCTCTTATGCCCAAATACCTAGCTGGAATGCAGGAACATGCAGTGATTGGAATTAGGCTCTGGAATCAGAATTTGAAATACAAAACTATCTCCTACCAGCCAAGGGCAGGAGCTCTGGTAGCGTAGTGGTTACAAATCAGGCTGCGAACTACAAGGTCTGCAGTTCGAAACTACCAGCTGTTCTGTGGGAGAAAGATGAGGCGTTCTGCTCCCGTAAAGATTTACAGCTGCGGGAACCCTATACAAGGTCGCTATGAGTCAGAACCGACTCCATGGCACACAGCCACCACCACCAGCCAAGGGACCAAGTCTCACTATCTTGATAGGTAAAATGGATATAGTAGTTGTTCCTATTTTGGAAGAATCCCTTAAGCACTAGGCTGTGAACCAAAAGGTTGGCGGTTCAAGCTCACCCAACAGCTCCACAGGAGAACAATCAGGTGATCTGTTTGCATAAGGATTACAACCTAAAAGGACTTCTGGTGTGGTGCAGTGGATCAGCACTGGACTTCAAACAACAAGGTTGACAGTTCAAATCCATCAGCTACTCCTCGGAAACCCTATATAGGGTCACTATGAGTGGGAACCGACTCGACGACACTTAACAACAGCCTAGAAAGTCCCATGGGGTAGTTCCACTCTCACATATGGTTATGAGTCAGAATGGGCTCAATAGCACCCAAATCTACTTCATAGATTGTTTAGGAAACAAAAAAATAAATAAATAAATAAATAATAAGCATGCAAGACACATAGTAAATCCTCAAAAAAATATTAGCTTTTGTCTTCCTTTGGGGTGTCAAATTGATATCACAACACATTTACTACTTTCCTTGGATGCTATATGGTTCATTAATTTGTCTCTCTATTAAGAGCTGTTTTACACTCCGTAAGTATTTTTTCTGCTCAATTTTATACCATCAGCTCCACAGCCCTCCAAATCATTTCAAATTATCCTTCTCTTTCCCTGGGCTTTGTGAGAGATTCAAATTCTTTCCCCAAATTATACAGTAAGATCTTCATTTTGAGTTGATTTTTCTAGCTGCTCAATCACTTCTGTTGACCTCTGATTTTCTACCAGATTGGCTACATCTTTCTGATATGACAAAAAACAGAAGAACAATCTGAATTAACCTTTTGAGGACCTAAAAATGAGGACTTATTTAGGTCTTTTCTGATTTCTGTCTTCCCCAACATATACTGCCATGTTCATTACTGCATGCTAAGTTTACCATTTTCTCCATGTCTTCCATCATGACAGATGTTTTATACAGATTTCAAGAGTAAATGTTTTTCTCCCTCTTATAATGGAAGAGTAACAGTGTAGTTACAGATAAAGTTCTTGTTTGTAGACAAATTAAATTTCCCAAGTGTATGAGGAGGCTTCATAAAGCTTGTGGAAAAATGGAATGAAAAGAAAATGGAATTTTCCCACAGCCATTTTGAAGTCCCCCTCCCCCTCATATAGCTAGTTAATTTGTGTATGCTTTCATTCCTTCAACAAATATTTTTTCTAGTGACTAGCATGTGCTAGTGTCTTCTCCTAGTAGATCCTCCAATTCTACTAAGACAAATTAATCTCTTATGTGTCATAATTTTGTTTAGGTCTGGAGCACACAACAAGTTAACCTGTTTGAAAGAAAGTTTAAGATACTTAGGGATCAACTTAATTGATTATATATTATTTTCCAGGCCCATTATGTGCTTGAGAAAAACTAATATGTTTTATGATATGTGATTAATGAGATATAAATTGGGTCCTGCAGATGAGAAAAGGACAGGAATCTGGGACAATACTGTTTCTCTCTAATTGGATTGGATGTGTGGCATCTGATTTGATTCTATGTTCTGTAAAGTTATTCACAGACATATTATTTGTTTCTATTTGTGTTTACTGTACAAGTTTTAATAAACCTTAGAACACTATATATCTGCATTATATTGTAACCCAAATAATCACTAGTTTCCTCCTACAGGAAGACTAAGAATTTGACGTGTCTACTTCTCTTACTCTATTCAGCTTGCCTTCTGGTATTCAAGTTTTAAAAAATCATCACAATATATTTGAAATTATGTCTGTAACGTAGTATGGCATAGTAATACCCAAGATCAGGTCTTCTTTAGCCTGAGAAATGTCCCTTCCATAATTATCACAGCTTATCTATTTGTTTTGCTCTGTCATCCTCACTAATCCCTATCATTTACAGGTTGGATCTATGTCTTTCTAGACTTCTCTGTTGCCTTCTGGGCATTTTCCTAAAGTTTATCCTCTATCAGTAGCTGGATTTTCTAAGTAAAGTCTTTGTTTATTACTTACAATGAAGATTTATTTTATATATTATAGTTTTTATTTCATTATACTCTTTCCAAAATCCTCAGTTACTACATGCAACCTCTTCATGTATCTGAGTTTACAAAGCAGAGCTTTTCAGGCATTTTCTTGTTTCATAAACAAATCTGTTTCAGAATGATTTTGCTGCATATCTCGACGACTTCTTTCCTTTTGGGACTATAAATTTTTGTTTGAATTATTCATCTGTATATTGCGGTTTGGTTGTTTACATCCCTGGGCTTTGTTCGTTGACTCTGGTATTTAATGGTGACCACACTCGAGCACTGTTGTGTTTCATTTATAAATTTTATAAATTTTACTAATCACTCCAGTGCTTACCATGTGCTTGGCACTGTGCATGGCACCTGGGAGTCAATGGGAAAAAAATCCATCAAACTTTACTCCAACTCATCCTTCTCCATGTTCATGGAGCTTCTAAGTCTAATGCTACTGTTGCTGTTAAATGTGGTTGAGTTGGTTCCAACTCATAATGACCCTGTGTAGGGTTTTGCAAGGAGCTTCTGGTGGGTTTGAACCCCCAACCTTGCGGTCAACAGCCCAAGTGCTTACCCTACAGCACCACACATGGTCTAATGGGGGAGACCAAAAAAAAAAAAAGAAAAAGAAAACTAGAATAACAAAACCCCACATTAGTCATCAAATGGCAAGAGGTATTTGCAGATGCCCAAGGACCGTGAGCTGGACAGTGGTTAAGTGTTGGGCTGCTAAGCAAGGTTAGCAATTCGAATGCACCAGTTGCTCTGTGGGAGAAAGATGAGGCAGTAAGCTTCTGTAGAAATATACAATCTCAGGAGCACCATGGGAGTTCTCCTCTGGCATATAGGGTTACCAGGAGTTGGAACTGACTCTGCAGCTGTGGCTTTGATTTGGGTTTGAAGTATTTGAAGTGGGGCCAAGAATTAATGATGCTAGATGTAGATCCTAGTTCTTGACTTCCACACACACCGCTGGCAACAACAGACAAATCTACAACGTGGGTGGGATCCAGGAGTCAGCTCAATGAGACTAGTGTCCAGTTCTGCCTTGCATCCCATGAGACTGATCGATGTGAAGTCGATCCAACTCACAGTGACCCACAGGACAGAGGAGAACTACCACACAGGGTGTCCAAAGCTGCAAATCTTTATGAAAGCAGACGGACACGTCCTTCTCTTGAAAATCTGTTGGTGGGTCTGAACCACCAATCTGTCAATTACTAGTTGAGCACATAACCACAGCACCACCAGGGCATCCTGCATCCCATAAAGGGGATGAGTAAGTCGAAAAGAAGCAAGGTAGCAACTATTTATATGAATAGCTAAAATCCACTAACAACACTGGAGAAAAGCAAACTGGAAAACAAGCCAAGATAAAGTCAAAGGAGGAATCAGATCTGGATGGGAGTTGTTGAAGAAGGGGCAACTCTTACACAATTTCAACCATAAGGAAGAAAGGGGAAAAAATTCCTTCCAGAGATTAGGATGGACTCAGTATCGGAACATTCATGTGGCTACTTCAGGGGATTTGTTTCTTTTTCAGACAATTTCATGGGTATTTTAAAGGAAAGAAGGAAGCCAATACCCACAGCACCTCCACTCACCCTGCTGTATTCTTTGAAGCCAATGGTTCACCGTCAAATGAAAGTTCTCAGTAACATTATGTTCAGTTATTCATGCTGTCTAAACAGTGTTTCTAGGCAAAGATTTTCTAGCCTCTCCAACTAAACAAAAGATCCTCCCACACAAACAGACACACATTTCCATTCTGAAAGCCCTGCAGGCAGATCCGTGAAACTTGCCATCATAAGACTCATTTAATTTTAAATTAAATTAAGGACCCAAAAGGTAAACGCATTGTTCAGGTTATTCCAACTAATGTCCTAGCCTTACACTTTCAATGATTCTCCATCCAATTGATGACTACTACAATAATAAAGAATTCATGAACCATGGAACCAAGTGACAAAAATAAAATAAATAAATAGCACTCACAGCTTAGAAATAAGAAAAAGCATTTGCACAGTCCAATTCTAACTTACAAAGGGTAAATATCTAGGGGAAATTTTCATCAAGATTTTACAAAATCAACACCTGTAAATAAACAAAACAAACAACAACTAGGGCACAAAGGATGATTTTCTAATAAAAATAACAGAGTTAAGTAGATTCCAAATTTCTGGCCACTATCAGTTGACATTCATACGAATATTCCCATAAGCAAAATTAGCTACAGCAGTACAAAATTGTAACTAAAATGAATTAGAGACCTTATTGTTCTCCTCTGCACAGTTCTAAGGTTCCCTGCTTCCAGGATGGGGTGAGGAGGTATTTGGAAAATTCCTTTATTCAACAAACATATAGTAATCCAATTGCCTCTGTTTTTGTGAGACTTTCTAACAATGCCCATTTGCATGAAAAGTAGGCGTAAATGAGAAATAACATACAGAATGATCCAAACACACGGTGTGGTGTAATCTTCAGGGCAGTGGAATCCTCACTGAACCAGCTTGGCTGAATACCGAAGCCTTTTAAAAGAGTTACCACCCTTCTTCCTTCCCTTGTACCCCAAGTGGAAAACAAGGATGGAACAAGGGATGGAAACCGGGAGGGAAAAGAAAGTGCAGGAGAAGAGAGTATGCAGTTGGGATCAGATACAAGTTAGATGGCTGTTTCAGAAACAGAGACTGCAATACTGAACATGGAGTGCTCTACTAGGTGTGGTATGTGTATGCACAGCTGAGCTGGAATGAAGGGTGAGGGTCATTTTAGTTGAGGAATTTGGAGAACGAAGAGATCTGGATATTAGAAAACCCATCAAAATAAGTGTCACACTTACTGTGCTGGGGTGGATAGTTGTTGTTGCTGTCATCGTGTCAATTCTGACTCACAGCGACCATGTATGAGGTTTCTGAGAAGCGGCTGGTGAGCTTGAACCACCGACCTTGAGGTTCAAACCAATTTTGCAGTCCAGTGCATTAAACCACAGAGCCACACCTGAAGTCCGGGTTGGACAGTTGTTGTTACGTGCTGTGGAGTCAGTTCCGACTCATAGTGACCTTGTACAGGGTTTCCAAGGCTGCATATCTTTACGGGAGCAGAAAGCCTCATCTTTCTCCTGTAGTTTTGAACTGCTGACCTTGTGGTTTGCAGCCCAATTCGTAACCACTACACTACCAGAGCTCATGTCCTGTCATAACCTTCAGAGTGTGATCTTATTTGGAAATAGGGTCACTAAAGATCTAATTATTTGAGATGAGGTTGTACCATCTGGAGTAGTTTGGGCCCTTAACTTAATATGGTTAGTGTCCTTATAAGAGAAGAGACACAAGATATAGAGACTCAGAGAGAACACATGTGACAAAGGAATCAGAGATTGGAGTTGTTGTCATTAAGTGCCATTGAGTCAGTTCCGACCCATAGTGACCCTATATAGGGTTTCTGAGGAGCAGCTGGTGAGCTTGAACCGCTGACTTTGCAGTTCAAACCAACTCTGCAGTTCAATGCATTAACCCACAGTGCCACACCAGGACTCCATAGAGATTAGAGTGATGGACCCATAAACCAAGAAATGCCAAGAAGTGTTTGCAACACCAGAAATTAAGAGGAAGGCATAGAACAGACTCTCCTGTCAGGGCCTCCAGAGAGAGCATGGTACTGCCTACACTCAGATTCAGAACTTCGAGACTATTGAACTGTTAGAGAAGACATTTCTGTTATTTTCAGCCACCCAGTTTGTGGTTATGACTCATAGCAACCTTGTATAGCGTTTCCAATGCACTGAAAAGCTTTGTGGGAGCATAATGTCTCATTTTTCTCCCAAAAGTTGGATTAGTATTAGGCTTGATAAAGTGTCAACTGATTTTCCACAGAAAAGAATATAAAGATTATGGGGGAGTGCCCCAACGTAGGACTCTTGGTGTGGTGCTGTAGGAACCATAAGATCCTACCAGCTGCTTCTCAGAAACACTACACAGGATTGCTATGAGTCAGAGCCAACTTGATAGCACTTAACAACAACAACAACACCCTAACACAATGACCACTCATCTGTCAGTTTGTCGTACTGTGGTGGCTTGCATGTTGCTAGGATGCTGGAAGCTATGCCACCATATTTAAAATACCAGCAGGGTCACCCCATGGTGGGCGTGTTTCAGGGGAATTTCAAGACAAAGACAGACTAGAAATGAAGACTTGGCAAACTACTTTGGAAAAAATTGTGAATAGCTGTGGAACATTGTCCAATATAGTATCAGAGGTGAGCTTTTCAGGTTGGAAGGCACTCAAAATGTAACTGGGGAAGAGCTGCTTCCTCAAAGTAGAGTCGGCCTTAATGATGTAGATGGAGTAAAACTTCCAGAACCTGTACAACTCAAAATGAGAAGAAATGCATACAAGCATCCATTAGTAATAGAATGTGGAATGTACGAAGTATGAATCTAAGGAAATTGAAAATGGTCAAAAAGGAAATGGAACACTTAAAAATCAGTACCCTAGACATTAAACAACAACACATTACCAAACCCACTGCCATAGAGTTGACCCTATATAGAACTGTTCTCCCATGAAGTGGCTGGTGGGTTTGAATTGGCAACTTTACAGACAGAAGTCCAATGCTTGTTTTATAGTGCTAGGAATTGGAAAGCTGAAATGGTCAAGTATTGGCCAAATTAGCTCAGAAATCATACAATGGACCAGTATGCCAGAAATGACAAAATGCAGAGGAATGGTGTCACATTTCAACATTTCAACATCTATCCTGAAGTACAAAATTGTCAATAATAGGGTAATATCCATACACACACAAGAAAGACCAATTAAACAGACTTACTATTCAAATTTACGCTTCAACCACTAATACTAAAGATGAGGAAATTAAAGATTTTACCAATGTCTGCCATCTGAAAATGATCAAACATGAAATCAAGATACACTGATAATTACTGATGATGGGATTGTGAAAGATGGAAACAAAGAAGGGCTGGTAGTTATCTGAAAATGATCAAACATGAAATCAAGATACACTGATAATTACTGATAATGGGATTGTGAAAGATGGAAACAAAGAAGGGCTGGTAGTTAGAAAACATGACTTTGGTGACAGAAACAAGGCTGGAGATCAAAACATAGAATTTTGATAGAACAATGACTTATTAGGACTCCTGGTATGGTATTGTAGGATCAGCACTGGGCTTTAAACCACAGGTTGGCAGTTCAAACCCACCAGCTGTTCCTTAGAAATACTATACCACATCACTATGAGTTGGAACTGACTCGATGGCACTTAACAACAACAAATGACTTATTAATTGCAAATACTTTATTTCAATAACATAAATGGCAACTATGTGTATATATATATATATACACACATATATATATACAATACATGGACATCACTGGATGGAATATACAGGAATCAAACTGACTGCACCTGTAGAAAGAAAGAATGGAGAATCTGAATATCATCAGTCAGAACAAAGCCAGGGGCCTATTGTGGAACAGACCATCAATTAATTGCTCATATGCAAATTCAAGCTGAAGACAATGAATACAAGTTCACAACAGCCAAAATACAACTGAGTTTGGCCCATCTGAATGTATCCATCACCTCAAGAACAAATTTGATGCACTAATCACTGATGACTGAAGACCAGACAAGTTGTGGGATGACAAAGACATCATACATGAAGAAACCAGAAGGTCATTAAAAGACAGGGAAGAGAGAAAAGAACACAATGACTGTCATAAGAGATCTGAACCTTGTTCTTGAACATATAATAGCTAAATTGGAAGGAAGAAATGATGATGTGAAACAGCTGAATAGAAGATTTCAAAGGATGGCACAAGAAGACAAAGTAAAATATGATCATGAATTGTGAAAAGACCTGGAGTTAGAAAAACAAAAGGAAATAAAACAATTGATATTTCTCAAGCTGATAGATTTCAATTGATAGATTCAATTTCTCAATTGATATTTATCAAGCCTAAAGTCGTACTGATGTGGCGCTGTGGGATAAGCACTGGACCACAAAGTTGGTTTGAACTATAAGGTCGGAGATTCAAAACTCACCAGCAGGTCCTCAGAAACCCTATACAGGGTCACTATGGGTCAGAACCAACTCGATGGCACTTAACAACAATGCTGTAATATTGAAGGATTCTATGGGCAAAATATTGAGCAATGCAGGAAGCATCAAAAGAAGATGGAAAGAATTCACAGTCACTGTACTAAAAAAAATTTGGTCTATATTCAACCATTTCAGCATGTAGCATAGGATCAAAAACTGACCATCTTGAAAGAAGAAGCACAAGCTATACTGAAGACATTGGCAAAAACAAGGCTCCAAGAATTGACAGAATATCAATTGAGACGTTCCTACAAAAGGATGCTATATTGGAAATGTTCACTCATCTATGCCATGAAATCTGGAAGACAGCTATCTGGCCTACAGAGTAGTAGAAACCATATTCACACCCATTCCAAAGACAGATGATCTGTCAGAGTGCAGAAATTATTAACCAACATCATTAATATTACATGCAAATAAACTTTTTCTGAAGATAATTTTTAAATGATTGCAGTAGTACATTGACAAGGAGCTGCCAGAAATTCAAGTTCGATTCAGAAGAGGACATGGAATAAGGGATATCATTGCTGATATTAGATGGTTCATGGCTGAAAGCAGAGAAAACCAGAAAGATGTTTACCTTTGTTTCACTGACTATTCAAAGGCATTCAACTGTGTGGATCATAACAAAGTATGAATAACACTGTGAAGAACAGGAATTCTAGAACACTTACTTGTGCTCATGCAGAACCTATACACAGACCAAGAGGCAATCTTTTGAACAGAAAAAGGAATACTGGGTGGTTTAGAATCAAGAACAGTATGTGTCAGGATTGTTTATCTTTTACCATACTTATTCAATCAAGTTTATGCTGAGCAAAAAATCTGAGAAGCTGGACTATATGAAGAGCACAAAAACCAGGATTGGGGGAAGACTCACTAACAACCAGAGATACGCAGATGACACAATCTTGCCCAATGAAAGTGAAGAGGATGAAGGATTTACTGATGAAGGGCAAAGACTACAGCCTTCACTATGGATTACATCTCAATAGCCAAAAAAAGGACAAAAATCTTCACAACTGGACCAGTAAGCAACACCACAATACATGGAGAAAAGATTAAAATTGTAAAGGATTTCATTTTACTCGTATCCACAATCCACGCCCATGCAAGTAGCAGTCAAGAGATTAAATGATGTATTATTGTATTGAGCAAATGTGCTGCAAAAGATTTCTTTTTCAAGTACTAAAAAATGATTATTTTGAAGACTAAGGTGTGCCTGATCCAAGCCATGGCATTTTCAACTGCCTTATATATACGAGAAGGCTGGTCAATGAATAAGGAAGATAAAAGAAGAATTAATGCATTTGAATTATCATGTTGGTGAAGAATATTAAGTATGCCATGAATTACCAAAAGAATGAAAAAACCTGTCTTGGAAGAGTACAACCAAAAGTTCCTTAGAAAGGAGAATGACAAAACTTGGTCTCACATACTTTGGACATGTGATCAGGAAGGACCAGTCACTGGAGAAAGACATCATGGTGGGCAAAAGTGGAGGCTCAGCAAAAAGGGAGAAGATTCTCAAGGAGATAGACTGGCATCATGGATGCTACAATGGGCTCAAACATAGAAATGATAGTGAGGGTGGAGCAGGAGAGGGTAGCGTTTCATTCTGTTGTGCACAGGGTCACTATGGGTCAGAGCCAACACTATGACACCTAACAGTAAAAAGAACCCAACATATCACTTGGGTGATATCGCTCCGGACATGAAGGTAGGTTACAGGGCATAAGGAAATGTAAATTTCATGAATTTAAGGTCACTGAGAAATAACAAAGGAAAAATTTGCCAACAAATAAAGAGTGTCAAGCAATATATCAACCCCTTCTTCTCAACTCAGCAATACAGAGTCAAGAGATAATATCTACCATGCTTTCCCCAGTTTTTTGGGAGAATCAAATAAAAAGGTATATAGGAGCACTTTCAGAGAGCTCTGATGGCATAGTGGGCTAAGTGTTGGGCTGCTAACTGCTAGGACAGCAGTTTAATTCCACCAGCTGCTCCATGGGAGAAAGATGAGGCTCTCTGCTCTCATAAAGATTTACAGCCTAGGAAACCCTAATTAGGCTCACTATAAGTCAGAACCTACTGGACAGCATATAGCCACCACCAACACCAGGAGCACTTTCAAAACTATAAAGCATTACCTAGTGGGCTCTTAAGGAGCTCTGGTAGCGTAGTGGTTACGAATCAGGCTGCGAAACGCAAGGTCAGCAATTTGAAACTACCAGCTGTTCCATGGGAGAAAGATGAGGCTTTCTGCTCCCGTAAAGATTTACAGCCTCGGAAACCCTTGTACAGGGCGGCTGTGAGTGGTAACCGACTCCATGGCACATAACCAACCAAGTGGGTTCTTAGCTTTTAGGGGGTCACATTCCATTGAGAGAGTCTGATAAAAGCTCTGGGGTTTTAGCAAAAACACAAAGCACCCACATCCCCCTGCATGTAAAATGTGGCATTCAATTTCAGGGCAACCGTGGATGCTCCATGCTAACTCATATAAAGAACGCTTACTTAGGTATTTGTTATTTTCACACTGGTTCTAAGAATTAGAGCCAGCATCATCTCCATAGCATTCCCCGCCTTACAAAGAAGCAAGTGGCTCTCCAATGGGCAGTTTGATTGTTCATGCAGATGTCTAAAATATTCATCAGGAGGGTCACTGGGCACATCATGAATATAGGCAGAAAATTAGTACAGTAGTTAGTGTATAGGACTCACAGTTATTTCCTCAGAGTGCAGCTGTCTCTATACGCACAACTGTTTGAAAAGAACAGGTTATTTTGAAAAACAATCAGCTGAATTCAGTCAAAAAACTGGCCAGTGGGCCTTCCTCTAGCAGAATGAGAATGAAGCAAGATTCCTTCCTTTTCACTAGCGCATCGATGCAAAAACAGGCAGGCTGAAACTATTCCATAGCATAAATGTTCATTATTCATGATCCTGATTTTTGCAGCTGCATCTCTCACAATTTGGCTAGGGCTCTATTTGTCTATATGTCCTTCTACATGTTTGTGCATTTCTACACTGTATATTTTAGCACTCAAGGAACTACAAGGCAAGGAACAATGTTTACTTTGCATGTTTGGACAGAACACCTCACAAAGAACTATGGGGATGTAGTATTTAAGGGCAGCAAATTCAAATTTCTCATCACCGTGTGGGTCTAAAACTCACATCATGAAAAACTGACCCCATTTTCCTTCAGAAAAGCATTCTCATCTAAGTCTATTCCTGACCACTGACTGAAAGTTAGTCAATCACAGGTGAGATGATGTGCCAAAAAAGTAAAATATCACTATGAACATTTTTCAGTATTTCTAACAGTAAACACGCGTTCCATATCCTATAATATCACATTCGAGGGGACTCTGTACACTATGAAATATACATGTTGAGCACAAAAAATGAAACATGCTTTTATCATAAAATTGGCCTCAAACCAATTCCATCCTTTAAAAATAACCACTTAATTAGCTATTCTTTGCTTGCCTTTGGAAAATGAATAATTTTGGCACATATATCTTCAGACATATTTCTTGGACATCTGAACTTATGTCTTTCTTTTCTCTTGATATAGTTCCAAAAAGCAGTCATTCTAAACCATTCCAAGGGGCTTAAAGCCAATCTTTTAAAAAATACCTGCATTTCCTTATTTTGTCACGAGATGGCGATCTCGTGCATTGGTAAACCATAAAAATTATAAGTATGTCTAATTGATCACTTTAGAGGTGCAGTCCTTAAACTCTGTGTGATCAGAACCTTTTAACACTCTTAAAAATTATTGGGGACTCCCCAGGAACTTTAGTCTATAATATCTATCTATCTATCTATCTATCTATCTATCCTCTATTCAAAATTAAAATAGAAAATCTAAAGATTTAAAAAATGAATCTACTTAAAATGGATAATAAACTCACAGCATACTAATATAAATAAATATTTTTATTTTAAAAAGAACCATTTTTCAATGCAAAAGCTTAATGAGAGAAGATTTTTGCAGCTCTCTTTCATGTTTAGCTAACAGACACCTGGATTCCCGTATTTGTTTCTCCACTCAGTCTACTGATGTCTGGTTGATTGACCTGAATTAAGAAAATCCAACCTCATGAAGATATATCGTTGAAAGAGGAAAAAGTATTTTGGTAGTCTGTTCATAAAATTATGGATATTCTTCTTTGATACTATACCAAAACTCAACAAGTGGTGGTTTCTTAAATGAATCAGTTGCCATGTATGGAATCTGAAATCACATATTAAACTTTTCATAATCTGTTACATCAAAATCTACAAGTCTGTCTTGTACTTTGTATAGACCATGATTTCTAACATCACACTCTGGTCATCTGGAAAACACCGGTTCACTAATGGCACTGCAGGATTAGTACTGGACTGTGAGCCACAAGGTCAGCAGTTCAAACCTACCAGCTGGTCCTCAAAAATTCTACGCAGGGGTCGCTATGAGTCGGAACTGACACAACAGCACTTAACAACAACAACGTCATACAAAGTTTTGTGAGTGCTGACACATTCCTTTATTCACCGTCCAAATATCACATTTATTCTCATCTCCAGAAATCTCATGAGAAATGTCTTCTACCAGAAGTTGTCAAAGTGGCAACGGAAGGGAAGGTACCAGCTTTCTATAATTCTGATTTTCATTTGAGAGTATTAATTTTGTCACTGACCAAAAAACACTATCTGTTGTTTCCCTTTAGATGCCAGGCTCACTTTGTTTGTAAGAAAATGTCTGCCAAATGCCAAGTCTGAAAAGCACAGCTTACTCATTCTTCTTTCAAGTAAAAATGGTGTTTCACAAAATAGCCAGCGAGGTCAGCTATAACTCAATTATCACGAGTACTTTGCCTTAAGATCACCAGCATGCTTTAGTATACAGCTGAAGTATGTAGAGTCAGGGTCCAGATTTTATAAAATCAATCGTTTTCATCACTTCATCAATGGCATTTTTTTTAATTTTTTTTTTTTTTTTTTACAAAGGGAGATGCACGGCAGTGAAGAACACAATGTCTTTTGGAACAGTCTGGTGCTGCTGACAGTCTGGGGGCTAAGGTGGCAGCAGTCTTACCCACCATTGTATTATGGATCATCAATACAAGTGTCCACACACTGAAAAAGGAAAATTCCATTTCAGGATTCTCAACCTAGAGTCCTGGTGTGACACTGTGGGTTAACGTGCAAAGTCATTTGAACTGCAAGGCATGTGGTTCAAGCTCACCAGCCACTCCTCGGAAACCCTATACAGGGTCACTATGGGTCGGAACCGACTCAGCGGCACTTAAGAAGAACAACAACAACATCATTAACCCTGGCAGTGCAGTGGTTTTAAAGCATTTGGCTACTGCTTTAGGCCAGTGGTTTGAACCCTCCAGTTGCTCTGAGGAAGCAAGATGTAGCAGTCTGTTTCCATAAAGATCACAGCTTTGGAAACCACAGGGCGATTCTGCTCTGTCCTGTAAATCTCCACTAACACAATGCAGTGGGTCTGATGAGACTTTTTGATCTCATGGATCCACTGAAAGGATATCAGGACCTCCCAAGAATCCATGGACCACACTTGAGATGCATGATTTAGAATTGTTTTTTTAAAAAAACAAAAACAAACTTTCAAGCAATTTATTTAATCCTCAATACATTTTAGAATATGTAAATTACATATTATGATCACCCACATTTTACAGAAATGAGGCTCAAGAAAATTATTTATTCACGAGAACACAAGTTAGCAAATGGCACAGAGATTATTTGACAGGGTTTTGGTACAATTTTTATTATTTCCACTATATTTCAATAAGGGTTGTTGTTAAGCGCCTTTGCGTCAATTGCTATTCATAGTGACCCTGTACAGGGTTTCCAAGAAGCACTTGGTGGGGTTGAACAGCCGACCTTGTTATTCGCAGTCCAGTGTTTACCCTACAGTGCCCCACAAGAAGTTCATTTCAATGCACAGAAATATAAAATGTCTAAACATTAGCACTTACGTGTAAAACCAACCGAAAGGCAAATTGAAGGGAAAAATAGCCCACAGCACTCCTAGTGCAGTAAAACCTCTACTACTACAACACTTGATCAGTGGTGGTTGTTTTTAGTGCCATCGGGTTGGTTCCGACCCATTGTGACCCATCATGTATTGGGTTTCTGAGGAGAAGCTAGTAAGTTTGACCTACCAATCTTGCAGTTCAAACCAACCTTGCAGTCCAGTGCATTAACCCTCAGCACCACACACCAGGACTCCTGAGAATGGTAACCTGTACTTAATTTGAGGCACCCTGATGGTGTTGTGGATTAGGTGCTGTCACAGCAAGGTCTTCAATTCAATCCCACCAGTTGCTCCTCAGGAGAAAAATGAGGTTGTCTGCTCCTGCAAAGATTTATAGCCTCAAAATTCTATACAGATAGGGTCAGAGATAGGATGAACTGATGCCATGGCACTGATTTTGGTTTTGTTTTGATGGGCAGTGGTTTAGGTGCTGGGCTACTCCTGGAAAGGTTGATGGCTGTCTTCATCCATGAAGACTACAGTCTCGGAAGCCCTAAGGGACAGTTCTACTGTCCTTCAGCATTGCGATGAATTGGAAATGACTCTAGGGCAAGGGGTTTGGTTTTTAGTTACTTAATTTCCTGGCTAACACTTTAATTACACTTACTCTTTTGGTTTAATTAAATTAAAATGTTAATTTGGGGCAGAAACAAGAATTCAGGAAACACCAGATTAAGTCCTTTCCTGATTTGTATGTTCACAACTTAATCCTTTCAAAAGGATCAATTATTTTACTGAGTGTCTCACCACCATAATTAGAATCATTTCGTCAGTAAGGTTTAAAAAAGAGACTTAGAGGACCTTTGCTTTGTTTAGTTAAGAAGTTGTTGTTAAGTGTCGTTGAGTCGATTCCGATCCATAGCGACCTTGTATAGGGTTTCCAAGACGCAGTTGGTGAGCTTGAACCATCGACCTTGCGATTCAAAGGACTTTGCAGTCTGACACGTTAGCCCACAGCGCCACACCAGCACTCCATTTAAGAAGTAGAACACGAAAAAGTAAAAATTTTACAAATGGCATCTCAAAACAAAGCAAAGCAAAGCAAAAATTGAAGTTATTCTAGTTAACAAGGTGGGAGTGAGAGAGCTAGCCAAAAGGTGCACTGTAACCATAGAAGCCCAGAGGAACTTCCTCAAGTTTTAAAGAAGTAACAGTGCATATAGAATGAAGGGTTGGTTACATTTATCTACATAGCAGGGTATACTCTTAATTGTCGCTTTTTAAAAAGTTAGCTTGTGTTCTAGTTATTTTCACACAAATATATATTGCTTGTCTTCGCTAGGTGGCTCAGTTTCTGCCTCTGCTCCTCTACAATGGTGTCTTCATTTTTGCATCATCTCTCCATCCTCTTGGGCTATTATTCTACGGATTCTCTTTTCCTCAACAACACTATCAGAGTCCCGGTGTAGCACTGCAGAATAACCACTGGACTTCAAACTGCAGGGAAAGCAGTTCACACCCATCAGCTGCTCCTTGGAAACCCTAAGATTAATGAATTCTCTGAGCCTTACCTCCAAAATGGGAACAATGTTACTGTGAAGATGTCACCTGTGAAGATCTGTGAGAATGAAATGAGCTGGATAATACATATGAATTGCCTACAAATGTTCAACAGATTCCAACACAGAGTGAGTACTTAGTTCATGGTAATTAGTAATAACAATAACACAATACAGCCACTGTAACTGATGCATTCGTGGACCCAAGATCCAATCTCAGAGGACAGCTGATACTGATCCATGAAGAAGTCTGCAGATGTAATAAGGATGAAGTAAGCCAAGGAGAATGAAGTAGGATGCAAAGCGGCTTTGGTGTTGGAGTCTGTTGTTTGCCTTTCAGTCAATTTTGATTCCATGTGGCACTATAGGTTAAACACTGGACTACAAGGTTGGTTTGAACTGTATAGTCAGTGGTTCAAATTCACCAGCAGCTCCTCGGAAACCCTAAGAGGGTCGTTAGGAATCGGAACCAACTCAATGACACTGAACAACAACAACAAAATAATGGACAGTACCAGATCACCAGGTCTTTTGTCTCTTGGAGCAAGCAGCTCGTGGATTTTATGTCCACTGTCATAGAATTGCTTTCAACTCCTAGAGACCTTAGAGGGTAGAGAGCAGCTGCCCTAGCATCCTTCTACGGCTGTCAGAACTGACTTACTGGCAGTGAGTTTGGTTTGGGAATCATTACAGAAGCAGACAGATTCTGGTGGATTCTAACTACTGGCCTTTTTGTTAGCAGCTGAGTGCTTAACCACTGTGCTACCGGGGCTTCTGGGCATTGGCCAACTGAACAGTCAACCTTTTGATTGGCAGCTGAGTGCTTAACCATTGAGCCACCAGGACTTCCTGTCTGAGAGTGGTGGTTGTTAAGTGCCACCGAGTCAGTTCTAGCTCATAGTGACCCCGTATAGGGTTTCCGACGAACAGCTGATAGGTTTGAACTGTCAACTCTGCATCTAGCAGTCAAGTGCTTATCCTACAGCACCACACTAGGACACTTGCTGCAGTTTAGCTGGTATTAAAAATAAACTAAATTGCCAAACCTGTTGCCATTGAGTTGATTCCAGGTATAACCACTTGGATGTAATCTTCGCAAGGAGCCAGTACCCGGATGTCGCAAATAATTAAATGCTTGATGATTAACCAAAAGCCAGGTAGTTTGACCTAATCCAGAGGCACAGCAGAACACAGGAATCACAGTTTGCTTCTAGAAACCCTTACAGAGCACACATGTACTCTGACACACCTGGGCTCATATCTACTGCCTAGCAAAAGACCAGTTGACAGCCGTAAAAGTCTAGCTACAAAAGGACAGAGAGAAAAGTATTGATAGCTCCTAAGTATTCTGGGTTTTATTTGTGTTTCCAGGCTCAAATTTAAAATCAGTCTATTTATCAGGCCTACCCTACCATTCCCAGACCAAGTGATAATGACGGGATTCCCAATTACCTGGTTCCAAGTAGGCATCCTGGATGATGATTGACTATACACAGTTTTCACTAAGCACACTTGGCTCAAGTCTTCCTCCCTCAGGGACTGAAAGTTCTTTAGAACACAGAGGCTGTGTGAGATTCATACTTGTACATACCTACGTTGTTTATCAGATAAAAGATCATATCCTATCATACAGGTTTATAGTCAGACTTTTGCGTCGATAGCATTTGGGTCACTTGCATGATTATGTTAGTTGTGCCTTTGGTCATGAATGCAAACTCCATTGTTACTGTGAGGAAACATACAATCCTTTATGCCATATGTCTCCAGGAAAACGCTAATGAACAGGCCGAATTTGTGGTATTGTAGAGTTTTTAATGACGAGGTTGTAGAAGGGGGAAAAAAGTCATATCACAATACATGTAGTATAATACTATCTATTTAAAATCAAATTTCCCATAGTCTGAGACTCACAGAACATAATAAAATTTCAATTCATGTAAATGGAAGGAAATATTGGTACAGAGTCTCAAAAATGTAATATATTTCAAAAATAACATTAATATGAGTTCCCATGCCTACTTAAGAACTGGCAACATTTAATACTTAGAAAAAATTAAATTCAAAACAGCTCAGATAGAAAAATTAGATGTCCAAAGTTAGCAGCTTTCAGATTGACAAGGAGCTGCACATTCGGAGCTACTCTGTTTTAGATTCATAACCTCCTAGGGTCAGAGATATAATCAATGTATTCATTAACAAATATTTCTTGAGTATTTTCTGTGGCTAGGCACAAGCTTGTATTACATAAGCAAAACAGGCTTATAATCTGGTTCATTAAAATGGTCTCCTGCTGAGCTATAATGAAGCAAAAACAAATAAAGTTAGTAAACGACCATTAATGGCTACTAACTAGCCTTAATTAATAAGGTTTGAAAGCTTTGAATAGAATATTCCACCTGCAAAAAAAGCTTAGTACTGAGTAAAAGGAACTACAAAATAACTGCTCTCAGCCAAGGAATGAGGGAACTAGAAAATTCTTTGTTTTGCAATCTTCAATTTGAGCAAGATAACTAAGTTTACAAAGAAGCACTGTGTGTTTTTCTAAGGGAGCTAAAACATAAATCTAACTGTTGACCTAGAAATAACATAAAATTATAAATTTGTCACATAAAAGCTTTGAGGAAACAAGCAACCTAAGTAGCTCACAGTATTGGTTAGCGTTGGGTTCAGGAAGAAGACTGTGTACTTACTCATGTTTGGCAGAGAATAATATGAGGGCTTTTTTTTTTTACTGCTTTGGAACAGAAAATAAATCGCAGAACTTCGCCTTTACCTTTGGAGTTCAAGACTAACATGCTGAAATGACTGTCAACTCTTGTCTATGTAACTTAAGTCTAATAGCAAAGCAAAATTACCAATACAAACTTAGTGAATTGGGTTGCACATTATTATACGAACTGGATCAGAATACAATTT
This sequence comes from Chrysochloris asiatica, assembly GCF_000296735.1. Taxonomy (NCBI): domain Eukaryota; kingdom Metazoa; phylum Chordata; class Mammalia; order Afrosoricida; family Chrysochloridae; genus Chrysochloris; species Chrysochloris asiatica. The sequence continues at coordinate 26,556,537 of NW_006408526.1, forward strand.
GCTTCTTGCTTGTCAACATAAACGCTTTAACATCTAATCCAATGTTCTAGGCTGAAATTTTATGAATTCATAAAAATAAATGCATACCCAATACACAAGATCTCCAGTTATACCCATCTACAAAGCAAAAATAAATTATGCCAGCCATTTGTCATAACTGTCAGTGAAAAATAAGTAACAACTGAAAAGGCTTTAACTTACATTACGAATTGCGACTACATGAAAATGCCTATCGTTGCAAAGCCTTCCCATCAGAATATAACAAGAGATTAACTTTTCTTCAGAGAAATCAGATTAAAGTAATCATAGAGAACCTAGAAAACTGAATTCCAATTTGATGAACTGAGAAGTTGCTTGTGTACTCTGGCCTGAATCAGTCTTGAGTAATACACTATGGAGTATCACATTTCTAAGAGAAACGAGGAAATCCAAAAATTGCATTTGTCCTGACGGAAATGCAGGCATGATAAAGAGAATCTAGATGGAGTAACAGAGCGAGGTAAAAGCTCGTCACTTGTCTCTTCAGTCTCCAAAGCCAATGGCTAGAATATGTACTTTTGCCCAAAAGGCCCCATGACACAAATGGCTACATGACAAATGACAAAAATGACCACATGACAGCCTTTGCCATACCCTTTCTCCATCTCTAGCAAAATATTATGCACCATCTATATCCAATTCAGTTATTTCTTGTGTGAAACCTTTCCTGATTTCCCTCAGCCAAAATTAATCTCTCTAATTGATGTGTTTCCATAGTACTTTGTTCTCTTTCAAAGATGTGTCATGTTCTATACTTTATCACAGTTGTTTAGTTTCATCTCTTAATTCTCACGCTAGATTACAAACTCATTAGTGATGGTAATGGTGTGACGTGGAGTCGGTTCTGACTCCTACTGGCCCCATATAGGGTTTGAGACTATAAATCTTTGTTGTTGTTGTTATGTGCCGTGGAGTTGGTTCCAACTCATAGCAACCCTGTACAGGGTTTCTGAGGCTGTAAATCTTTAAGCAGAAAGCCTCTTTCCCCCGTGGAATAGCTGGTAGTTTCAAACTGCTGACCTTGAAGTTGGCAGGCCAACTCGTACCCACTACGCTACCAGAACCCCTCTCTTTATGGAAACAGAAAGTCTTATCTTTCTTCCAACTGCTGATCTTGAAGTTAGCAGCCCAATTTCTAACCCACTTAGATAACAAGGCTACTTTATAGGATCATTTACAGGTAAGGAAATGTTTATCTGTATATAACCTACTATGCCTGGGTTGGTAAATGACACATGTACTAATATGTTTGTCATTTTTTAGTAAGCAAAATTGCATAAAGATTCAAGAACCTTTTTGAGAGTCAAGAGGAAAACAGCAATTCTATTTCTAAGAATTTACTCTAAGGAAACATTCAAAGCAACAAACAAAGGTTTATGTGTTTGGAGGTCCATGATAGCATTATTCATAATTCTAATGACTGTGATGGTAATCATGGAAACAATTATTATATATTATGTTCTTGAGAAGACTTTATCTGTGTTGTTGTTGTTATTATTGTGTTGTCATTGTTATTGTTGGTTCTAACTCATGGAGACCCTCTGTACAACAAAATGAAACCCAGGTCCGCAGCTTCCCCACAATCATTGCTATGCTTAAACCCACTGTTGCTGTCACCCTGTCACCTCCATCTTATTGAGGGTCTTCCTCTTTTTCAGTGACCCTCTACTTGACCAACCATGATGTCCTTCTCCTGGGACTGGTCACTCCTACTGACTTGTCCAAAGTATGTGATATGAAGTCTCACCATCCTCACTTCTAAGAAGTTTCTGGTTCTACCTCTTCCAGGACACATCTGTTCATTCTTTTGGCAGTCAATGATACATTCAAAACTCTTCAACAACATCATAATTCAGAAGGATTAATTCTTTTTCAATCTTCCTTAATCATTGCCCAGCTTTCACATGCATCTGAGAAGATTCTTTCTACATTACCTCACTAAATTGTCACAGTACAGTAGTCTTACAAAGTGGATAATATTATCTAAGCCCACAGACAAAAGCCACCTCTACCAGGTCCAACAACTGGTCAAAACTGGAGCTAGAATTTGGACCCAAAAGATCTGTCTCTAGTATCAAGGGCTGCTGTAAGTACTTTACATATTTACCCTCACTTCTGGTAGCGTAGTGGTTACGAATCGGGCTGCAAACTGCAAGGTCAGCAGTTCGAAACTACCAGCTGTTCTGTGGGAAAAAGAGGAGGCTTTCTGCTCCCGCAAAGATTTACGGCCACGGAAACCCTGTACAGGGTTGCTATGAGTCGGAACCGACTCCACGGCACATAAACACCACCACCATGAATATATGAACAAACCAGCAAAATGGAAAAGGCAAACAGCCGGGGACTGTCACTATCTCTATTTCTCCAAGCGATTCTGTCAGATTATGCATATCACCTCTCCTCTATTTTGTTATGTAGATTGTAGATAAGGTAAAACAGAAAAAGCATATGGAAGAAAAGTCACAAGACCTGCGCCTCCAACCCAACCATGCCACCCACCTCCTATCTCTGTGATATTGGACAAGTTCTTCAATTCCTCTTATTTCTTCATTTTTCTTTTATAACAACAGAAGGGGTTCAGGTTGAATTTCTTATCATTAATATTCTCAACCAAAAAAAAGGGATGAGTCCTTTATTTTAGATTGTTGTTGTTGTTGTTACGTGCCTTTGAGTTGGTTCTGACTCATAGTGACCCTGTATAGGGTGTTTGAGGAGTGACTGGTGAACTTGAACAGCCGACCTTGAGGTTCACACAGACTTTGCAATCCATCACATTAACCCGCAGCATCACACAAGAACATTTGGTAATTTAAAAACAAGGTATTGTTTAAGTCAACAAAGTTCTGATAACATTCAAAAGTTGTCCAAATTATTGTTGTTATTGTTATTGTTGTTGTTAAGTTGGTTCCAATTCATAGTGACCCTGTACAGGGTTTCCAAGGAGCAACTGGTGGGCTTGAACTGCGAACCTTGTGGTTCGAAGTCTTAGTGCTGATCCTATAGCGCCACACCAGGAGTTCAAGTAGGTCTCCCTAAACCCTCACCTGCTTCCAAATGCTTGTTATGATAAATTCACTTCTTGGTCTCTTCCTTGCAATGTTGACTCAAGATTTGAAAATGTCCACATTTAGAATTCAATACCAATATAAACACATCACCTCAAGTGCTACATCTGGACTATTATACTCAGCCCCCACCCAAAATGGCTCCTCAACCCCAACCAAATTGCAAGAGCAAATTCAACTATCACTTCTATGCAAATCATCTCTAGTCTAAATACCTAGTGATGATCTCAATCCCAAACTTTAGTCTTATATCTCTTCTGGGTATTTTTCCTACAATTAGCAATTTTTCAAGTCAGGCGAGCCAAACTCAAATATCAGTCATCTTTTATTCCCCCAACCTTGTGACTCTCCACATTCATCTTATCATGAATACTTCTCCTACTGCAATTAATGTGGATTATGTGGAGTAATATTCCCCACATAACAGGTGCCACTATTCCCATTCCCTTGTCCATGACAGACATTACAAGCTGATCACAGAACTGTCCAACACTCAGCCTTGACAGCATGTTACAATCATTTTCATCACAGCACTCCACGGAGCCACAACTATTGACTGAAGTTAGGATGTGAGATGAAACCCATCTCCCATCACTGATCTATATACTTTTCCTTGACCACTCATGCCACCCTTAAGCAATTCTTTATCATATCGTCATTGAATCATTACAATAGTCCTCTAATCACTCTCCAACCCAATTATCTCTCTATCCATCCTTCACATTGCCTCTCTCCTGCTCAGTCATCCTCAATGGTTTCTCATTGCTCATCCACAGGTGAAATAAAAATCTATTCCCTACTGTCAGAAGTTCAAGATCCTGTATAATTTGGCCTCAATCTTCATTTGCAGGCTTATCTCTCACTATCCTCCAACATCAGAGGTTTTCAAACATTTCTCTGTTTTAAATTTCATTCATCAAACAAAACCTTAGACAAAATCCCAATAAATCAAAAGGATGAAAACACACTGTCTTGGTTGAAACAGGCCTAGGTGGTCTAGCGGCAGCAAGCTACTCGTCCCCAGGTCATCCCCTCTGCAGGGCTGAGACTCTTCTTCAAAACCACACAAAGGACAGTCACCACACTGACCATAAAAAAAAAAAAAAAAATGCCGATCTAAATTAGACTCCTTACCTGCATTGATTTATAAGCTCTTCTGAGACTACAGAATAAACCAAGGATAGAACTAATCAAAAGAGCCCAAACACTTAAAACCAGAGCCCAGCAATACACACAGACATACCCCTCCCCATCCATAAATTTAGCATTATTTTCTTCTGCTCTGAAAATGTCAGTGCTCAGCAAGGGACAGGACAAGGTTAAGGGAATCTGACAGAAAGGATTGGATGGAGTTGAAAGCTGAAGTCCTGCAAGTTTATCTACACAAGCAGCACAAGTTGTCCTGGCAGAGTCCCAACTCAGCCCATTGCCCTCCAGCTGCAGAATAGCAATAATTTTTTTAAACACCCTCATTCTGTCCTACCACATCTTATACTGTGTAAAGCCCAGCTGGATGGTCTGTAGGATTTTGTCAAGCTGTCTTTAATCTTTAGCTTTACCTCCAGCCCTAACAACTGAGCTGGCAAGCGCTTAAATCGCTGATGTTTACATCCTGCTTTTTTTTTATTATTATTATTCGTTTCCAAGAAGCACTTTTGGTTGATATGGGCCCATGACAGGAGTACCATTTGTCAGAGCTTAACCATGGTGCTCCTCACAGGACCAGAAACCCTCTTCCTCCCTTCCCAGATGTTCAAGCATTTCTTCACTCGTATTATTTGTGTGTCAACTTGATTTTTCAAAAGTCCTACATTTAAAAAGAGGATGTGCATCATCTAACTGTGTTTCTGAAAACAGACTAAACTGAAATCATCTTCTTCAATTAGGTTTTCCGGATATCTTTTCTTTTTAGCCACATTATGCCGAACACTTCACTAAGTTGTCTGCTGATCATCTCCATTGAAATCAGACCACCGTTTATGGACCTTTAGAGTCATGTGAATCCTGTCATCTTGGAAAGTCCCTCTCGCCCAGAGACTGTCCATGTACATGCTGGCCAGAGGCACAGCAGAAAAAGTCACCTCTCAAATATTCACATTTGCTGTTAGCATTATCCCTGAAGGCTTTTTTTATTCCCAAATTGACTTGCTCTTACTATCTACTACATGGCTTGGCTTCTGGTTAAAAGGCTTGTGTTTAGGCACTGCATGTGAACATTAACATGAGAATAAGCAAGACAGTACTAGATTAACCTACCAGGGCAACATTTTATAATACATTATATAAAATCAACTCTAAATAATTCCAGGATCCAAAGTTGAAGGATGTTTGATGAAGCCTCTTTTCTGGAATGATAAATGGAGAGTTGACGAGCACTCTGTTTAGAACTCAACATTTACCTGGCTCTTTGGGGATGAACAGAAGCTGTCAGTCAGGGGGAGGTCTACATTGGGCCAAATCTCTGGACCCCTGCAGAATCCATCATACAATTCAGTTCCTATGTTTTTTGTTTTGTTTGCTGCTAAATCGCTCCAGTATAGATACTGACTATTGCTAGCTACAAATGGCAGCAAACTGCTGGAAGCATTCCTTCTCCCTCAGACTATATACCTTGCTGTCCTTGTTAGTTGCCGACTCATGGTGACCACATGTCTGCTCCATGCTGTTGTTGTTAAGTGTCATCTGACTCACAGCTACCCTGCATAGAGTTTCCGAGGAGCAGCTGTGGGTTTGAACTGCTGACCTTTCGGCTAGCAGTACCGTGCTGATTCCAATAGTACCACACCAGGACCCCAAAGTTCTTCAAAAGTAGATCACCAGACCTGTCTTCCAAGGCACCTCTGAATTGGTTTGGACTGTCAACGTTTTGGTTAGTAGTCACATGCTTTGCTGTTTGTGCCACCCAGTGATTTCATATCATGTATAAATCTTATTTATTTTTTTAAAGCATCATACAGTGTCAAAAAAAGAAATAAATAACACCTATGGGTTAAAGTTAGGGTACCAAAACACAATGACTATACAAATATTCATTCTGAGTGCATTACCGATAAACTATTTAAGAAAGAATGAAAGACAGGTTGAGTTAGAGATGAATGGTACAACCCACTACCAGTACAACTCCGGAAGATAGGTTGCTATGAAGAATGAACACTTCTTTTATACTCTCAAGAGTGAACCACAGCTGGCTTCCTATAAGTAAAGAACAAGTAGCTGTCTCAATTTGTTGTAGCACTAACCACACACATTGCTTCTTGGTGTCCATCTAAGTTCCCTCCTTCACCATTACCCGTACCCATTCAATAACGTAATGAGACTGACAGAAAGCTAAGAGCAGGTGTGGGCAATATGTTGTTTGCATCTCCCCATTTGGAGTTATTAGCACCTCCTATCACTCAATTTGGCAGGTCCATTTTAATATTAGCATCACACACAAACTGCATCCTTGGGAAAGGAGGCCATTTCAGACTTTTTTTTTTCTTGTGAACTATTACTTAGATAATAGAACATTTATTTCGTGTCATTATAAAATTAAACTTTACCTCTGGGTCTTTGAAAGACTAATAGTTCAACTTCCCTTTTTGACAAGCAAGAAGATAAGATTCTCCTGACATGAAAATATTTAAAGGGCCTTTTCAACCATGGGTGGCAATTATTAACTGCTGTGGTGCTGCTATAGTACAAGGGAATATTTTTTCCAACTGTATAGAGACACAGGACTGTGTCTGTGTTTCAGTCTGTTGTGCACAGGGTCACTGATGAGTTGGAACGAACTTGGCAGCACACAACCACAACATATAGGCATGGATATACTTTCAAAAACCACACCTTGCTGCTCATGTAAAGAAAGTTTAATGCTCTCTCCCTTACGGCCATGCTACAATCATTTAACATCTCAGTTACAAATACATCCCAAGGAGGTTTCAAAATTATTCACAATGTCAACTGGGTGTTCCGACTAGGCTTTGTCCAATAGCATTGTCCATACATACAACTTTAAATTAGAACCTGTTTAAAGAGAAAGAAAAGCATTTGGATACAGTGGTGCATGCAAAACAAGGTTACCATAGAGCTCCATTTCCTATTATCCAATTTTATGTATTTTGAGGAAGTTTTCTTCAGGAATGTATTCAGGACAACAGATCATTCATTTTGGGGAGTTAATTATACATTATTAAGTTCCAAGTGACATGGGAAATCAGTTTGAACACTTAGGCTGTGCTTGAGACTTAGAAAGATAAACCACACCAAAATTTATTTGTAAAAGGGAAGGCAGAGCCTCCTGAAAGCCACACAGACCTATGGTCACTGCCAGAATAGAGCTGGTATGAGTGAAACGATGACAATTCTAAGTTTTCTTAGTTTGCTAATAAAGATGGCAAATTACTGGGCTGAAATCTGTCATTTGTTAATCAAATTTAATAGTAATTTCTTCCTGCAGACACATGCACAAGACAAATTATCAATTTCTGTAAATCATAATTAGTTCAGAGGCTGATTCCAATTCTCCTAAAGATTAGCTCAGTGTAGTTTAAATTAAAGGCACTCAGTTACCATACAAATTGTAGAGAGCCGTAGCCTTCAGTGAGGTGCTTGAAATCTTGGGTTATGACCACTTGAAGATTTGCGGTAATAATTCAAAATGCTTTGACTTTTGTTACATTCACTGATGCCAATTTTCGCTAAGTGCGCAGGCAAGAGACTGTGTAGAGAAGTACTAAACACGGTTCTTGTCTGCTATGTTTCTCCCTCAGGTACGTGGCTTTGCTGCCACTGAGGCGAAGGCCCTTTCCAATCTTTAATTTTCTTTAAGAGTGGATAAGTGCCGGGAGCAAAACTGCTCACCGCTGCTCTCGAGGTGCTTATTTAAAAAGAAATAAAACATGATTAATTTCAAGTGCTTTACAATTAAAAATATATGACGGGGGGTCACCTGGGCAATCTGACTACATCAGGAAGGGTCACAGGGCTATGAAGTTTGAGAAACCCTGAGCTCCACTCAGTACATGTATTTATTGTCACTAGTAGCATATTAGATTATTAAAAGGGACATGCTAATGTGACATTTTACTATTACAAAGGAAACTCAGTACTAAAATTAGAGCATAAATCAGGCAGATATGCTTCCAGACATGCAATCAACTCTGCCTTCCACTCATCTTCTTTTACGCATCAAGGCATCATAGTAAATTTCATTTTGTATTTATTTGTTAACTATATGTGTTGCTCCTTTCTAAGTTCAATGTGGGTAACAAAAATTTAGTTGCATTCCAGAATAACAGATTAAGTTTAATGCAGATAAAGCAAGGCGATTAGGGTGTCAGAAAAATATACTTTAAAAATCAAGGCTGAAATATAAACCTATTAGTTTTGAATATTTATCCAGATTACATTTCATATGCAAGACTCTCTTCAATAAAGCTCTCTTCTTTATTGCAGAAAAGTATCTACGCCCATAAACATAAAAGATTTGTCTTTGGCAAAAAACAGCATGACAACCCATGTGAGTCTGATTCCAAAACAATGGCTAGTTTCGGGCGAAGATGGCACACAACATACAGTCAATCACTGTCATGAAATAATAATTAGCCATGTACAAACGACCCCCCACTGCCTTAGCTGACTAAAGTGTAATTCCCTGTTCCAGCCTATACTTCATTTCTGAAAGTCACCAAACGAAATTAGCACTCTCTCCAAACCCTGATGCTACTGGTATTTTTGCCTGGAAAAAAAAAAGATAAACCATCATTTCGTACTCCTCACTAATCCAAAATAGGACAAACTTGTCACGTTGTTGCTTAATGGGAAAGTTGCTCTGGCTTGGCAGGGAAGATCATAGTTCAATTCAACAGACTTCTCCTCCCTCCCTTTACAATCTCAGTCCACTATTCCAGGTTTCCCCAGCACCACAGGGATTGTTACTGTGTTTATAGTTTAGTACCATAGAGTGGGTTCTGACTCCTAGCAACCCTGAATACGTTTTCTGAGGGGCAGCTGGTGGATTTGAACTGCTGATCTTGTGGTTTGCTGTACAGTGCTTATCCTACAGCACCACACCAGGAGTCCAAAAAAAGCCTACAGTACCTGGTATTCCCAGGTGGTCTCCCGTCCAAGTATTAACCAGGCCAGGCCCTGCTTAGCCTCCCAGATCAGATGAGATTGGGTGCATTCGGGTGGTATGGTCATTGACCCAGAGGGATTAGGGACTCGTGCCTCAGACTGCAAAGTCCTTTGAACTGCAAGGTCAGTGTTTCAAGCTCACCAGTTGCTCCTTGGAAACCCTATATAGGGTTGCTATGGGTCGGAATCAACTCGACGGCACATAACAACGTCAACTTTGTTCGGAGTGTAGCTGTCTACAGAACTGTGGGGCTCGGCAGTTTAGCAACTGAGAGCCAATAACACAAGGCCAAAGTCATGGACTTGAAATCCATGTGGGCCAATTGGTTTTAATCTGTTTTACTGTCGTACCATTTCTGACACTAGTTGTTGTTGTTGTTGTTAGGTGCCATCGAGCAGGTACCGGACCATAGCGACCTTACGCACAGCAAAACGAAACACTGCTCTATCTCCTGGGCCAACCTCACTACTGTTGCCAAGCTAGAGTCCATCGATGCTGCTACTCGGCCAATCCATCTCGTTTCCCTCTTTAAATGCATGCCATTGGTCAAAAGGTGATTCAGGAAGTGTGTGCAAATGGTTCTTTGGACACTATTCCCTTCTCCAAAGAGAAAGAAAGAGAAAGGGAGGGTGTTGAAGAAAATATTAAAACTGCTGTCTTGTTTTCCTAAAGCTTCTGACCACTATCTTTTAATAAAAAGTACAACCTATTCAGTCTACATATATTTATTTATACATCAAACAGGAGTATCCAGTGATTAGGAAAATGGCTAGCTAGCTAATTATTCTGAGTCTGTCCTGTACTAACTTTCAAAACATTAACTAAATCTATATAAAATTAAACAATGCTTATGAATTAAACACTATATATTATGCCTTAAAAGAACTCAGTGCATTAGCAATTAGCGTTTCCTTTGTTTCGGATGCATTGAATTTATATCATCCTTCAACACTGGTTAGCTAAAGCAAACAAAAAACAAGAAAATCACATTATTCTTTCTAAGCCATATAAAAGTGATCTGGAAAGTCACGTTAAAATCGCTATCATGGATTAGCTTAAGGCAATTATTTCACTTGCTGCATTCTTTTACAAGAAGTTTAAAAAAAAAAAAAAAAATCAAGCTTCTTGCCTAACAAGAAAAATGAAATCCCATTAGTTGGTGTCTCCTGTGTATATTAACATTCCTTTTGTTTAGAAAGGTTAATATCCCCCAAATAAAGGAGCCTACAGTGCCTGTTAAAATAATTACATCATGACATTTTAGAAAGGTTGGCAGATAGACGTGGTTGCAAGCAAGAAACAAACAAAAGTAAAAGCAAGTACTTTTTAAATTACCCATGACTTAGGGGGAAAAAAAATGGAAAGACCTGGAAATTCCACCATGCTTGCAATTTCCTGCTAGCTTGTCTGGTCTCAGTACTTGGCTTTTCTCCCTTTTGTTCAATATCTTTCTGCCATAGAAACTCAGGAAGATATACCTTCATGCTCTAAATCAGATCATCTATTATCTGAAAAGGAAACTACAAATCTGACAACAAAAAAATTTCACAACAGATTGGTTGATAGCATGAGGGACCAATATCAAACTCAAGACTTTTACAGCCACTTGGATACCCAAAGTACATTGATTTGGTGTCATTAATAAGGATTTTCTGTTTTTTCCCTATCCTACGTAAGCGCATCTAAGGACCCAACATAAGTAACACTGAACCTAGCTAACAACTGAAGTCTTCATATTCACCTCTAGAACACCTAAAGAAAATACTTCAAACTTTATGCAAACAAAATATAGCATTCTGACCCTAATGCTTGAGGCTGAAAGAAGCAATTCTCCACATAAGTAAAACAAAGTATTAATCTTTCAAACCTTTGGATACAGCAAGCAGCTTTTAAATTAAAAAAAAAAAAAAAAGGGGGGGGGTGCACAATAGCAATATAAAACTTAATCAGCTCTCTTTTTTTATTCTCCAGGGCAAAAAAGCTCCACAAGGGACCCAGAATCAGGCATCCGGTTCTCCCACTGCTGGGGAGAAATAATGAGTGAAATAGAAAAGCCAAAGATGCCAATGGTTTTCCATACTACCACTTAAACCATAGGAAAGCTTCCTCAGTTAATGACAGCTCAACCTCTGGACAGCAGGTCAGAGGATGTAATTGAACAAGTACTTTAAGAAGCTTATTAATATTCCCAAAAGTCACAGAACACTTTACTTCAGCAATTCCCAATAACACCAATAATAAAGTATGCACATGTAGTAACGAAAAGGGCACTACCTGAAGAGTCTAAAAGAGTCTAAGAAAAGCACATGAAAAGCCCCCAAGTTAGCCATATCTAAAATGCTGGAAATCTATAAAAAGAAATCCAGTGCAACATCTCACCTGACATTCTTAGAATAAACCTGTAAGGAATGCTTTAAACAAAAGTAGAGTGCGGATCCCTACGGCACAGGGCTTTGCAGCATTGAATTAAGCCCCTTCGTCTCCATCTCATGCGAACCCAGAGCTCTGCACTTAAGAAGCAACCCTTACATTTGTTGGGTAAATGAACGGTTTTCAGGGAACGGTCTTCCAAATCAGTCTCTAATACATTAAAACGGACATTTTAATTTTAAGTATCCCAGATTATGCAGAACACTAGCTAAGGCATATATAATATATTGCTGCTAAGTGCCTTTAAGTCAGTTTTGACTCATATCAACTGGTTTAGAGCTGTAGGATAAGCACTGGTGGGTTTGAACCGCCAATCTTGTGGTTAGGAGTCCAGTGCTTATCCTATAGAACCACACCAGTACTCCATATGTGACACATATTTCCCCATCAGAAGTCAGCTGAAAGCTCACATTCAGGAAAAAAGTATTAAAGAGTGAGCAAAGTAAAATTCCTCTTCCATCCATATTCAAGGAATATGTTTTCTAATCAGATAGAAAATGCTGCTACTGCTGCTGTTGGCAAATACATAGCCTTTACTTACTTAATGCTGAGAATTGTTCTAATATCTCACATTCAACTTGCTTAATATTAACAACTGCTATATAAAGTAAATTACTATTATGACTCCCATTCAGCAGTTGAGGAAACTAAGGCAGAGGAAAGTTTCCTTCAGCAAGTGCCAAGCACAGCCTGATTTCAAGTTCAAGTTCCAGCTCTTCAATCTGTGCTGGTGTAGCGCTGTAGGATAAGCACTGGACTACTAGCCGTAAGGTCAGCAGTTCAAACCTACCAGCCGCTCCTTGGAAACCCTATACAGCATCACAGTGAGTCAGAACTGACTCAGTGGCAGTTAACAACAGCAACATACTCCATATAGCAGCTCTGTTCAATGCAACGTTCTGTGGTGATGGAAATGTACAGAAATCAGTAGCCAGTATGTAACCAACCACTGATTATCTGAAACATGGCCAGTATGATTATGGCACTGAATTTGCTATTTTATTGCATTAAAAATGAAATTTAATACCCAAATATTTCTACTTAAATTTAATTAATTCTATAACATAAGTCAGTTTGTTCAACTAATGCAGGGGTGGAGGAACCTTTTTTCTGCCAAAATTTATAGCATCATTTGTGGGTCATACAAAATTATCAACTTAAAAATTAGCCTGCTATATTTGGTCAAACATTTCATTAACTCAACCCTAATGTGATGGCTGGAGTCCTGGTGTGGCATTGCAGGATAAGCACTGGACTGCTAACCACAAAGTCGGCAGTTCAAACTCACCAATGCTTATCCTACAGCTATGTACCTAGCACACACTATCACTGCTCCAATTTGTTCCCATCTTCATTTGGATCTTTGTAACAATTGCCATATTAGCCTTCCTTACTCCAAAATTCTATGAGCGGTTCTGCGGGAAAAAGGTGAGACTTTCTGCTTCCAAAAAGACTTATAGCCTCTGAAACCTTAAACAGTCAGAACTGACTCCATGGCACATAACCGCCCCTACCACCACTTCAATATTGCCTTCTTTAAATCCATCTTGCACAAGTGACTTTTCTAAAGTTCAAGGCTGACCTGGACACACATCTGGTTAAATCCTTCAGAGGGCTCCCACCTCTATAAGATAAAGTCTCAGCATCTCAGTATGGTATATATACTACAGCAGAGGTGACTGGTCGGACAGGGTTTGAGCCTTCTAGGTCCTTGAATATCATATCCCAACTCCTAACAATTAGGAAGGACAGAGTATCCCGTTTGTAAGGACAGCAAGGTATGTAATGGGAAGTGGCAGAAGATAAGGCTGAACACTAGGTTATGGCCCAGTATCAATCTAAGTCAATTTCCTTCTCTAGTTCTAAAGGAGTGAGGCTCTTCAAGTCTGTTTATTATTTTGAATCATGGGGACAGAAAAAGCCAACTGTCTAACACACACTAAACACTTGATAAATATTTACTGACTATGACAGGAGTTGTGCTTTAGGAATATTAATCTGGTAGCAATATCTAAACTGATCTGGAAACAGAAGAGACTGAAAAGTGTCTGCAAAAGCAGTTAAGCAGGTATCACCCTAATCTAAAGGGGCAGAGGTGTTTCAGTAGTGGAGTTCACACTTCCATGCAGAGATCCAGCTTCAATTCCTGGTAAATACACTGCAGGCCCTGTCACTACCCATCTGGCAGTGCAGGACTGTGTGTTGCTACAATGCTGAACAGACTGCAACTGAGGAAGAAAGGTCTGGCGATCTACTTTGGAAAAAAAAAAAAAAGCCCAGAAAAACCCTATGGATCACAACAGTCGAACATGGAGTTACCATGTAGAGTTGGGGCTGACTCAACAGTACCTAACAATGATCAAAACAGTGTGAAGAAGTTTAAAGAGAAAAATCATTGAAGAAGGAGAACTTTCTTCACCATAAATTATCATTTACTTATGACTTACTGTGTGGCAATCGTTATGACAGATGCTACTCTAAATTAGTCTTCACAATTCTGTAAATTAAGCATAATCATCCCTGCTTTCAAAGTAAGAAACAAAAGTGCAGCGAGTAAGAGACCAAGTGTATATATCCTAGCAGGCAAGGTTTCGGCAAGCTCTTTGCACCCACACAATCCCGATTCTCAAGAGTTAGCAGCTGACTGAAAGAAACAGGGTAAAGAAGAGAAGAGAAGCATGAAATACCAGATTTCTGAGCCTCGGTGATTGTGGTAGTTACTGGCCGTGGAGTAGGTTCCAACTCACAGCGACCCTGCATAGGGTTTCCGAGGCTGTAAATCTTTTACAGGAATAGAAACTCTCATCTTTCTCCTGTGGAATGGCTGGGAGTTTCGAACTGCTGACCTTGAGATTAGCAACCCGACTAAGCTACCAGAGCTCCTTGATGGAAACACCCAAAAAGTCAGTCAACAGTTTCTAAAACCCTACCATGTGGCAGGCCCTGACCTAAGCACTGGAGACAAATTTCTATATAACCTAGTCCTTGCCTAAAGGGTAGCCAGATAATAACAACATTTGGTAACTCAGGCCTTTAACCAAAATAGGGCAAGCATGGAAAAAAGCAAGTTTTTGTGCATAAGAAATTTCCCTGGGAACTTAGTACTGTAAGTTTTGAATAATTGGAAATTAAAGATAACCACCTCAGAATCTCTGGAGTGTTCCTTGATATCATTAAAAAGAAGAACTCTCAACAAATTAGTAATCATTAACTTAATTATAAAACAGTACGCATTCATTCTATACACCACCAATACATTGCAGAGAGGATTTCCCTAAACATCTCTAATATATCCACCTATATCAGGGAAGGAGATCTGCTGGCGCAGTGGTTGAAGTCCCCAAAAGTTCGGCAGTTCACACCCAATGGACTCTCTTTGGGAGAAAAATATGTAAGTTGGCTTCCGTAAAGATGACAGTTTTATGAAACCCTGTGGGGCAGTTCTCCTGTCCTATAGGGTCAGTATCAGGCACTATTGATGACAATTAATTTGGATTATATTGGTTTAAAGAAGTGTCCTCTGTGCCCATATTATTTCTACTTGAACAAAAACATTTCTATATATCCTTGGGAAGTTTAATTTGCTAGACTGACATTAATTGAATTTATCGAGATTGAACACACATTACCATCAGCATAGTCAATCAGGAACACTAATTGTTGTTGTTGTTAGGTGCCATGGAGTCAGTACGGACCCATCGTGACCTTATGCACAGCAGAACGAAACACTGCCCAATCCTGGGCCAACCTCACTACTGTTGCCACACTTGAGTCCATCGATGCTGCCACTTGGCC
>NW_006408526.1:26572761-26575199 GCF_000296735.1 Chrysochloris asiatica
TTTCTGTTCCCATAAAGATTTCCAGCCTCAGAAACCCTGTACAGGGTCGCTATGAGTCGGAACCGACTCCACAGCACACAACAACAACAATATGCTATATATTTCTATTTATTCTCTCTTTAAGGTATATTATTTTCAATATAACACATGTGGGACAAACAATTATTAACCTTATTATATAAAATAAGAAAGGAGAGCACTGAGGTCAAACAACTTGACCTAAATTATCTGTGATTTTGGCAAAACAGACAAGTAAATATAAAAATACTGACCATCCTGATAAGTCTCCTATCTGCAAAAGCAAACTATAAGTGAAAAGTATACATTTCTCCCACCAAAGCAAAAGCAATTTATGAATGTTCTTCATTGATCCTTAGCAACCACACAGAGTATGGCACATAGTGTGATCTTGATAAATATTTTTTGAGGGAATAAATGAATAAATTTCCAAATACCAACATGAGTCTAAAGAGACCAGTGAAGTACTCAATTTCCCTAGAAAGTTTTAAGGATAAGATCTGGACTGCTAACCACTCTGGTAGCGTAGTGGTTACGAATCGGGCTGCGAACCATAAGGTCAGCAGTTCGAAACTACCAGCGGTTCCGCGGGAGAAAGATGAGGCGTTCTGCTCCCGTAAAGATTAACAGCCTCGGAAACCCTGTACAGGGTCGCTATGAGTCGGAACCGACTCCACGGCACATAACAACAACAACAACAACCACTCCTTAGAAATCTTATCCAGGGTGGCTATGAGTTGGAATTGACTTGACAGCACTTTAGCAACAACAAAAAGATATCCCAAGTTGTAGTTTTTATTTTGTTTTGTTTTTAAATAGCACAGTTTGGCATTGTAGGATAAGCACTGGACTGCTAGCCAAGAGGTCAGTGGTTTAAACCCACCATCCGCTCCTCAGAAACCCTATCAAGCTCATTATGAGTCAGAATTGGCTAGACAGCACTTACCAATAACAACAGGGGAAAGAATGGTCCATTACAAATCTCAACTTGATCTCTGACCAGTTGACTATGAGACATAGGACATACTATCTGGAACTACTGCTTTTAAGCTGAGCCCCCAAAATTTATGTCTGTGTTTGCAAGTACAATACACTATCGTTAAAAAAACAAAAGAAGAAGAAAGAAACTGAGATAAACTGACACAACAGTCAAAAACAGCAATTTCAAAATTGCTTATTTTTAGAAAAGCAACCAGTCCTACAATTCTTAGGAGACAGTGTTATAACAACAGTACAAAAGTGTATTCCGACCATGTTACAACAGAACAACGCAATCATTTTGTAAACCCTTTATGGAATTTAATACTGGCCTATAAAAGTCAACTAGCTTTTAGAGGAGCCCAGCAAATAATACAACCATGAAGCAAATTTAAACACAAGCACTTTCCCTCCCCTTCCTGGCACATCTCAAACGTGGCAATGGAGAAGAAATGCTGTGCAGGCCCTTCAGGAGCTCAGGCTAGATTTGCTGGCAGAAACCCACTGCTTCCCCAAAGGTGTTTCCTTCTCCTTCCCTATCCTGCATCGCACTAGGGTTTCAGGCAATATAAACAGAGTTGCATGTAATTTGACAACTTTGCTCTATTAATACCAGAAAAATAAACAAAAGGAAAAAGATTTTCCCTTAAGAAGACCTTTCAGCATGGGGCTCATTTATTCATGTTTAAATGTTTACTGAATTTCTATTGTGTTGACATGGGGTGGTAGAGACACAGTTTTATATCCTTGTAAATTCCTTGACACAACTTCCCAAGCATCCACATAAACCATAAGGATATGCCAAAGGGTTCAAGGGCAGAGGTTAATAGCACTGACTTCAAATCAAACACTCTTGATTTTAGCTGTCTATGCTCTTAATTCTCTATGCTATTTATTAGTCAGTGCTGTAGGATAATCACTAGACTACTAATTCTAAGGTTAGTGATTCAAAACCACCAGCTACTCCTCAGAAACCCTATACAAGGTCACTAAAAGTCAGAATCAACTCGATGGACCTTAGCAACATACTGTTAGTTAATGATCTAGGGCAGGAGTGGGGAGTGTCTGGATAAGGCCTTCGAAATCATTTGGTTCCAGCCATCACATTGTTCTAGGGCAAGGGTGGGGAATGTCCGTTATAAGGCCCTTGAAATCATTTGGTTCATTGGTCCAACCATCACACATCGTTGTTGTTAAGTGCCTTTAAGTTGGTTCCAACTCACAGCAACCCTGTGTAGGGTTTCCAAGGGGCAGCTGGTAAGTTTGGACCACTGACCTTTCAGTTCAACCTGACCTTGAGGCCCAGCACATTATTCTGCAGCACCACACCAGGACTCCAGCCATCATATTTGTTGTTGTTGTTGTTGTTAGGTACCATCGAGTCAGTTCTGGCCCAGAGCAATCTAAACACATTAACCCATAGCACTACACCAGGGATCCAG
>NW_006408526.1:26575689-26577492 GCF_000296735.1 Chrysochloris asiatica
CATTAACCCACAGCGTCACATCAGGACTCCAAAGATAGCAGACTAATGTGTAAGTTGATAATTCATATGGCCCACAAATGATGTCATAAAATTTGACAGAAAAAAGGTTCCCCATCCCTGCTCTAAGGCGCTCTGGTAGCACAGTGGTTAAGAATCGGGCTGCAAACCGTAAGGTCAGCAGTTCGAAACTACCAGCTGCTCTGTGGGAGAAAGATGAGGCTTTCTGCTCCTGTAAAGATTTACAGCCTCGGGAACCCAGTACAGGGTCGCTATGAGTCGGAACTGCCTCCACGGCACATAACCACCACCACCATCACCCCTGGTCTAGGGCAAGCCACCACTGAACAATTCTAATAAGCTCTGTTTCCTTTTCTATAAAATGAGGATAATGAATTATCGCCCTCAAAAATATGTTCTGAAGATTAATAAGATAGTATATTTTTAGAGAAGTGCCTGCTATCTAGTAGATGATAGCTGTCGGATCTAACATAAATTCTTATTTAGTCATTTAATATAGTTATTTAGTACTTAGTACAAACCTGTCAGCAGCACTCGTCTGTCAGTTTGTCTTACTGTGGTGGCTTACATGTGTTGCTGTGATTCTGGAAGCTACGTGACCAGTATTTTAAATACCAGTAGGGTCAATCATGATGGATGAATTGTGTGGAGCTTCCAGATGAAGGCAGACTAGGAAGAAGGAGAGTGGACTGCTTTTGAATGTTTAGCTACTGAAAACTTAATGAACAGCAGTGGAACAGTGTCAAATATAGTGCCAAAAATGTGAGCCCCTCAGGTTGGAAGGAATTCAAAATATGACTGGGGAGAAGCTGCCTCCCCAAAGTAGAGTTAACAATAACAACGTAAATGGAACAAAGCTTTTGAGACCTTCATTAGCTGATTGGGCATAACTTCAAATAAGAAGAAACAACTGTAAACATACTTTAACAATCCTAAAATGGAATGTACAAAGTATGAATCTAGAAAAACTGGAAGTTGTCAAAATGAAATGTAACACATAAAGACCAATATCCTAGGCATTCGTGAGCTAAACTAGACTGGTATTGCCATTTTGAATCTGACAATCATGTGGTTTACTATGCCAGGAAAGACAAATTGAAGAGGAATGGTGTCACATTTATTGTCATAAAGAACAATTCAAGATCTACCTTGAAGTACAATGCTATCTGAGATGGGATAATACACACATGAATGCAAGCAAGAGCAGTTAATACCACCATTACTCAAATTTATACACCAACCACTAACATCATTGATGATATTAAAGAATTCTGCCCACCTCTTCAGTCTGAAATTTATAAAACATGCAATCAAGATATATTAATAATTACAGGTGATAGGGATGCAAAAGTTGGAAAACAAAGAGGAAAGATCAGTACTTAGAATTTTATAAGACCACAGACTTATTCGTCGCAAATACCTTTTGAAACAACATAAAAAGTGACTATACACATGGACCTCACCAGATAGAATACACCGGAATTAAACTGGCTACTTTTGTGGGAAGATACAGTGGAGAAGCTCTGTATCATCAGCCAAAACAAGGCCAGGGGCAGACTATAGAACAGACCATCAATTGTTCGTATGCAAGTTCAGGCTGAAGCTGGATAAAATTAAAATAAGTCCACAAAAGCCAAAATATGACCTTGAATATATCCCACCTGAATTTAGAGATCATCTCAAGAGCAGATTTGATGTATTAGACACTATGACCGAAAACCAGAAGAGTTGTGGGATGACATCAAGAACATCATATGGGAAGAAAGCCAAAAGGTCACTAAAAAG
>NW_006408526.1:26578802-26580692 GCF_000296735.1 Chrysochloris asiatica
AATATTGAAAGTGCCATGGGCTGTGTTGGAAGAAGTGCAGCCAGAGTGCTAATACTAAGAGAGGGACATAAAACAATTAATGGATCACAATGTGGCCAGTGCTGTAAAACAGCCCCCGCCCCAACAGCTGCATGCATATAAAGTACATAATTCGTTAAGTTTCAACATTTGAGGAAGCTTCAAAAAGCTCGTGGAAGAATTACATTATCTTTTAGTTCAATATTTCCCAGGGAGTTTTTGAAGTCCCCTCGTATGTATATAACTGTGAATCCATCATCACAATCAAGACAATGAGTAAATCCATCATCCTCAAAGTTTCCTTGTGTCCGTCTGTCCTGTACCACTATCTCTCAAGCCACGACTTACCTGCTTTCTCTCACTACACAGATGGCCCTTGAACAACATGGGTTGAACTATGAGGTCCCACTTACAGGTTTGTTTTTCCTGTTACTGTTGCGGTGAGTTCAGGTATTGCAAGTATCCACTTAAATTGCCACCCTTCCACCCCCACTACCTGGAGAGAGGAACTGCTCAGGGGACAATATTAGCACCATTTGGCATTTTAAGTGGACAGTTGCAACATCTCTCTAGTCACAGGGAAAAAAAAATGTGCATATAAATGGGCTTGCATAGTTCAAACCCATGATGTTGAAAGGTCAACTGTAAATTATAGGTGGATTTTCAGCTTTGAGGGAGGTCGGTGTCCCTAGCCCCAGCACTGATGAAAGGTCAACTGTAGTTTATTTCGTATAGTCTCAAATTTTATGTAACAGGAATAATATAGTGTGTACTCTCTCTATTGGGCTTATTGCAATCAACATTATGATTCGAGATTCATTCATGTACCAGTAGGTCTAAATATCACTGGATGGCATTGCTTCACCTAGTCCACTGCACAAAAAACTTACCTTTCATATCAAATATCATCTTTTCAGGTAAACGTGTATCTGTAAACTCTGGGAAGTAAGAATAAATCCAGAGTTAACCATTCTTCTAAGCATTTTTTTCCCAATGCAACACGCTAAGTATTATTTCTCTATCACTCACTGTTTCACAGGCCCACTGAGTATTTCAAACCCACCACTGTATTCATTGTCAGGACATAAAAATAAATATTTTGTGCTTCTCCCATCAAGCAAACAAAACCCAAGATGAGTCATCTTGAATCAATCATCAAAGCAGTCTCTCAGGATAACTCTGTATACATACATACATTACAAAATGAGAGGAACATCTGTGTGTCTTGTGAGGAGATGGTGGAAATCTTTTGAGAAACTGTTCTATAGATCTTTGAAGGTCTAAAAGGTTGTTCCTACAAAGAATGACAATTTCCAGCTCAGTGGTCACATTCTCTGCTCAAAGGCATGGGCTACTGGTAAAGAACCAATGCAGACGGCAAGACAAACAATTCCGTTCAGCTGATTAATAGGTAATTTCTGGATATAAACCTTAGATTTAAAAGTCTCTCCCACTTACACATCAAATTTCACTAAGTCTAGCTAGTAAAATAGTTGAGACATTATGATCTATCTCAAGCGTTAAGTCTGATGGTTGGCACACAGTAAGTACTTTAATCAAGTATACCTACTATGGTTTGAACCTCAAGGTCAGCGGTTCAAGCTCACCAGCCGCTGCTTGGAAACACTACAAGTCGGAACTGACTTTATGGCACTTAATAACAGCAACAACAATTAAGAGTTGATATCCCTGGCAGAAGACTAGTCCAAGTTTGTAATCTGTATTCTGTCAGATTACAAACTTCCTTAGAGAAATAGGGCCTTCTCTTGAAGGTAGAGAAGTCTGGCATTTTAAATCACTCATTCAATAGAATTACATATCTCCTAGCGTAGTGGTTACGAATCAGGCTGCGAACCTTAAGGTCAGCAGTTC
>NW_006408526.1:26581872-26620340 GCF_000296735.1 Chrysochloris asiatica
TTCGTAACCACTACGCTACCAGAGCTCCTTAATTGAGCTCTGGTTAGATTTGAGATCCATGAAAATAAGGCATACGTGAAATGTAACATTTTATAGAAGCATCACCCAGTGTTCCTCAGTTATTCTCACAATATCCTTAATACTTCAGTTCTTTCATTAACATGTATTTTGAAAACCTTGTCTAACAACCAGCATAATAGTGATATGTATTCCTTGCACACCTACTATGTGCCATGCAGTGTTTTGATATAAACATTCTACAATCAACTCACTGATGATAGTAATCACATAGAGGATATAAAGGCTTTCTTTGCAGACGAATTAATACATTTGCTATTTTGACTTTTGCTTAGATTGTTGACCTAACAGTTGACATTGATCATGTACTCACCGAAGACTCAAAAAGCAGCCAGGTCATACGATAAGTAAAACTACAAGATGAACGAGCCACCTGAAAACAACATCTTGCATTTTTTGCTGACTTTGTGGCTGCACCCTAACCAATAATACACAGTGAAATTCATTACATTCTTAAGCATAGCTGGGATGGAGCATTTACCAGAATTTGCTAACACTGCTTACATGATTATTAATGGTAACAGGACCTGTGCATGAACAGTATCAAGCGAGTAACTTGAGAGGGAGGAAACCATATATACACACATTCCAGATGAAATCCTAGCATTAAATGCTGACACCCAAAAGGCATGCAGGTTAAGAGGCTGCAGTTGATGAAAATATTTCAAAGCCAGATACATTTCCTGTTGAAAATTCCTTACATTCCATGGCTAAATGCTAAAGGCCACACAGGCAGCAAGGCAGTCTCCCATTGTGCTGATACACAGAAAAGGAACTGTACTTGTATGGTCTTGCTGTCAGCAGAACCCCTAGACAGAATATGGCTGCAGCCTTAAGGCAGGAAAAAAGAGTCTGGAAGGCAATGCACATGTTTCCAAAATCAGACTGAAGACTCTAACTTTGAGCCCTTATAGGGTGCTCCTGCTTAACTGTCTTCCTGGCATCTGCAGCCTTGTCACAAAATCCAACAAGGATTGCTGCACTTTGTTATTTATTTATTTATTTTTTTAAGAGAATTTAATTCAACAGTAAGATAAAGCCGCTGTGACATCATGGGGAGAGCAAGTATTTACCCAGCACAGATGTACTTCGCTTTCAAACTACTTGAACTGTACTTTAATTTATGATTTACAATCTGACAAAAGAATCCCACTTTGACCAAGGGTGGCCTAGAACACGCTATAATCTCTAATGTCTAATTGAGACTCTCCCTCCCAGAGCACTTTCTACTTCTCATCTGGGTTGGATAATCCGTTGCAATGGGCACACAGGGCTCTGACACCATAGTCACGCTTATGGGGTTTATTAGCAAAGCTAACAGGCTACAAGTCAGGGTCAGAACTATTCAGGGCACACTTCTTCCTGGCAGGAATGCCTCTCCTCTGCCATGCCCACAGCCTCTGCTCTGACCCTTGGCCCCTTGGTTTGGCCTCTGCCCTGATAAATGCCCCAAAAGAACACCAATCCACCATAAGCCTCAGCCTGAAAGCACTCCATGACTCAGCAAACCTACTTCCCCCAACTAAGTGCCTGGAGGCAGCCTACACTGTAAGCAAGCCTCTGGCCCAAAGTCACTTGCTCTGTGGGCTGGGAAGCC
This sequence comes from Chrysochloris asiatica, assembly GCF_000296735.1. Taxonomy (NCBI): domain Eukaryota; kingdom Metazoa; phylum Chordata; class Mammalia; order Afrosoricida; family Chrysochloridae; genus Chrysochloris; species Chrysochloris asiatica. The sequence goes on from NW_006408526.1 coordinate 26,583,548, forward strand.
AAAACACTCTGTCCCTTGCTTTGGCTCTTGGTTCTGCGGCTGCGCAGCTCCTCTGTTGATCCTCTGCCACTCCTCCAGTGTCACAGCTTTCCGTCCCTGGATCTAAGAGGTTCAATCCACAAGGTCAGGAGGACATGCCCCACTTCAGGCTCTTTGTCCTTGAAGGTCCAGTAAGATACCCCTTTCCAGCTTCTGAGATGGCTCCTTTTATATGCATGTTTTTATCATCACAATGAACTCTGTTAACCACACACAAAGGAATCATGTCATCCTATCAGCATCTTCTCCCACCTTCTCTTACCCTAACCTGAAATCTTCCCTGACTCACCCCAAAGAGGTTGCAAACTAAAAGGGGAAATAAAAAAGCACCTTGGAGCAAGACAACTACTCATACGGTATATAACATTGAATCACCATCAATATCTAATGCCTGTCTGTTCAGTCTCATTAACAAATAATCCTTTTTTAACTAGATCTACTGACAAGTTTGCAGACATACAAAGTTGAGTGAGTGTCTGCAAAGTGTCTCTTGCCAGAAAGAAGGCAGTAGGATTATAATGAAGTAGTAGTCAGTTTAGCAGTTAATCTACAGACCATAAAGGAAATCTGAATGTAGGACTCAGGTTCTACCCACGAATATCCAGCTCTCACTTGAAAGATTTTTAAAAGTTCAGAGTAGATTCCACACTGTAGCCTCTGAATACTTGAAATGATCTGTGTTTTTCTGTAGTTGACCCTGAATGGTGCATACAAGCCATTATTTATGATTGCTTACGGTTCTTCACCATACTTTGGATTTGATTGAAAAGGAAGCAATTTTGAGAATCAAATGTATTTCAAGAGAAATTTGTACTGTGCCTTCAGATTGCATACACATACACACACACATATATATACAAAGTCTCAAACCCCTGCACCAATATCACAGATCCAAACTTTATCCTTACATGTTCTGAACAATTTAAAACTCTACTGACCGAGTTTGTCAGTAATATTATTCGAAAGCAAGTTTGAACAACGGCTTGTAATAAACTCTTCACTGAGGTCAATGATACCTACACCTATGGAATACTGATGTACTAAAATGTACTTGGTACAAAATAAAGTAAAATATAGAGCCCAAACACAGTCAGCCCGCCCCCACCCCCCACCCCTTTGCCCTATCTTGAACCACTGAGAATTAACTGGAGTAGTCATTCATTCAGAATGTTAATTCTCAAAAGAAGATATCAGAAAATTGACAGTTTGGTATTTTAACTTTTAAGCCTGACAAGGTTTCCTGTTTTCAATCTTATCTTCAAGAGAGAAAAAAAAAAAGTTAAGTACAATTCCCACAGGCCTCAAAAGCATTGAGACTTGGTCAACAAAAAATAGTTTCAATTAACAGATACAATTGCAGTTTAAATGAAATGTACTTGAAACTGTTTTAGAGAAGACTGGAGAATAGTACAATATACAAACAGAATATTAGAGTTGGGTTTTTTGGTGGTGGTTTTTGTACCATCTCTATTACAGTCTCCCTAGCTAAGCAAATCTTGGCAAAGACAGATAACCTCAGTCTCTGTTTAACAATGAATGATTAAAAACAAAGTAAAAGAGGCAAGAAAACGATTTAATCCTTCTTCACAAATAATATGAATAAAGCTATGAGGTCATTTGAGTATTTTTATGCTTATAACCCCAAAAGAAGTACTTCTCATGGTTTAAGTGTGTACCAAGAATATGATTTATAAATCCCATGCAAAGACTAATTCCAGTAGACAGCCACACAACATATCTTACCTAGAAAATGTAGTTTGCTGAGCCTTCATTCAACATTCAAGTACCTACTAGGTGTGCTAAGGTGACAAGAACAGAATAAAAATGCCCTTAAGTGTTCAATGATCTGAACATATGAAGAACTAATTTCTTCAAGTCCCCACCAACAGAAAAATCAGCCTGGCTTGCCCAGTCCAAATCCATCTCCCATTAAGGGTCAATCCCATAAGCCTACAGGCTCCGGTTCTGTCGCCTCTCGTCACTACACTCAAAGTTATTTTGGCCCCATAGAGAAAACGCTGGCATGAGTTCCATGATCAGCAGGCTATGGCATAACTAGTGCCAATATACCGCAAGCATTCAAGCACCAGTGACCTTAGATAGAGGTCATTATTACCATCTCCTACTGGTTTTTGACAGTTGGCTGCTGTTCTGAATGTCAGAACCCTCTAAATTCTACTGAATCATTCAACTTTGGGACCAAGGTTAATTAGGGGTACTCCAGGTAATGTCTGTTAATATTTAAAGAAAACAGTTCCTTCTCGTCCTAGAGAAAGAATGTTTTAAGAAGGATTCAGAAAACGTGGACAGTGATAGATTTGTTTATTTGCCAAGTCCGTTTTAGGGTAATTTTCCTTTTAAAGCAGCAATGTGGATGACTAAGTTAAGAATAATGAAAAGAATAAGATGAATGCATGCAAAAGCACAAGAGGGGAGGTTTAAGATAAACAGAAATTTGTTTCCTTAGATTCAAGGTCCATTGATCATTGCATCAGTTCAACTAGGAAGGCTAAAGAACGTACTTGTTCCCTAATGGAAAAGACTAAGATTCTTGGAGTATTTTAGTGTTTTCATTGGGGTCTATATCAAATGACTTTAGGATTGCTTCTTATTATCATTTTAAATATATCTGTGGCTCCTGTCAGCACAATTTAAGATATATTCCTTTTTATTCTAGCAATGAGTGTCTCAGTCTCAAGACCTCCAGTTCTTGAATTATTTGTTTCTATAGACTTTTTCTAAGGCCAATTTTCCTTTTCAAAGTTGGTCTTAACATTTACATTTATGCCCACCACTAAGTCTCTTTTGCACTTGAAACCCTCCCAGTTAACATTCTCTTCAATACTTGCTTTCACTCCTTTATTTCCTTTTTAACTAAAATCTTGTTTAAATTGAGCCTTTCCCCAGATGTCCAGTGGAAACACATGGACTTGGTCTAGAAGACGCATACATCTATCATGGTCATAAATGTCCCCCAGTTAAAGAGTCCCAGGCATTTTCTGTAGCAAGGGAAAAAATATAAAGCACTAACAGTAAACACAAACAGCAAAATGCCTTCTGTTTAACTTGTTTTATAAAGGGCCAGTTGTTGTTGTTGTTAAGTACTGTGGTTTCTGAGGTTGTAAATCTTTACAGGGGCAAAAAGCCTCATCTTTGTCCTGCGGAACAGCTGGTAGTTTTGAACTGCCGACCTTAAGGTTAGCAGCCCGATTCGTAACCACTACACTAGCAGAGAGCACTAACAGTAAACACAAACAACAAAATGCCTTCTGTTTAACTTGTTTTATAAAGAGACCAGTAGCACTCCACTATTAATACTATGCTTTTGACTTGGGACATGAGGCATCTATGAGGTTCTTAATAGCCAGTTACTGTCCTTGAATATCCAGTACTGTCCTTGAAAACTTCACCTCTCTCTCATATCACTCTTTGGAGTCCTGGTGTGGCAATGCAAATTAATGTGCTAGACTGCAAGGTCAGTTTGAATCGCAAGGTTGGCGGTTCAAGGTCACCAGCAGCTCCTCAGAAACCCTATACAGGGTCGCTAGGAGTTGGAACCAACTTGATGGCACTTAACAACAACATGATTCTTCATCCTTAAAAAATTTAAATAGCACCACAAGCCAATCAATTAATATATTGCATATATAATAAATACAACAAGTAGCAAAATAGTTAAATCAGAACCCATAATATCAATGACGGAACATATCTCATTTAATAGCAGCTGTATCTAGTATTTCCTTAACTATATCTGGCTTTCAATGTAGACAAGAAAAAAAAAAAAAAAGCAATGGTAACAATTAAATTATTCATCAGTTTTGGACGTTAGCTATTTGTAGATGTTTAAAAAATAAACTTGACAGTCTTGATTCTATATTGGTCTCCATTCCCTCTGTCAAACAGGCAAATGTTCAGGATAGCCTGACTATGCTCTAGTATGTCCATGCTTGTCTAGTAACACTAACTGAATTGTTTTTTACTACATGTTCCCAGGGCTTGCCCCCACACCTGTTTATTCAAGTCCTGTTTGTTAATGTCATATCAAGAGTCATTGTTTTCGAATGCTGTTCTAATAGAAATAAGACAAGTGGGTGGCTGAACAGAAATTTGTTTCTTCAGAGTTTTGGAGGCTAGAAGTCCAAATTCAGGATGCCGGCTTGTTGGGAAGGCTTCCTCTCTGTCACATTGGTCTTTTTCTCTCTTTACTCTCTATTACTGGGTGATCTTCACGTGGCATAGTGTCTGTCTTCCTCATCTTTATTTGTTCTCCTTCTTACCTTTCAGACCTCAAAAGAGAATGACTGAAGACACGTCCTACCCGAATACTGTCATTATGGTTAACAGTCCAAAGTGGGGTTGTGATAAATGGAGAAAGTATGGAAGATGTCAAGAATTTCATTTTACTTGAATTGACAACGCCCATGGAGACAGTTGTTGTTGTTGTGAAGTGCCGTTGAGTCGGTTCCGACCCATAGCGACCCTGTACAGGTGTAAATCTTTACGGGAGTAGAAAGCCTCATCTTTCTCCCACGGAGTGGCCACTGGGTGACACCAATCCTTAGAGGGACCCGTCTCTGGAGAAGGGACCTCACGTTTGGTCAGTGAAAAAGAAGAGCCTCAACTAGGTGGACTGGCACAGCGCTGCAAGCACCCTCTGTGGGGTTGTGTAGCACAGGGTCAGGCCGTGTTTCCTTCTGTTGTAGGAGAAGGTTGGTATGCGTAGAAACTGACTGGATGGTATCTAACACTCACAACACAGGTGTTAGGGTTTACAGCACATTTTTTAGGGGACACAATTCAATCCATGACACCAAGTAAGTCCAGAAAAGAAAGTGATGAGTTGTTTTCATTGACATTAACCAAAATGTTCAAAGGGACTTAAAAATATGAGGCAAAAGGGGGGGGGGAGTGGGAGGAGTACTAAGTCAGATATAAGCTTGATAACTAAAAAGTTTGCGGGGAAATCCAGTAAAAAGCTCAAGGATTGTGCTTTTTCAGTATTTTTTTTGTTTCACTATTTTTAAATTACAACTCAATTTAGAGAGACAGAGATTGGAAATCATAGAGATTGCATAGTGGGTATGGTTTATACACGAAAGAGGATAGAAAACTCTAACCAATGAAGACAGTACAGTGGCCTTATGTGAAATGCTGACGAACAAATGGCTAATTACTAGTGTCAAATCAAACTTATCAAAGAAAATAAGACCTCTACTATAACTTTAAAAATTATTTTATATATTAAAGCCAAGGGCAATATATATATCTCACAAAAGTATAAATATTTTTTAAATGTCAAAAACAAAATGCCAAAATGTCCACATTGCTAATCTTGCATAAACTAAGAATCAATTTTCTATATCAGGACAAGAGCATTTAATAATTTAGTCTCACTAATATGAGAATTTTACCACGTGTCCCACCCCCGTCACGGTTAACATCGGTGTAGCTGTGCACTGATTTAGCATGTGTGAGAGCATAGAGTAGGCTTTATATATGAGGGCCGCTGCCACGAAACTGCCAGGATTAATCTGCCCACTGTGTGGTCAGATTTTCACCCAGATTAATGGCTCCTTTTTGCCAGGGCACATTTATTTCTGTCACGAGGGTCACATGCTATCATAAGGCTCTCAGAAGACAGCACCGGCATTTTCTGTACCCTGCTCTGATCATATAATGCATGCGCATTTGGAATCATCAGAAGCAAACATCACATCTCTCTGCAGCATAAAAACAGGCGAACAAAAAGACTTGCTAAGCAAATTGCCTGTCTCAGTGCCTCCTTGATAGGAAAAAAGTCAGGAACCCTACTTAAATATTTATTTTTAATTCCTCTGGCTAAGATTCTGACATGCAAAAATACAAAATGCATAGCTTTTTAGTGTCGAGTGATGTCCAAAGCAACAGGCAGTACGTTTTACATGCAGGTCCTGTGTAATGCGTTTTGTAAGGCAGGAAAGGGGCTTACCCTTCTGGTACCTATGAGTTCACATCCCTTGGGATCTCTCCCAAAGTCCTTTTCTAAACGCTGAGGGTTTCTAATCTGTTCTTTTTTTCCACTCATCTTAACAACATGCAAGGAAGTAAGTCTTTTTGTTACTGAGTGTGTATGATGTATCAAGCGGCACTAAAGTAGAGAAGAGAGGGAGCATTCCAAGAATAGATTTGTATTTAAATTTCTTACTATCATCAATTTCTTCAAAATAAGTCAAGAGTAATTTATAAGAAGGAAAAATAGCTTTCTTAACATATCAAATAAAGAGTAATACAGAGTAAATTAGAAATACATAACTTGACTTATTCAAGGTGACAGTAATCCAATGACTAAAGGGGAAAAAAAAAAAAATCTAAAATTACTTTCCGAATTTCTGGCTGGCACAAATTTTTAAGTGCTAGACTACTAGATGAAAGGTTGATGGTTTGAACCTACCCGGGGAACCTAGGAAGACTGCCCTGGCAATCTGCTTCCAAAAGGAAACAGCTTTGAAAATACTTTGAAGCAGTTCTAGCCTGTACACATACATAAACAGCAACTTGTTTCCTTCACTACTTTTTCTATGTTATTCTACCAGGAACTATTGTGACATGGGTTTTGAAAAGTGAGCACTTTTGGGCTATTTTATATGCAGTCAACCGTTCCTATGGGTACCCTAGCATACTAAAAACATTTGGGATGTTTCTTTTCTCTTAGACCTTGGGGAGACCACACAATGCTACCTATATTATGCAGACAAAAACAACCATTTTAATCATTCGTATGAGAACTGGCAAGACTTAGCTTGTGCATGCTATTCTGAATATTGTTAAAGATGGGGAACAAAAAAAGATGTGCTAGCAACATAAATATATTTTCTCTTAGGAAATCATGTGGTACCAAACCAGTCTTTTTCCAAAGGAAGTCCTTTTTATTTCCTTGAGATCAAATATAAAAGTTGTTGTTGTTGTGCCATGGAGTCAATTCTGACTCACAGCAAACCCTGTATAGGGTTTCTGAGGCTGGAAATCTTTACGGGAACGAAAGCCTTATCTTTCTTCTGAGGAGTGCGTGGTATGTTTGAACTGTTGACTTTATGGTATCAGCCCAGTGCTTATTATACAGGTCCACACCAGTACCACCTTACAAAGTATATTCTTTGGTGTTGTGTGCTGTCAGATGTGTACCAACTCATAGCAAGCCTGTATATGGTTTCTGAGAATGGCTGGTGGGTTTGAACTGCCAGCCTTGCTGTTAGTCCAATGCTTATCCTACAGCACCATACTAGTGCTCTTATAAAGTATGTTGTTGTTTGTAAATGTCATTGAGTCTATATAGGGTTTCCATGGAGCAGCTGGTGAGTTTGAACTGCCAACTCGGTAGTTCAAAATGACCTTGCGGTACAGTGCTTGCCGTAGAGCGCCATACCAGCTCTCTTTAATAGATTATTTTTATTAAAATTCTTACAAATTTTTATTGTGAATTGGGTGAATTAGGTTTACAGTGAGCAGAGAGGTTTCCCATTCAACAATTCATATACATTTTGTTGTACCTCATTGATTGCGTTCTCCAGAATGTAACAACACTCACCTCAATTCTACCCTGTTTCCCACTTCCAGTCTTCCTTCTTTCCTAACCCTTTGGCCTTCTGAACTTTGTACATGGGCAAATCCTGCCCTACTCAACTGAAATGGTTGGTTATTCAGAGAAAGGCAGAACCCCCTATCGCTATTGCTCACATAACAGATCTGTCTATTGTTGAGATGAAAACTGAGCTACAGGGGTGAGTTCAATTCCACACCATATTCTTTTCAAGTGATCACTTAAGTTGATTTACTTTTTCTAATTATGAAAATAATACATACGCATGATAGAAAATTTAGAAACAGAAAAAAATAATAAAGCAAATACAAATCACGTAAATCCAGAGTCAACCACCAACTGTCAACATTTCTGTGTATCTCATTCCAGTCTTTTTAATTAAGCACTTTCTATACATTTATATGGAGTCCTGGTGGGGCGCTGTGGGTTAATGCACCAGAATGTAAAGCCATTTGAACTGCAAGGTCGGCAGTTCACGTTCACCAGCTGCTCCTCGGAAATTCTATACAGGGTCGCTATGGGTCGGAACCGACTCAATGGCACTTCACAACAACAACAACACATTTATATACAGCTTCAGAGTCCTGATGTGGCACTGTAGGATAAACATTTGACTATAAGGTTGATTTGAACCATAAAGTCGACAGTTCAAACTCACCAACTGCTATGAATTGGAACTGACTCAACAGCACTTTACAACAATATACAGATATATTCAAAAATCCATTTTAAAGGGATTCTTCAGCTGTCTTCTGATTTCACTTTCTGTAGTATAATAAATTTAAATCACATGGCTTCTTGCAAACTCTTGAAGAAAAAAAAAGAAGGAAGATTGGATCCAGACGTAGACAATGTAAGTGTCCAAATTTAAGTGGACATAATATAAAAAGATAAGAACACTTTCCAATTTCTAAACGAGATAATACCCTAAGAAAATAAGGTACTTTTTACAACTTGAATTTATTAACTTTTTAGGACTTAGACTGGAATGGTTGAATGTCTAGATATAATATTTATTTTACTCAGTTATATGTGAATGTTCAATATCACATGGCATATTACAGAGCACAGCTAATTTAGAAATGTGCTTTGTTTTTTCTCTTCTCACATTTCATTTAAAATTTTACTCAAATGCTCCTCATGCATATAAGTATCTTTATTTATCACTGCAGTCACCTTTTAAGTGATATTTTGCTTAGCAAATGATCTTCTCTTCCAGGTTGCTGGAGACACCGCACATTTTTAAATTATGTATGACAGTTACCACAAGCCCCCAGACACTAAATAGTCGGAGTTTATCCTGAGTCCTGCAAGCACCTAATGGTGATCTCCAGAGCAAAGTCACTTAGGGTATTGTTTCCTTGATCTCTAAAAGGCTGCTTTACAAAAATAGCTGAAACTTGTCATTGTGAGGTCATAGCTAAATTACTAAATTTGTGCTAAATTTCCCTCTTTAAAAAAACAAAACAAAACAAAAAACACTGATTCTGCCAAGCGTCTTCTTTAAGCATCATAAGCAAGCATTCATGAAGGACATCTTGAATGTTCAAAATAATGTAATTGAGAGATTTAATGTGTACTATGAACGTCTTTGTAAGAACTTGAATATAGATAATGACTTATTTTGAGGAGTAAATTTTGGGGGGAGGAATTCTAATAGTAAGAGCACATATACAGACAAGAACACATCAATTGTGCATAGTGATTTCATTAGAAGCATGTTCTTATTTTTTAATGTGTATGGTGGTGTTGTGTTTTTCTGTTTAACATGGCTCTGAAACTGAAAACACAATTATAACAACCAAATTAGAGAGTAAATAGTATCTAGATGGTAACTTTTAGAATTGTTGTTTAGTGCCATTGGGCTGATTCCAACTCATAGCAACCCTTATAGGGCTTCCGAGTTGCACCTCGTGGGTTTGAACTGCCAACCTTCAGGTTCACAGTTCAGTGCTGAGCCCACAGCGCCACATAAACAGAAGTGTTTTAGATCTGTGCAGTCTAACATGGTAGCCACTAAGCACATATGGCGGGCAAGTGAGTACCTGAATTGTGTGGCAGATGAACTAAATTTTTTACTTTAATTTTTAAAAAATGTTTTATTGTGATCTGGGTGCAAGTTTACAGAGCAAATGGCTTTCCCATACAATAATCCATACACATTTGTTCAGTGACACTGATTGTGATCCCCTCCAATGTAACGGCACTCTTCCTACTTTCTCCCTGAGTTTACCTTTTCCTTTCATCCTTGTTTTCGATCTCTTCCTGTCTTCTGGACTTTATTTCAGGCAGCTACTGCACTTTTGATATCTTTCATTTTCATTTTAACAGCCATATGTGGATAGTGGCTACCTCATTTGATTGTACAACTTGTCACAAGGGAAAGAGTGTACACAGTCCTCTAGATAGTTTTCAGTCCTACCAGAATGAGTAGAACCTTTCTTTCTTTTTTAACTCAAGCATTAAGAATATGTTACATGAATCCAATTAAGGAAAGCCTCTCTTCCTTAATAAAGGCAGTCAGAGAATCACTGTAAGCAGCAGAGATGTTGTTGCTGTTCAGTGCCGTCGAGTCAGTTCCGACTCATAGCGACCCTGTACGGGATTTCCGAGAAGCAGCTGGTGAGTTTGAACTGCACTAGGGATACTGGTCCAGTGCTGAGCCACAGTGCCACAGCAGGACTCCAGCTGCAGAGATAGTACTATGTCAACCAAGACCAAAATAACCCAATCTCCCTCTAAAGGAAAGGTAATCTCTACAATCCCAACATATATTTCCTGTGGTAGTATCTTTGCAGCCTGTGGGTACACCTAAAGAACATTAGTAAGATTACCGTTTTGTTTTTAAACCACATGAGGAGGCAGGCTATGAAGCTGGTTCATCTGTTTTTCCGAGCAAGTAATATAAACAGAACGTGCAAGATTTTATAGCCCTATTGGCCATAAGACACGTGGCAAAAGATGTATAGGCTAACTTAACAAAAGGCAGTACCAATTTTCTTTTTAAATTAATTTTTAATACTGGGAAGAAAAAAAATATCACTCAGATGTTCAGAGAGAAGACAGCTAACAACTTAGAGAGTAACTTCAAGTAAACAATTCTAATCCCACATAAAATTCTGAATAATTTTACTGGCCATATTGACATTCCTGAGTCTCTGTAACGAAAGAAGTATATTTGCAACCATACAACATTAACCAAGGAAATAAAATTCAACCACCCCACTCACATGAGATTTCTGATTTCATTAACATCCTTACAGATTCTACCCTGTCCGAGAACATTGATTAGGAAGAAAAAAAACAGTGCCATGTCTCACCAGGCTTCTGACTCTAATATTAACTGAAAGGAGAAGCACAAGTAAAAATCGAGCCATAATACATTATTCTGAAATGCTGCCACAGGAAAAAAGACATAGCACTGATTCTATCTACTTCCATTTTCTTTGCAACAAATCTGTCATTTAAGACTAAGATGTTAAGATATGACTTATCCTTGCTGAAGCCTTCTCCTTATAAATGCAGATCTACCAACAGGCTTCATGCCACTGATCTCTTCCCACAAGTTGCTCCTGATTCAAGCAGATAATTTTATAGGCTTTAATCCAGTAGAACTGAATAAATTCTTGACACTTCAAAAGGAATTATGGGAAGAAAAATTCACTCTCCAACAAGTACAGGTAGGGTTCTAGTCTATCAATGGATAAAGTGTACCTTCAAGAGCCATAAAGAGAGAGAGATCACAGCAGATACATGATTCTGAAACCTTCACCGAAATCGGTACAAATTATGAATGAAATGATCTGTTTCATGTACATTTCAACATGGCTGCAACTCCAACTTGTGTTTTATAGTTGGCTGTCCTGAGTCCCATACATATATTGACCTCTGAAGGAAGAGCCAGAATTATCCGCAGTTGTGTTACCACAGCTCAGCTATTAAAGAATTCAGAATTAATGACTAGATCTATTGTTGTTGTTGTTAAGTGCCTTTGAGTCAGTTCTGAATAGGGTTTCCAAGGAGCAGCTAATGGGTTTGATCTGCCAACCTAGTGGTTCACAGTCCAGACTACATTTAAAACTAATGGGAAAATAACTAAAACAACTAATGAAGTGTTCTAATTCCTACCAACATGGACCGGATTTACTCTCGCACCTGAAACAACAACAAAAAGATGAAACATAAGGAAACAATTATTTTCAAGACACTGGCAGCAAAATACAGAGATCCCTAAGACAGACAACAAATGAAGTATTCCCTACTACTGGCTCCAGCTTACTGTCTAGAGAGAGTTTCCAGGATGCGGCCTATGGAGGGGCCCCTGAGGCAGAGTATCATTCTTGAGTAAATCCTTCTTGAACAGAGAAGTTGAAGCTGAGAGATGGGGGCAGCTATAGTTTGTAGGACAGAGTGCTGAGAAGACAGCTGCACAGAGACAGAACCCTGGACATCTGCAGAGTCCCTTTCTCAAGTATTCAGCGAAGGAAAGGGCTAAGAAAAGAACTATCTGAAAGGATTACAGGAAACAGTGCTCAACACTCACTCAGGGCTGGGCAGAGTGCCTGTGGCCACCAGAATGGAAAACCTCGTAATTCCTGGACATTGGGCAAAGTACTCAGCAGGGAATTGCCACAGTAGTAGGAATAATTAGCCTGGTGTGGCATTGTAGGGTAAGCACTGGACTGTTAACCACACGGTGGGTGTTTCAAACTTACCAACCATTCCTCAGAAACCCTATACAGGGTCGCTACGAGACAAACCAACTCAATGTCACACAACTACAAGAAGATGACTAAATACTGTTCTCGTTTACCCTAACAAATCTAAAAAAAGCAGATCAAAATGGATTAGACTATTTCTACGAAACTTGTCAGCATCAAGAAACAATAAATCTCAAGAATATGTGTATATATATACATAAACTATTCCTTGGAAACCCTATACAGGGTTCACAATGAGTCAGAATCGACTCGACGGCACTATGTATCTATATATATGTTGCTGTTGTTATGTGCCATGGAGTCAGTTCCGACTCATAGCAATCCTGTACAGGGTTTCCGAGGCTGCAAATCTTTATGGGTGCAGAAAGCCTCATCTTTCTCACATGGAGCAGCTGGTAGTTTCGAACTGCTGACCTTGCGGCTTGCAGCCCAATTCATAACCACTACTCTATCAGATCTCCTACATATATATAGGAGAGCACCCTGGTGTGGCGCTGTAGGATGAGCACTGGACCATAAGGTTGGTTTGAACTGCAAGGTCTAAGTTTCAAACTAACCAACTGCTACTCAGAATCCCTATAAAGGATTGCTATGAATCAGCACTGACTCGACAGCACTTAACAACAACAATGTATCTACATACACACACACAAGATTTGTTGTCCAGCACCCAACAAGATAAAATTCATAAGGTCTGTTCCTTAATAAAAAAATGTAGTTGTTGTTGATAATTGCTGTCAAGTTGGTTCCAATTCATAGCAGCCCTGTATAGGGTTCCAGAGGAGTAGCTGGTGGTGGGTTGGTGGGTTTGAACCACCAACCTTGTGGTTCCCAGTCCAGTGCTTATTGCATGGAGTCACAGTGCTGATAGATAGATAGATAGATAGATAGATAGATAGATAGATAGATAGATAGATAGATAGATCCTGGTGTGGGGCTGTGGGTTAATGCGCTAGACTGCAAAGTCAGTTTGAACAGCAAGGTCAGTGGTTCAAGCTTACCAGCCACTCTTCAGAAATACTATAAAGGGTCACCATGGGGTCGGAATCAACTTGACGGCATGTAACAACAACAACAATGCATATATATGTCGTTGTTATGTGCTTTCAAGTTGGTTCTAACTCATAGGAATCCTGAAAAGAGTTTCTGAGAAACTGCAGGTGGGTTTGTACCATCGACCTTGTGGTTATCAGTACAGTGCTTATTCTACAGTGCCATACCATCTACCTCCCCACCCATACAACACATATGTATCTAGGACTTCTAGAACTAAAAACTTCAATGTATGAAATGAAAAGTACACTGGATGAGATTACCAGATTTTTAGAAGATTAGTGAACTTGATGACCAAGCACTATAAACAATTCAAAACGATACAAAGACATGGGGGGGTGGGGGGTGTTGTTTTTAAAAAAAGAGCATCCTTACTCATCTATAGAAGACCAAATTATGCTAATGCACAATTGAGAAGGCAACAGGGTAGGGAAATTAGATTACTGGAAATGAAACAACCAGATTTGAAATAATGAGAATGTTAACACTGAAAAAGTAACCAATGTCAACAAATACTGTGTGTTGTTGTTGTTGTTGTCAGGTGCCATCAAGTCGGAACCAACTCATAGCGACCCCATGCACAGCAGAACGAAACAATGTCCGATCCTGGGCCAACCTCACTACCTCTGCCACACTTGAGTGCATCAATGATGCCACCTGGCTGATCCATCTCGTTGGGGGTCTTCCTCTTTTTCTCTGTGTGTAGAAATCGTTAAATAGGAGCATACTTTGCTGTGCACATGTTCAGCAATGCATTATTTTTTAAAAAAGGATCACTAAGTTTTGAGACAACCACAGATGTAAGGAAGTTCAACAAATTCCAAGTAAAACAAACATGAAGATAGCTGCACCAAATCATGTTAGTATATATTAGCATTGCTCTAAGCCAGTGGTAAAAAGTAAAACTTAAAAGCAGTAAGAGATAAATGACACCTTATGTACAGAGGAAAAAAGATAAGATTTATCTTTTAAAAATATGGGAAGTAAGAAGATAAAGGAACATTTTTATAAAGTGTGAAAAGAAAGAAAAGAAAAAACCTGTTAACCTAGAATTAAATATTCAGTGAAATTGTCTTCCTGGCAAAATGGCAAAGTAAAGACCTTTTCAGACATAAAGAAGCTGAAATAATTCATCGCCAATGGTATGAATTACAAGAAATAGTAAAGAACATCATAAGTCAGAAGGAAAATGGTATCAGATGAAAATAAGGATCTACAGATAGGAACGAGGGTAAATATATTTTAAAATGTTACTTATTACTGTAATGTTTCTAAAGCAAAATTGACTATTTATACACACCTGAAAAAATAACAACACCTTGTGAGGTTTATGACATGTAAAAGTAAAACATATGGCAAAAGCAGTATATAGGCTGGGAGAGGAAAAATAGAAGTATGTAGAGCAATATCTACTATATATTAAGTGATGTAAGTAGACTTTTGCAAGTAGACTTTAATACGTTAAAATGTGACTATAAACCCTAAAACAACCATAAAAAACAAAAAGATCTATAAAGGAAATTAAATGGAATAAAAATATTTAACACAAAAGCAGAGAAAAGAGGAAAAGGAAAACAAAGGACAAGAGAAATAAATAAATAGTAAGATTAACCTAAGGTCGTCAGTAATTGTATTAAAAGTAAATTATCTCATTACAAGGCAGTGGTTGCTAGGTTGGATAAAGAAAAAAATATATTTTTTTAAGCAACATCTAACTATATTTTGTCTGCAGGAAAAAAACTTTAAATATAAAGATGAAAATAATTTTTGTAGATGTTGTTAGGTGTCAGAGTCAATGTTAAGCTCACAGCAAGCCCAAGTAACAGAACTGCCCCATAAGGTAGGTAACCTCAAGGCTGGTGATTTGAAATCGCCCAGCAGCTCTGTGGGAGAAAAGACCTGGGAATCTCCTTCCATAAGCATTATAGCTTAGGAAACCTTCTGGGCAAGTTCTGCTCTGTTCTATAGGGTCCCTATGAATCAGAACCAACTAGGCCACACACAACAAAAATATCAGTCTTTACAGCAGACTGCCTGACCTTTCTCCTGAAACACTTCTTCATGGGTTTGTGCTACCTACCTTTCGAATCGGGCTGCGAGCCGCAAGGTCAGCAGTTCTAAACTACCAGCTGTTCCACGGGAGAAAGATGAGGCGTTCTGCTCCTGTAAAGATTTACAGCCTCGGAAACCCTGTACAGGGTCGCTATGAGTCGGAACCGACTCCACAGCACACAACAACAACAACCTTTCAGTTAGCTGCTTAGGGCACCTTAGTGTAAAGTAAAAAATCGAGGGTAAGTGTGAAATCCTGCCAGTGAATACGTATGATGTTGGTTAAGAAACAGAACCAGATATGCGCTTTTGAAGCTTACTTTTATATCTTAAAAAAAAAATCAGTTGTGAAGGTGTAATTCATTGTTAAAAATAAGCCTTAGTAGGTTCCATAATGTATTTATTCTTCATAGAATTTAGTGCCAAGAAAATATCAGCATTCCAACTGAATTCAGTGTTTTCTTTAATCAGATAAAGTATCATGTAGGTCAAAGGTTTCCCTTTTTTGTCTTTGCTAATGAAGAGCTCAAAACTAAATTTAGTGCCAAATTCCAAAAATAAATCTATCCCAAGCACTTAGCAGAATTCTCGCTCTAGCTTTCTAACTGGATTTTGACCTTTCCTACATTTTATTTGCACTGCAATGCTAGGAGTTACATTGAATTCTCTTTTCTTTTCTTTTTTAAGCAACTATGTGTTATTACAGAAGGAACACTGAGAATCAGACATAAGTATTTGTTCCCATTTATGAAATGTGTCCTGGTACGGTGCTGTAAGAAATTCACTAAACTGTTAACCATAAGATCAGCGGTTCAAAGCCACCAACCGGTCCTTGGAAATCCTACGCAGGGTCACTATGAGTCAGAACTGACTTGGTAGCACTTAACAGCAACAACATAAATTGTGTGACCTAAGCCAAAGAAGCTAAGTAACCCCTCTGAAGTTCCATTTTGTACTAGAAAATGAAAAATAAACAGCGGTTGTTTTGCCTCCCACTTAACAATCTTGTTAAAAAGTGAAAGTTTGCAAAATTAAAAATCACAAAGCAAAGCTACATTAATGCTAACTGGGAATAACGGATTCCAAAATTTTATGTGCTTGGATTTTTAAAACCAAAATCTGGTTTTAGGATGTACTTAGTTCCAAGTTAACTAATTCTTCATTTTTCTCCCTATACCATATCCATTGAAAGCTAGATCCATCCAGATAGCCTATAGTCTGGTCTAAGAGAGACTCACGAAAATGACCAATGAGAGTCCGATTTCAGAACGCTAAATGCAGAGACAAGAACAAGGAAACACTTGTACTCTTGTTCTTGTGAATGTGGATGAAAGAAGACAGAACCCAAACCAGGCCTGGATCCACAGAAGTATTACAGATGGGCCCCTGAAGGTTTGTGGATTCAGGTATGCACATGTGACTCCTTTGATTGTCAATTAACATTTCTGCATAAGAGGAAAGAAAGGGAACAAGGGCACAAGGACATAAATTGCTCTGATATTTTATCAAATACAGAGTTGCCCTTAAGCAAATCTATTGCAGCACTAAGCATCCTGCTCAAAGCCACGAAGATTCTCCCTCTGGCCTCAGGCAGAGCCTTCGCTGTGAGATTCACCTGTGAGATTCAGTGTGCAGCCTGGTTTGCACAAGAGTGAGTGAAGGAACTGAAGTCTTTTCTATTGCATGCACCGAGCAGTAAGTTGAAAAAAGAAAAGAAAAGGAAAAAAAAAAAAAAGATTCAGATGGTAAATACAGCACGTCAAGACTACAGGCATTCAAGAAAGATAAGGGAGATTCTTAGTAGAAAACAGAAGTTAGAGTTTGAATATCTCTTTTATCCCAACATACCTTGGTGCTCATCAACATCACCTGTGGAATAATGCGCTGGACTGCAAGGTTGGTTTGAACCACAGGGTTGGTGGTGCAAGCTCACCAACCGCTAGCTCCTTGGAAACCCTATACAGGGTTGCTGTGAGTCAGAACCGACTTGATGACACACAATAACAACAACCTCTCAGTGACTATATCAGTGTTTCTGGTGCAACCTAGATTGGGAACCTCCTATTTGCTTTAGGCACCAGCAGAATTTGGTCCAGAGACAGATCCAGGAGGGATTTAAGGCTTTGGATAGTCTGGTTGGAAAAATCAGGATGTGGAAGCTAAAGAATCTTTCTTGAGGCTTCCTCTGAATAGAAAAGGCATTATTTGCACTTACAAGCTCGGTGTTGCATTGTAGAATAAGCACTGGACTGCTAACTTTAAGGTCAGTAGTTCAAACCCACTAGTTGTTCGGAGGGAGAAAGACGCAGCCTTCTGTTCCTGGGAAGACTTAGAGCCTTGGAAACCCTATACAGGGTTGCTATGAGTCGGAGGTGACTTGATTGCAGTGAACACACACACACACACACACACACACACACACACTATATGCTTAAGGAGCCCTGGTGACACAGTAGGTTCAACATTGGACTGCTGATCAAAAGGTCAGAGGTTTGAACCCAGCACCCGCTCTGTAGGAGAAAGATGAAGCAGTCAGCCTCCATAAAGACTTCCAGTCCCAGAAACCCCATAGAGCAGTTCTAGCCCGTCCTGTTCAGTTACCATGAGTCAGAATTGACTCCAAGGCAGTGGTTTGGTTGTGTGATTTGTATTGTATGCTTCAAGTCCTGCCGAATCACTTTTTGAGAGCTTCTGGTGTGGTTCTACCACATGTAATTGAATATCAAGGGTGCCACTTAAAAATCTGGATCCTGGGTTTCAACCTAAGAATCTTCTGTGATGGTTACATTTATATGTTAACCTGGCTAGCCTATGATGCCCAGCCGTTTGGTCAAACACTAGTCTAGTTGACTATAAAGTAAAGCAGGTTTCCTTCCATAATATGGGTGGAGTTTCACCCTACCCGTTCAAAGTCTTACATGCAAAAAAGGAATTTATCAACAGACAATGAGCCAAAAGACATTCACTCTTTAACCTTCCCATTGCTTGACCTATAGATTTTGGGACACATGCCTGTTGCCTGACATAAAAGATGTGGAACTTGCCAGCCTCCACAATCATAGGAACCAAATCCTCCAAGGAAATCAATCTCTCTCTTCCTCTCTTCTTTCTCCCCGCCCCCATCTCTCTCTTTCTTTCTTTGTATGTGTGTGTGTGTTTTACTGGACTGTGACTAAAGAAGACCAAAGAAGAAATGATTCCTTTGAAGAATGGTGTTGACCAAGAATACTGACTATATCATGAACTGCCAGAAGAACAGACAACCAGAATGATCTTAGAAGCAAGGATGATGAGGCTCCATCTCATAAATCTTGGTTGTGTCATCAGGAGGGGATGAGCAGAAAGGAGGAAGACCCTCAGTAAGCTAGACTGATGTAGTGGCTGCAACAGTGGGCTGAAACATGACGAGGACCGTGGGTACAGCCCAGGGCAGGGCAGTGTTTTGTTCTGTTTCACACAGTATCACTATGAGTAGGAACCAGCTCAATGACATCTAACAACAGCTTAAATCAGCTATGTCATAATATAACGTATGAATTGAGATGAAAATAGTTAACACTAAGAAGATTACCTAGTGGGGGAGAGAGAGAGAATAACTGGGGGGGTGGGGTAGGGGTAGGGCATAAGAGCTAGACTTTTCTGAATTTACACAACTATGGCAGGTTTATAGATTATTTAAAGATTTCATATAATCACTAAACAAAACTGAAATTGTTTAAATTCTAAAAATCACAGTTGCAATATTAAGTAGGTGGGATAAACACACACGCAGAGAAACTGCTTCAAGTGACTTCCTAAAGAAGCAATTTGCTTGTACATTCCTTGAGAGAGATATAATCGGGGGTGGGGGGGCTGTCAGGAAAATAAAATCTTAAATTCTTTTCAGTAATCATATTGTTAGAAGTAGTGTTGTTATTGTTATTCTGAGATTGTTGTATGTGTATAATGAGATAGAGCAAATGAGTAATTATATTGGTGTCATTAGGAACCAGGATTTTTGGCAAGAACAAATGGAAATGCAAATGAATGATTTAAGTAAATGCAGGATGCTCAATTTTAAGCAAAAATCGTGTAGACTTGAATATGAATTGGAAGATTCAAAATGAATTCTCGCAATTTATCTTTAAGAAAACCGCAGCAGCATTTCCTAGCTCTGTACACTAAAAAGATCTAAAAACAAGGAACCACTGAATGAAAGCAACTAGCGTCCCCTGATGACCAGATTGGAAGCATGGTGGCTCTACAGGATAAGCACTGGACTGCAAACCACAAAGTAGGTAGTTCAAGCACACAAGCCGCTCATGAGAGAAAGATGAGGCTTTCTGCTACAGCAAAGATGTTCAGCCTTATAAATAAAGTTGTTATGAGTCAGAACCGACTCCACAGCACTTAACAACAACCAACAGTAACCAGGTCGTGGTTCCGAAATACCATTTCCCACTAAAAGGATCAAGAACTGATTACAGTTAGGAGGCAAAAGAAACAAAAGACACATTTTGTAAGATGAAGCTGGGACATCTTACGACACCAAGAAAGAAGGATATTAATGAAGATTGTGGAGTTCTGAGTCATTTTTAAAATCCTTAGGAACCAATAAGATAGGTGTTGAGTAAAGGTTGTTGAAAAACTGGAACCTTAATTCACTATTGGTGGGAATATAAATGGTAAAGCCATTATAGAATTAGCAATGGTAGTTTGGTAGTTCCTGAAAAAGTAGAACACAGAACTTACTATACGATCCAACAGTCCCAGGTGTAAGTTTTGGCTTATATGGTAGTTCTAGGTTCATATAAGAATAAACCTTGAAAACAGTAGTGAGTGAAATAAATCAGTCACAAAAGGACAAGTATATATATGATCTCATGTCTATGAAGTAAGCAAATACATAGAGAGCAACTTATTAGTGGGAGTTGTTGTTGTTGCTAAGTGCCATCCAGTCCATAAGAAACCAGATGTGGGAGGAGTTAAGGGATGTGAATTTTTTCTTAGGGCACATTGAGTTTATTATCAACGGTGGTGGAATGATTTGTGAAAGAACAGAGAGACCAACCAAGTTCACTGAATTTTATGAAGATAGTGTTTTTAAATAATGCTATGAAATCAAAGTCTTTATCAAACTAAATACAATGGTAGTTTGTATATCACATATCAAATGTGAATCTATTGTTTCTTGAAATATCCTCCATCTATGCCTACACATTCCTGAAGGCAGTGTTTATCTCTTTAACCTTCCCTGACAAATCTGTTGCTCTTCAGTTTACACCAGGTCAAAATTGCAGTTTTGACAGCAGAAAGAAGTTTGAAGGGATAAGAAGAGGGCTGTAGGGTGGATCCAGTAAGACTTCCCAACGAAATTCTTGTAGGACCACCCTTGCTACCTTCAAAGAAGGAGCAGGTGTGCATTGTCGTTCAGGGGGGGAAAAATTTGCTCCACCCAACTTGCCTGGCTTTTTTCTGACCAAGGCAACTTTTTTTTTTTTTTTTAAAGTGTCTTCATAATTGTCTTGTGTCCTCCAAGTCAAATCTACAGTTTGCAAGGCCCCAAAACAGTCTCCATAACCTTCTGAGTTGACCTCTCTGCCTTGAATTCATCTTTGAGGTCTTCCGCATCTTCCTTAAAATTCATGACCCACATAAAACTTGCTATTTTATGTGGAGCAGCTTTCTGGAAAATTTGTTGTAAAGTTTCAGTGACTTGAAAGATATCCACTTGAGTTTTGTTAAAAATTTGGCCTCAAAATCTTTTTTTCCCCACCGCACAAAAGTATGCTCTTTATTTCTGAAGTCACACTAATGAGACTAAGAAAAGTGTATCACTGAGAAAACTTGTCTGCTACTATTCACTGAAGGAGTCCCTGGTAGCATAGTGGATTACAAGCTGGGCTACCAACCTCAAGGTCAGCAGTTCGAATCTATCAGTCACTCCGTGGGAGAAAGATGAGGGCTTTCTGTTACAGCCTCGAAAACCCTGCAAGGTCACTCTGAGTCAGGACCGACCTGATTGCACATAACCACCACTACCACCATCCACTGATCTCAGAGACATGTCGAAACACATTGTGTTTGGAACAAACCAGTCCGTGTAAGAACTGGAACCCTAGTAGCAATACTTTGTGACTTATCTTCATATAAGTAGGAACTGTTGAGTCGGCATATGTTTGGCTATGCATATTTCACCACAATTTTTTTTTTTAATCTTTTTTAAGATTGATTTTCTTTGTCTTGTCTCTATGTGTTAAATCTCAAGGGAACTGAAAACAGGAGGTTTCTCTTTCATTCCAAATAATAAAGATACTAAATCAGAACTATTTTGCAATCTCTATTTAAATCAGTCCTAGTGTGGCGCTATAGGATAAGCACTGAACTGCTAACCACAAGGTTGAAGTTCAAACAAGGTTGAACTTCAGAAATCCTAAACAAGGGGTCACTATGAGTTGGAACTAACTCAACAGCACTTAATGTTTAAATCAAACGACGTATTGAGTTAGGCAAATCTGCTGCACAAGACCTCTTTAAAGTGTCCAAAGATGTCAGTTTGAGGGCCAAGGTCTGCCTGACCCTAAGCCATGGTATTTTCAATTGCCTTATATGCATGCATGTGAAAGCTGGACAAGGAGACTGTAGAAGATTTGCTACATCTGATTGATGGTGCTGGAAAAGTATATTAAAAGTACCATGGACTCTCAGGAGAACAAACAAATCTGTGTTAGAAGTGCAGCCAAAATGCTCCTTAGATACCAGGATGGCGAGACTTTGTCTCTCATACTTCAGTCACATTATGAGAAGGGACCAGACCCCGGAGAAGGACATCATGCTTGGTAAAGTGGTGGGTCAGTGAAAAAGAGGAAGACCCCTAATGAGAAGAAGGGCTGACACAGTGGCAGCAGCCATGGGCTTAAGCATAATAGGTATTGTAAGGTTGGTGAAGGACAGGGCAGTGTTTCATTCTATTGTGTATAAGGTTGCTATGAGTCGGAACTGACTCCACAGTACCTAACAACAACAACAACAACAGCCATTTAAATTATAAGCCTAAACAATGATCAGCAAATGGTTATTAATATCACACATACAAAAAAGGAATGGGCATTATGACATAATTTTGCCCTTCACCAACCTGTCTCTCCCAAAATAAAAAGGAAATCAAGCCTGAAATTGATATACGTCTAGTTTAATTTACAGTAAATCCAGAAACAAAAAAACAAAACATACTAAACGCTATCATGAACATGTAATAAGCAACACTAGATTGCAAGGAAGTCTACAGAACAAACAGTCCAGTTTCTTCAAATAATAAATTCCAAGAGAGAAAAATAAATGGAAGGAGAAGCTTTAAGTTAAAAGAGACTTGTCATACTTTTTCAAATAGTTGTAATCCATGAACTTAATTTATTTACATCTTGACTCAGGCAAACAAACCGGGCTTTTGTTCAATCAATGGTAATATAAAACAATTACAAAATTTGAATAATAATTGGCATTGTTGATATTAAGGAATGCCTATACAGTTTTTAGGTATGAGAATGGCATTGCGGATATCTTTTTTATAGAAGAACATGAGCTTCGGTCTTCCAAGGTACATATGGAACTCTTTAATGATGAGATGGTCTATTATCTCCAATTTGCTTGAAAATTATATCCACGGGAGTGTTTGGTATTACAGATGAAATAGCATGGGCCATGATGTTGAAGTTGAGGGATGGGAATCTGAGGATTCTCTTGCTTTTTGTATAACTCTGATATTTTCCGCAGCAAATTAATTCATTAATTAATATCAAAAGCAAAAATTATCAAAGGAATAATACAAAACCATGACGTTAAGTTTGAATCTTGCATTATTTTGGGGGAGGAAAGAGAAGTCGTACCTCTGTGGGGCCATGAAAAAGAGATCTAAGGTGGTAGAAAAGTTCTATTCCTTGATCCAGGTAAGGGTTACTCGGGTACTTATTTTGTGATAATTTATAAATTTTGATTCCGTCCATCTTTCTTGTGTTATACTTTAAACAAAAAGTAGTTATGATTAATTCACAGGATTGTAGACCATTATTCAGTAATATGAACACAATAAATATATATTTGATAGAATAGGATAAGCACTGGACTGCAAGCCACAATGTTGGTGGTTCGAACCCGCCAGCTGCTCCACAGAAAAAAGATGAAGCTTTCTGTTCCTGCTCCGGCAAAGATTTTTAAAAGCCTCGGAAACCCTATGCAGGGTTCGGAACCAACTGGATGTCACTTAACAACAACAATAACATGTTAAACACAATTATGTCATAGTTAAGAGATTTATCGACAGAGACCAAAAGGAAAAACCAGTAATGTGTTATGAGAGTTGTACTGTAGCCCTTCATGTTATTATAAGACAGGCTCACAATAGAAATACGACATATTAAACACACAGAATATAATAATAGCAAATACTTACGAAATCTCTTTCCATATGCTAGTTGGGTTAAAGGTGGTTTAAATTCTTTTAAGTATTCTTTCAATTCAAGTATTCCTTAGATAGGAAGCTGACAGGGCAGGGAGCTTATGATCATGGGTAAGGAACAATATGGAAAAGAAGGGTGGCAATGGATGCCCAAAGTGAAAGAAACGTAATCAATGTCACTGGGTTGAACCTGCAGAAATTACGGGGGTGGTGGTGGTATGTTTTGCTATGTGGATCCTAAATAACAACAACAACAAAATCTTTTTTAAAGATAAAAAATTATTATTTTGCTTATAATGTCAACTTTCTATTCACTGGTATACTAGGCAATGCATTTGGACTCCTGGTGTGGCACTGTAGGATCAGCAATGGACTGTGAACCACAAGGTCAGCAGTTCAAATCCACCAGCTGCAGCTTGGAACCCCATACAAGGTGGCTATGAGTGAGAAATGAATGGACAGAACTTTACAACAACAAGGCAATACATCTATTTATTGGCATACTGGATCTAAATCATGACTCATCTCAAAGTTATATGGCATTAAATAATACTTAATCTTTTCATGTCTCAGTTTCTACATTTGTAAATACACTTACATGATTACCTCTGGCTACTGTGAGGATGAATTGAGATACAACATCTAGCTCAATGCTTGGCATATAGCATCTGCTCATTAAATGTTAATTACTATATATTTACTACAATTATAATTATGGGGTCTTGGTGTGTGTCTATGGGATAAAGCAATGGATTCTTAACTGCCAGGTTGGCAGTTCAAACCCATCAGCTGCTCCTTGGAAACTCCATATGGGTCGCCATGAGTTGGAACCAACTCAACAGCACTTGACAACGATAATTATAATTTTGAAAGGATATATGTAGTGTAGTGGTTTCGAATTGGCCTGTGATCCTTAAGGTCAGCAGTTCGAAACTACCAGCCGTTCCGCGGGAGAAAGATGAGGCTTTCTGCTCCCGTAAAGATGTACAGCCTCGGAAACCCTGTTCAGGGTCGCTATGGGTCGGATCCGACTCGACGGCACTCAACAACAACAAAATATCTCTGCAATATCCTTCTTATTAGAGTTTCAAAATAGTCATATAAAAGCAATGTGATGAAGGAAATTACAAAGAGGGAGAAGACAAAATGAAAGATATGGCAGAACATAAGTTGATGGCAAAGAATTTTAAAACAAGATACCGGAAAAGCTATCTATAATCAAGTCATAATTACTACCCTGGTTTCGAGTTGAAAAATTAAACAGCTTCTGATGTGAAAGTTTAAGCACCACGGCGGATTTAGAGGATATTATTGAACAGCGATAAACTATTAGATGAGAGAATGAGATCATGCAGGACAAAAACCCATGGGAAAGCCACCAGAACCACAGAGCCATGAAAAGCACATTAGCTGTTTTCTGAAGCAGTTACCACTTACCTGAGCACGCAGAAACAGTGCCGGATCCTGGGGATCCTGCCGGCTAGCACCCGAGGGCACTAGTGGTCTTTCTCTGATTCTCTATAGCTTCTTCGAGCTTGTAGGACTTCTAGAGTCCTTAAATATGTGGTATATTTTGACAACAGTATGTTTTATAAGTCATTTGTCATCAGTAAACTTTAGACAAGGTTAATGAAAGTTCTGTCACTTTAATGTCTAGCCGGCTTTAAATTACAAATGTCATGCGCCATAACTAAAGAGCGGGCACTGCAAGAGCACTATAAACCATCATCTCGAGGGACATACAGGTAATTGCATAGCTCATTAAAAAACTGTTTTAATTATTAATTGACCGTGTCAGAGTTGTCCTTTGAAGTCAATTTTAATTTTTTTTTTTTTTTTTTTCCTTGCAAGCATTATGATTTCAAGCTGACCTGCAGAACTTTGTGTACCACCTAAAAACTGGCAGAGGTGGCGGTGAAGCTCCCTGACATTTGGAACTGTTTTCAAGTCATTTGCGAATAATTTGTTTATGTTGTTGTTGTGTGCCACTGAGTCTTTTCCAATCCATAGAGACCCTGTATAGGGTTTCCGAGGAGCAGCTGGTGGGTTTGAACTGCCAACCTTGTGGTTAGCAATCCAGTGTTGGTCCTACAGAACCACACCAGGAAAATGGTATAACATGTTCTGAATGGTCTGGTGTGTGTGTCAATCACCTTGTGGAAAGAAACCACACAATCAAAATAAATTTATAATAATAAATAATAATTAAGAAATTAAAAAAAATTTAAATGACAGTTTATTGTTATAAACTTTTTTATAACAGTACATAATATCCACTTACATTATGCCATATTGTTAACAATTTCCAGAACTTAAAGCAAGCAATCATTTTTTGGTTAAATTTCCTTCCAAGATGATGCAAAATAAGGAATAAACATTTTGGCAGGAAACCACAGAGAGTGATCTTATGGGAACTTAGTCTCCAGTCAGGAAAGGGACAGCTAGCCAAGTTCCGTACTCAAAAGTAATTCTCCTTGGAGGCTGAACACCTGATTCTCCTTCGCCACATCAAGAAGAGATGGATACTTGAATGATGGCAAACATGCATTCCACCCACATTCCCTGCGTTACAGAATACTGACAAAGCAAGGACACAGAGCTTAGGTTCTAAGAAATGTAAGTAAATAATTACAGAAATAACAATGTCAAAATACACAAGAAATGGAACTCTATAACACAGGGGTCCAAAAGTATGGCTCACAAACCAAATCTGCTAAGACGCGTTCTTTACAATTTTTAAATGGTTGAGGGTTTTTTTGTTTTTGTTTTTGTTTTTTTTGTTACTAATAATTTATCACAACGCATGAAAATTACATGAAATTCAAATTCGCGTATCCAAAAATAAAGTTTTTTTGGAACACAGCCAGGCTCACTCGTTTGCATATTGTCTATAGTTGTTTTCACACTAGGAAGGCAGAGTTGAGTAGTTATGACAGAGAACATATGGCCCACAAAGACTAGAACATTTACTATCTGCCCCTTTACAGAAAAAAAATTTGCCAACCTCTGCTAAAAGAGGCCTAAAATCAAATTGTCACCTTTGAAGGCCTATTAACTGAGTGAAGCCCCATCTTCATTCCTTCAAGCAATCCTGATATGTAATCATTTAAAGACTTCTCCAAAAGTAGCCATTTTCCAAAGAATGATAAAAATGTTTAGCTAGAGGGTGCAGCATGAGTGTTTCCCAATTGATTAAAAAGTTCTGTCTCTGGGATACACATATAAGTGCAATACAATGTACACTATTCTAATTAAATTGAAGAATGGCTGCACAAGCCATGTTTCCATTAGTCAGGTGTTATTTGATTTAGCAGCAGTAATGAATGCTGAATCAGGTTAGGGTTGTTAAACTTATCTGGCTTTACCAATCTACTGAAATTAGGATAATAAAACTGCAGATATGTAATCCTGAAGACATTTAAAAAGAAAACTCGTTTATCTTCAATTAAAATATCCACAAGACTGACAATAAACGTATTACTCCTCCCCACAGAAAGGTTAGATTGGAGAAAACAGCACATTAAAAAGAAATTCAGTCCAGCATGGGGACTGCAGATACATTTCAGAAGACCAAAAATAGCCCCGTTTTCTTGTGACACCAACATTTCACACATTCTTAGGGGGAGGAAAACAAAAGGCAAAACACAGAAGCTCAAAATATTCACTAGCTGACAAAATGCTACACTAGATTTTAGGCTTCAGTGAAGCTAAAATTCCCTACATCAGAAGGGAAGGAGCACTGAGGCGCACAACCTGGCTGGGGATGCTAAAGTGTCTCCTCATTCGAGCCAAGTGGGGAACTATGTGGTTACCACCTCTGATCAACTTCACTAAAAATGAGGTTATGACTCATTTCCTTCTCCAGATTTTAGGAGTTTATTGACATAAATATGTGAATATGAACTTCATCCTGAAACTAGACCAATCATCCTGTTATGTTATAAGATACAGTATCTTCAGTAGCATTTGTTTGAGGCACCAATTACTTTTATGAGGGAATAGTAAAATAGCAGTCTCTTCCTCCCCCCTTACAGTACAGACAATACAATAAAGTCAACAGACACAGGACAGATCCATGGGGGTGAAAACAACCTAAAGGAAGTCAAAAGGCATTGGTGCCTTAGACTCAAGAGCCTCAGCCCATTCATTACCAAGCAGCCAGCCTTTATATTCAAACAGAAAAACATGCATTCTTCTACTTCCCCATTTCCCATAATTTGGGGGACATATAAGAATTTTACAAATAAGTCAGACAGTAAACCAAAAGGAGTACAATCTGGGGGGTAAAACAGCTGAAGTACAGTATAAGATGTCTATTGGCAGCTGAACAGAAGTTATACAAAATTGCACTTAAATTAGCTCTGATACCAAATGAAAGCAATTCACATTTTTTACATGCCAGTCCTGATTATTCTCTTAAAAATGCTACTGTGTGCTATCTTCAAAATATTACACCATCCATCAATGTAAGTGATCCCATTACACAATCTCTGGGTATGCCATCCAGCTGAATGAAAATGAAACTCTAATGATTATCTAAAATGGGAACCAAATGATTTAAGGGGAACTATGAAAGGCTTTTGAATTTATCAAAAGGCAAACAATAATTTTTAAACTTTCTTTCTATTTTCTGCCACCAAAGTAAATAAATTGAACAGGCAAGCAGTAGTCCACCTTAAACTTTTAAATACTAAGAAATCAATCCCGAAAGCAATGATTGCCCAAATCCCCTTTCTTTTTTTAGTAACAGTTAAAAAGGAGGAAATGAGAATCCAAAATTGGAGTTAGTAAAAAAAAAAGGATAGATGATCATCACGTATGTATCATGAAATGTGGAATCAGACATTCATTTTGAATAAAGATAATGGACTGGATCAGATCACCTGCGAGCTTTCATCTTTAAAGTTAATATGATTTAGCCCACATAAAATGAAAAACAACTAAAAATTTGCCTTAAATAAGGAAATTAATTTTGTGATACTTTAAAAATATATAAGTATATACCTCCCCGAAGTTCTAAGAGGCAAATTTGTGCTCTGCTGATAACCAAAAGACCTGTTGGTTCAACCCCTGCCCCCAAGCTCTGCAGAAGAAAGACCTGGCTATCTTCTTGAAAGAGTCCTTTGGAGCATTTGTACTCTGTCACACATGGGGTTGCTATGTCGACTAGACCGCACCTAACAACTATGACCACTTACACAATGGGATTCCAGAAGAAAATCACAAACTATAAATATCATTCAATGGAAACTTCTTCTAGGCAAAGAAGAGAAACAGTAGAAAAACAGGCCTTTGTATAAATGCATGGACTCCTGGTATGGGACTGCAAACCACAGGTCGGCAGTTCAAACTGACCGGCTGCTCCTCAGAAACCCTACACAGGGGTCGCTATGAGTCAGAACTGACTCAATGGCATTTAAAAACAATGACAATACAAATGCACAGTTATTGAGTTACTGAGATTCAGCAAAGTAAAATAGTAAAATAACAGTCTCTTCCTCTCCTTACAGTACAGACTACACAATAAAGTCAACAGATACAGGAGACACGTCAATAGGGGTGAAAACAACCGAAAGGAAGTCAAAAGGCATTGGTGCCTTAGGCTCAAAATCCTCAGCCCATACATTTGTTTGCAGCAAAGGATAGCAAAACCAGCAGACTTTGGTATCAGATGGACCTGGGTTATAGCCCAATTCTTATTTTCACTAAGCTGCCCTAGCTTTTTGGACACTTAACCTTTCTGAGCTTAAGAGGAACTCTCTCTACCTCTCTGGGTATTGGAAGGATTTAATGAGAAAGCGCACATGTTTAACTACGGAAAACAGTATGTGACACACTGCAAGTACTGGCACATAAAACACATCTGATTCCTTCCCCTCCCAAGCAAACACAAAGGTAATCTCAAAGTGTGACCCAGGGGAAGATTTTAAGTGAAATGTAAACAAAATTTTGAGAATTTTAGAAACTGAGATTTGTAGTTAAACAAATTACAGTTCAACAAACCTGTCATTTCATGGTCAATCTCAATCTGGATGACGTTGGGTAAAAATAAATTAAATTAAAGAGAAGTATTTCACAAATAATTACATTGGTGTTGTTTACATAAGTGTCATCGAGACGGTTCTGACTTATAGTGTCCCTATATAGAGTTTCCAAGGAGAAGCTGGTAGGTTTGAACCTCCAACCTTGAGGTTAGCAGTCCAGTGCTTATCCCACAACACCAAATTTTTGTTGCTGTTGTTTACAAGTGACATCGAGTCGGTTCTGACTCATAATGACCCTGTGAAGGTTTTCCACGGAGCAGCTGGTGGGTTTGAACTTCTGGCCTTGTGGTTTGCAGTCCAGTGCGGATCCAACAACAACATGTTGTTGTTGTTGTTGAGTGCATCAAGATGGTTCTGACTCATAGTGACCCTGTATAGAGTTTCCAAGGAGCGGCTGGTATATTTGAACCACCAACCTTGCTGTTCAAATTAACCTTGCAGTCCACTTCATTATCCCACAGCACCACACCAGGACTCTATTAGTGATATAAAAATATGGCAAAATGAATCACACAGGGAGAAAAAAATACTTTTTTTTGTTATAGGAATATAAAATGCAAGAGACCAGATAGACAGGATTCCTGTCATCAAGAAGCATATGTGAAACATCCCATGAGTTCAGAGACATATCTATGCCATTTTCACAAAGAATTGTATTAAAAGTCTCTCTTTTCTTGGCTCCCTTAACATGTATCACATGTAAAAGCTCTTTAAAAATAAATGAGTTTAACAATTGTCATGCTGAGTTGTAACATAAGCTGATTTGGAAATCCTTGCATGTTAGGGATTTGTATGGAAAATCTTCTCTTTGAATCATCCAGGAAATCATTATTTTCACCCCTTTATTTTCCTTATAGGAAACTAAGAAAACAAAGGTTTCCGCTGGTTTAACAGCCAAATCACTCAGGACACTTGGAGCAAAACAAGGAATGATCTATTTAGAATTGTAAGATCCAAGAACTCTAAATGGTTTTAAGATTTCAACAAGTATCATCCTTAAAGACTGTACATGAGGCAGGAATAAGCTGAATTTGCATTTGAAAATAGATTAAAACAATTCAAGCCGTCTTTTCAATGGAAATGAGTCACAAAGCAAGAAAGAAAACATACAGGACTTTATACATTTTTCCAAGAAAGACCACAGACTTCCTAAAGGCCCTTACACATGGCAGGTCCTTCTTTAAGCTCATTAATGTTGTTAAGTGCCGTGGAGGCGATTCTGACATACAGTGACCCTCTGTAAGGTTTCCAGAAGTCCTGGTGTGTGGCGTTAATGGATTGTTAAGTCAGGAAAACTGGTGGTTCAAACCCACCAACTGCTCCTCGGAAACCCTATAACAAGGTGGCTATGATTCGGATACGAGTTGACAGCACTTACCACCACCACCAACATTGGGGATTCCTAGGAGTGGCTGGTAGGTTTGAATTCCCAGTCTTCTGGGTTCAGGTTCACAATCCAGTGCTTATCCCACAGTGCCACACCAGGACCCCTTCTTAAAACTCAGATGTATCTCTAAATAATAATAATTCCATTATCGTATCTTAATTTATGCAATGGATTAACTTTTGCCTGTTTAACCTCACTTGAAGCTGTCTTCCTGTATGATTCAACTACAACATTTTAACAGTAAACCAGCATCACATACACAGTATTAGTTTTTCCAAAAAAGCTATATAGACATCTGAAGTCACATTGAAAGTGATTCAATACCCAGGGAGCATTGAGTATCATAGCAGGGATGAATAAGAGCAAAAAGGGAATATTCAATGCAAAAGAAAAAATATAAAGCAGAGTAAGTAAAAAAGATAACCAGCAGCGTCCTGCTCTAAAATACAGTAAGATCTGCTTCTGTAGTTTGGACCCATACAAGGTGAGAGCATGTTAATGGCTAATTAGGATCCTATATTAACTAATAGGCAAGACGAAAAAAGTTTCAGCATATCACACAATCACTTTGTCATATTGACATTTATTCTAACTGCCGCGAAGGCATCGATTTTCTTAGACGCCTTCGGATCCAACTGTCTTTGAACCACATTGAGAGCAATAGCCGCCTGCTTCACTGGCTAAATGAGGCCGTGCAATGGAAAGAATGGGGAGAGGTGGCAGAATTAGCAAATTATCATTTTTCTTCACAGTTGGCTTAGGAAATATACACAGTACCACACAAGCAAACAAACAAAAACCGTAAGAATGAGGTTGGGATTTAATAGTAAGGATTTCTGAAGTATAAAAAGCAATCCTCTGTTTCCTGTTTTTTCCTTTTTTTTTTTTTTTTTTTTCAAAATCTGGTTCTTTTGTTTTCTGCTTTTTTAGTCAATCATCCTTACTTAGCTTTCAACCAAGGGCTGTAAAACTCAGCCTTGGGAGCTCAGCAAGCCCAAAGGATTCCAAAATAATTCCCCCAAAAAAACTGCAACTGATCTTCATCCTTGTAGAAAATACACACCCCAGTGTCATCTCCACCAAGGCGGCAGACCAATGTGATGAGCAGTACCGATCACATGGCTAGTCTACCTTGACTTCTGAATGTCAAAAATAATCTGGACAGAATTGACTAAGCAGTCTCTGAGGTACTGCCTTTAAAATTTTTAACTTTATGGCCATTAAATATTGAACAGATAATTGGATTTATCCCCTTCAGTGCTTTATGGATGTACAAAGTACCTACCGTCTCCTGTTTTATTCAAATTAATGGTGCTCTTTAAAAGTGTCTGCCCTCGGTGCACATGATAACGGACTCATTAAAAGGATGCTTCATCTTCTGCTTACCAACTCTTGTGTCCGTTTGTAGTGTGAGGGCAAAAACCATACTGAAACCCACACTGGCAGGTGAGGGCAAATCCAGTGGGCACCACCCTTAAACCTCGAACTTTCTCTCCCTCTAGTCAAGCACACAGTATGATCTGGCATTTGATTAGCTACTGTCACCAAAAACCACAACACAGAATCCATCATTTTGTTTTTAATTAAAACATTTAGAAATGCTTCTTTGCTACTGGGTGGCTTAATGCTACCTTTTAAAGTCAAGTCCGGAGAACACAAGGCTGCCAGTACCTCTCTAGAGGATTAACCAAATGAAACCTTGGATTGTGTATTAGAAAGGGAAAAAATAAACCCATGGAAACACTGTGCAATTCACACTAGTGATAAGGTATTTCTATCAAGTATGACTAACACCTACAAAGGTACAATCTGAAAATAACTCCGGTTGAGGTGTTAGTGGAAAGGGGTTAATGGAAATAATGTTTTCATTTTAAACAATATAAATCCACAACTGGCATTTCATTGGCCCATGACCTCCTTCTACCCAATCCTTGTTCTAGTCATTTGCTAG
Organism: Chrysochloris asiatica; assembly: GCF_000296735.1. Classification (NCBI taxonomy): domain Eukaryota; kingdom Metazoa; phylum Chordata; class Mammalia; order Afrosoricida; family Chrysochloridae; genus Chrysochloris; species Chrysochloris asiatica. The sequence goes on from NW_006408526.1 coordinate 26,616,808, forward strand.
TGTAATTGAAGCCTTCTTTGAGAGTCTTTAGATTTCATTTCATGTTTTGGGGACAATGCAGCTAAAAGACATTTACCATCCATCTTTCTTAACATTCCTAATCTAAATAGAAGTCCCAAATTCAAGACTGTGCTTTGATGGATCACTCGCCTCCCTATACAGTAGAACTAAAAGAGATTCTATTAATGCTTTCACAACCCTTACAGAAAACATACATTCAAACTCATTTTAGCTTTTACCACCTTGCTGAACAGTATATATTTATTTTTTAAAGCTGTATTTTTAAGGGAACAGATAGATTTTCAATGAAAAAAATCAAAGGAGCAAGGTAAAACCAACTGATATATTAAATGCAGTTGAGGAAAACATAAAGGTGTGACAACATGGCATGCTAATGAATATCAAATTGTGGGGAAAGGATCTGTTGCTCCAGAGAAAAATGCTATAGAGATACTCCAAAGTTTTTCCTATGTGTATTTTTAATATAGGTCACCATCTGTTAATTTTTCTTATGGTAGAAACACGTAATTAAAAAAACGCCTCTATCCATTCAGCCAATGACACAAACATGTTGTTGTTGTTGCTGTTGTTAAGCGCCATCAAGTCAGTTCCAACTCGTATCGGCCCTGTATAGGGTTTCCAAGGAGTGGCTGGTGAGTTTGAACTGCCAACCTTGTGGTTCAAATTGACCTTGCAGTCCAGTGTTTTATCCTACAGTGCCACACTAGGGCTCTAGGAGGAGACATGTTGTTGTTGTTAAGTGCCTTCGGGTCAGTTCTGACTAATAGTGACACTGTATAGGATTTACAAGGAACAGCTGGTGAGCTTGAACCACTAACCTTGCGGGTCAAACCAACCTTGCAGTCCAGCACATTTAACCCACAGCATCACACCAGGAAGAGACATAGGGCATCTTTCACCAAGCATCTCAATTTTCTATTTTATATGCATTCAGAAGAGTGGTTTTCATTTTTGGCTTGTCTTAGAATGTACATGAGGTCTACCTAATATGAAACTTGCCAAATTTTAACAACTCGGAAAAGTTGAAGGGTTAAAGGAAAAATATTTGAAATAAAACACCTTCAGGAACAAATTAAACTAGTAGCTAACTTAATCAAAATGATTTTACAACTGTCAAAAAGTTATTTCCAAAGATAAGTAGATAAAGCCTTAACTTCACCATTCAATTAGGCGTTCTAGAATTGGTACTGAGTTGGACAACGGCAGCCTCCCTTCATATCCATTTCTAATTGCTTTCACTTGAAAGTGTCACAATTGACCAGTATCAAAAACAAAGTTGGCGGAGAGACCCAGACACTAACTTAATAATGACTTTGGTGTCCGGCCTACTTTATTTCTTTCTTCACACTGGGATTTTGCCTATGTAAGAACAGGATAAAACTGGACACATTCAGATATTAAGATTACTTGGGGGTACCTCTAACAAAATAGCCTGCTGGAATGAAAGGAGCAATTGGAGCGTTTGTTGCGGTCCTTAATTCTACAAATTAAGGTCTGTCCTGAAATGCCACTCCATCTTAAGTTGTCTGGTACTATAATGAACTGCTGTGGCTCTACCATCCCATAAACCCCAACGGTAACTTTGAACAAGTGAAAACAGAAGAATATTGCATGGATAAGCTCCACAAATTCTAAATATTTGACAAAGTAGAAGTCACTACAACCCAAAGTGTGAGACAAACAATTGTATCCAGGTAAGTTGGAGTACATCTCAGTCTTTTACATTAATATACCTTAAGCCTTCTTGGTTTTTTGTTTTTGTAAATGTCATTAAACATAGAATTTAACCTGGTGTGGTACTGTAGGATCAGCACTGGACTGGGAACCACAAGGTCAATAGTTGAAATGCACCAGCAACTCCTTGGAAACTTTATACAGGGTCACTATAAGTCAAAACTCAATGTCACTTAACAACAACAACAAGACAAACACAGGAGTCCTGGTGTGGTGCTGTAAAATAAGCAGTGGACTGCTAACAGCAAGATCAGCAGTTTAAACCTACCAGCTGCTCCTAGGAAACCCTATATATGGTCACTAAGAGTAGGAACTTACTCAATGGCGCTTAACATACAAACACATACACACTTGATAAACTGACTAAAGTTTATCAAAGATGATCCAAGATGTTTTCAAAGTGAAACTAGAAAAATGAGAACTAATCAAACTGATTACTGGTAACTTTATAAAAGACTCCTGGTATAGCAATGTAGGATAAGCACTGGACTGTGAACCAAAAGTTCAGCAGTGCAAACCCACCAGCTGTTCCTTGGGAACCCTATACAGGGTCGCTATGAATTAGAACAGACTCAACAACATTTAACAACAACCAGAATTTACAAAGGAATTATAAGAGTAAAAAAAAAAAAAAAGCAAAACCATAAGCTATCACAATCCTGTCCCCTCTGTACACAGGGTTGATAGGGACAGGCAACTTAAGACACTGGCTACCAAAAATGAGAGGACGATAAAGGCACAAAGTGACTGGCTTACAAGTTTTCAAGAGGGAGTTTAGTTTAACAGTATGCAGGGAAAGGTAGACTCCCCACTGAATAGGTTTTCATCTTGTCTAGACAAATCTGGTGAAAAGAGATGGGGATAAAGATTCTTATAATTCAATAGTGAGTAACTGTTACCATGAATAACTGAGACTGTCACAACTGTAAAGGTAACAAGTTTTGTAACAGAAAGTGGGGAATAGTTTATCTTACAGTCCAGGAACAGAGGACCTTAGGACCAGCAAAGGAAAAGGGCATGAGTGGAATGTGGGACCCTATCCAGAGAAGCAGAGATGGAGGCAGAGATAAGGACAGTGAGAGAGCAGCTGAGGACTCTAGATTCATGTAAAGAGAAAGACTGAGTGCTGGCAGACAGGAGGCAGGCTTACAGAATGTGCCCTTTGGTTGGTTAAATGATTATATATTCCTGAGTGTTTCTGTGTACATCCCCACCCCACACCCCATGCCTCCCCCCAAAAAACAGCAGAGGGAATAGAAGCAAATACTGTTGAATGATGATGCAGAGGAGACTGGAATCATTGCAATGAAATGATGAGTATAAAACCAATGTTCTCGCATGTAAACTATCACTCAAATCACAATAAAAAAATAAATAAGTAAGTGAATAAAAGAAAGCAAAACCTAGCGTCATAACAGTATATGAGGCCAGGAACTTTACCACTAAGATACAAGGACAAAGGGGCTAATCAAGACGCTTGTCATGAAGTATGTGTCACTTGCCCCATCTGTGAGGCAAATATTTATTTTCTATTATAAAAAACTTAATTCAGATGGCTACAAAAATCCAGAGTTGTTTTCGCTTCCTTTGCATTACATAGATCAATACTTTATTTTTTTTTCCTTTTTTTAATGTTTTATTGTGAATTATATGATAGTTTACATGAGAGAACTTTAGTTTTACATTCATTCCATCATATATCATTTCATTGCCATGGTTCCAATCCCCTCCATGCATCATCAACCAACCAAAGGGTATATCCTAGAAAACCCCCCCAC
>NW_006408526.1:26621338-26659703 GCF_000296735.1 Chrysochloris asiatica
CGCCTCCATTTTTCCTGCAGGTCTTTCTTTCAAGAGGTATCTTTTATGCTTCTAGCCGCTCCAGGCTGGTCTGCTCGTCCTTTCAAGTGGAGATTTCTCATCTCTGGAGATCTGGATGTGGTTCCGGTTTCTACCTATAGTTTTATGGATTGCAAAGGCTCCGCACAAAGCCTCGTTCACTGGTCAATACTTGATTTTATAAAAAATGAAATAAAATAAAATAAAACTCAGAAGAACAGGGGTTGATTAGAACCCTTAAGAAAATAAACTAGATTGCATTTAAACAAATGACCAACTACCTTCAGTGCCACACCCCTGAGTACACCTTTATATGGAGCTTTGGATTTGGAAGTACGTTAAAATTAAACATAAAAACTAAACAAAAAAGAAAGATGGAAAGATAGAATTTAAAATTGAGCTGAAGCAAACTGAAGTAAATGAACCCAAATGTTCTTTCAATTACTAACGTCTTCTAATTAATAATGTGGAATTCTGGTGTGGTGTTGTGGGTTAATGCGCCAGACTGCAAGATCAGTTTGAACCATAAGCTTGGCAGTTGGAGCTCATCATTGGCATCTCGGAAACCCTATACAGGGTTGCTATGAGTCGGAACCGACTTGATAGCACTTAACAAAAACAATGAATAATGTAACCACTATGAAGGGATTTAGGGAACGCTGGTAGCGTAGTGGTTATGAATCAGGCTGATAACCTCACAGTCAACAGTTCAAAACTACCAGCTGTTCCGCGGGAGAAAGATGAGGCTTTCTGCTCCCATAAAGATTTATAGCCTCAGAAACCCTGTACAGGGTCGCTATGAGTCGGAACAGACTCCATGGCACATAACAACAACAACAATGAAGGGAGTAGGGAAAGAAATAATCCAAATTGTGATCTTCTGTTGTAAAAGAGCTCATTAAAGTGTTAAAAAGCAAAGCTGTCACTTTGAACTCTAAAGTGCTCCTGACCCATAGGCATGCAAAAAGCTGGACACTGAATAAGGAAGACTGAAGAAGAACTGGTATCTTTGAATTTTGGTGCTGGAGAAGAATTTTGAATATACCATGGCGCTGTGGGTTAATGCACTGGACTGTAAAGTCGGTTTGAACCGCAAGGTCGGGTGGTTCAAGCTCACCAGGTGCTCCTCAGAAACCCTATACAGGGTCAGAACCAACTCGACGGCTCTTAACAACAACAAAAGAACAAATCTCATTTAGAAGAAGTACAATCAGAGATCTCCTTAGAAATGAGGATGGCAAGATGAAGTCTCACATTTTTGGACATGATACCAGTGCCTTAGGAAGGTTGGTATGCTTGGTACGGGGGTGGGAGTGCTAGCAAAAAAGAAGACAATCCTCAAGGAAAGGAATTGATCCAAAGACAGCAATGACTGTGAGGATGGTGCAGAAATAGGAAGGGTTTCCTTCTGTTGTACATGAGTCAGAATAGACTGGACGGCACCTAACAAGAGTGAAGCAATTCTAAAACTAATTTTAGATGTATTAGAAGACTGATGAGGAGCCCCTGTCACACAGTGGTTATGTGGCCTGGCTGCCTACTGAAAGGTCAGTGGCTTAAGCCTACCAGTCCTGCTCCCTGAGAGGAGGACGGGACGGTCGGCTTCTATACAGATGACAGCCTTGGGAACTCTCTGAAGCACATCAGTTTGGTCCTACAGGGTTGCTATCAGTCAGAATTGACTCGATGGAAATGGGTTTTATAGGACAGAATAAATGAGAAGATGTATTAGCCAAGCATAAGAAAAACTAGAAATACTAGTTCAAACTTAGGATTTCTAAAACATGAGAGATAGAGAATGTGTGTGTGTGTCCTAACTCTGTCTTCTAGAAAGGCCTAGAAGTGAATCTGCTCCAAACTTATCACCTAATATTGCTTTCTAAAAACATTTTGTACTTTTAAACCAGAATTTCTGAGATAACTGGCAGTGAAGGTAAGCCTAGAATATTTCATTATGCCAAGAAAAAAGTTACTACTCCAAAAAACTGGTGGGAGAATAACTTAAGGATACAGGACACAATATGAAGGACTGTCAAATATAGAAGGGGGTCACAGCACCAAAGTGTGGATAAATACTGGACTGCTAACGACAAGGTTGGCAGTTCAAACCCATCAGCCGCTCCCTGGAAACCTTATACAGGCTCACTGTGAGTCGGAATCAACTCAACGGCACTTAACAACACAAAAAGAAATCATTTTTAAAAGACGGAGTCTGAATCAATACCAATGATACATAGATAAATGGACAGACAAACAGACAGAAAAAAGATATTTATAAATGGAGGGAGGGTATAAGTGAAGGAGAAAGAGAAGGAATGAATGTTGTTGTTGTTAAGTGCCATCGAGTCAGTTCCGACCCATAGCGACCCTGTACAGGGTTTTCGAGGGTGTAAATCTTTACGGGAGTAGAAAGCCTCATCTTTCTCCCGCAGAGCTGCTGGTAGTTTCGAACCACTGACCTTAAGGTTCGCAGTCCAAAAGGGTATTTGTTCACCGGTGAATGCTGAGTGTTGCTGGTAAGTGCCGTAGAGTAAGTTTTAACTCACAGCAACCTTGTGTAGGGTTTCTGAAGAGCACCTGGTGGATTTGAACTCCTGACATGCAGTGAGTAGTCCAGTGCGTATCCTACTGACTTGTAAGGGTTGATACAGTGCTACAGTTGGAATATGATCACACAAAAAATTAGTCCAGGTACAAATCATGAATATATGATAAATCAAAGGGGAAATCTTTTATAAATAACAAGAAATGTGCTTGATCTTACAGTATCTCTCCACAAACTGCTTATTAGTTGTAAGGGAAAATACAGCAACTATACAGTAGAAAAATCAGACAACCCATTGATCAAATCATCACAATGAATACCATGAATGATGGGCAGTAGGACATAGGGTGCCTCTAGATGCAATGCCCTGAGAAAACCACATCATTTAAGCATCTTTTCCAGCTAGAACTGTGTAGCCTAAATCTAACCGTGAAGAAACATCAGACAAATTCAAATGAGGACATTTTTATTAAGGAATAAAAAATGAAAAGGGAATGTATGAAAATTATTTAAAAACGTCAATGTCATAAAAGACAAAGTCTGAAGAATTGCTCCCCATTAAAGGAGACTGAAACGACATCACAGTGAAACGCAATATGTAATGCTGGACTGTATCTTGAACTGGAAGGAAAAAAGAAATGCTACAAAGGACATGATTAGATCAACTGACCAAATTGAAATATGAACGGAAGATTAAAGCATTATGTCAATGTTAAATTTCCTGAAGTTAATGATGTACTCTCATTAACATAAGAAAATGTTCTTATCCTTTGGAAATACACACTGAAGCATTTAGGGATAAAAGAACATGATGTATGGAAATTACTCTCATGTGGTCCAGAGGGAAAAACATAGAGAAAGAAAGATGGAGAGAAAGGAAGTTCCAAATGGTAAAGCAAAAGGAACAAGATGTCAATAATAGTTGAATCTGTGTAATGGATAGATGAGCATTCTCTGTATATTCTTATAACTTTTCAGTAAGTTTGAAACTAATTCCAAAAATAAGTTCAAAAAAAAAAAAAAATTCAACCTCTTCTTTCCTTACAGACCAGTGAATTTTAATTAAAACAAGACACACAGTGTTTTGATTCCCACAACCTTGGTGGTGGTTTTATGTGCTGTGGAGTCGGTTCTGACTCATAGCGACCCTATATAGGATTTCCGGGGCTGTAAATCTTTACAGGAGCAGAAAGCCTCATCTTTCTCCCGCAGAACAGCAGGTAGTTTTGAACTGCTGACCTTGCGGTTTGCTGTTCGATTCGTAACATGTGAGCACCATGCACAAAGCTATTTGTCATTGTATTTTTTCATAAAATAAAAATGTGAAAATAGCATATGTATTTTTTTAAAAAACCTATCGTTAATTATTCTGTGTAGATTCAAAAGTATATTACGCAGCTTTGCAAGGTGTTTCTAAAAAGTTACGATAACATGGGAAAACGCATGCCATGGTAGTGAGAGGAAATCATAGAACAGCAGATGACATATGCAGTTTGATTACAACTATGTAAAACAGTCACATAACAAAGGGAGGGGTGAGCACAGAAAAGGGCTTCAAAGAAAATGCCAACATTGCTCATTTGTCTCTGAAAGACAGCTTACAGATGAATTTCTCTCTCTACTCTCTATACATTCCAAATTATAATGCTTATATATATATGACAACATTAAGATAAAGAAATAGGCTTTATTCCTAAAATAATAACTTGTTAAGTTTCATTTGCTTAAAGTCCTTCAGGAACACCTGTTACATAAAGTAAATGACACTTTTTATGTAAGCTATGTGTCCCTGTGTACGCATCTGTCTCAGTATGAATGTTCAGCTCTCCAGATCTAATCGGAGCTACACCTAGTCCCCAAAATGGAAAATAAAATAGAGAAAGGGGAAGTCATGCTAAGAGACAGTCATTAAGTGGAATTTACATTTGTGAATCCACACACACATGAGCTATTGATGCGCTGCTTCCTTTCTCCTGGTTCTAAGCCATAGGAGGATGCTGGAATCATACCATCCCATCCCAACTCCACCCAATCTCACCTCCATCTCTCAGGAGGGGAAAAGGGAAACAACAGTGATTGCAAGAATGGAACACAACTTGTTGTGTTAAACAGATGTTCCGGAACATATACAAGAGGGCATCAAAAAGTTCCTGGAGAAACAGAAAGAAAACAGAATGGGAATTTTTCCACAAAATTATTGAAGCACTCTCTCATATTCAAGACGATTTTTTTTTTTTTTTAAGTTCCATAACACTCAACAATCTTGATATTCCAAAGGTGGAATTATACAAACTTAATTATTCTATTTATTAATTCCAGAGAACCTGTCTTACATAAGGTTCATGATGGTATTCGTTGAGATAGTACTAGAGATAAAGCAAGAGAGACACACGGAACAAGAGAGAGGGGTAGGGAAAGAGAGGAAAACAGAGAGGGACTGAGAACGAACCTGTGATTTTCAAAAGGAGGCAGCAATGATTAGATGTAAATGTTTAGTTAATTAAAAGGTTGAAAGGAAAACTAAAGCAGCAACACTATTCATTTTCTAATAACACACAAGTCTCCCACAGTTGATGGCAAAAGGTCAGGCTATTAAAAGAGAACTGTGTATGACAAAACAAAAGAGGAAGTTTCCTGATTAAACAATTATTACAGCTCAGTTCCTGTTTAAGATATACACATTTGTAAGCATTTAATTGTATTTATTTTTTAATACACCCTGCTTTGAGTAATCTTGAACTTCAACAGAAGAATCTCATAAACTCAGTCAATGAAATAATTAAAATTCTTTTGCCAACTTGATTTGGATGAAAAAGTCAAACACTTCATTTAAAATTTACGTGAGGCACATTCATAAGAATACACTAATTTCTCATTCAGATTTCAAATGGAATCAATGTAAGAACTGCCAACAGCAAAGCAATAGGAATGCAAAAAAGGAAAATAGTCATACAATTGCCAATTGCCCAAAGTTCCTGTCATGTTTTATGAATCAACAATTGTCTCCAGTCTTGTGAAAGAAATCAATGCACATTAGTGTCTAAAATCATATAACCTATCTGCACCAAACTATAAAAAATTAGTACAATTAGACCTACAATTTAAAGAATTTATCAGTCTGAGTGAACAAAAACAAAGAACATTTCTATGATCCCATGCTCCTGCTCTTCAAGGCAACACAGATCTTGGGACTGTCTAGTTTACAGAGTTCTTCTTTGCATTCATGTGTTTTTAGTGATGAACGGTAAAACAACGTAGTTCCATTCTAAAATATGAAAGGTCTTCCAACACAGGTCCATAGCAACTACAATGGTTGTATCAGAGAAAAAATAACCTGTAGGATAAGTACTGGACCACAAGGTACGTTTGAGCCACAAGGTCAGCAGTTCAAACTCACCAGTTGCTTCTCAGCAAACCAATACAGGGTTGCTATGTCAGAACCACTTAACGACAGAACCACCATGGCACTTAACGACAACAGCTTGGTGGCTCTGTAGGATAAGCACTGGACTGTGAATCACAAGGTAGGCGATTCTAGCCCACCAGCCGCTCAGGTGAAAGACGAGTCTTTCTACTACAGCAAAGCTATACAGTATTGGAAACAGCTATACAGTCTTGGAAACCCTACACAGGGTGGCGATGAATCGGTACCTACTCAAAGGTACTTAACAACAACAACTATAGCAGCAACATCTTCTGTAAGTAGGAAAAAGAAAGGGTAGAAATTGAAACAAAAGGAGGAGAAAGCAAAAAAGAAGAGGAGAAAAATAGAAACCCACTCCGAATTTCAACACCTAAAGAGTGAAAAGAAAAATCAAAACGAATTGCTATCCCTGTTCTTCCTGTTTTCCTATTAAAGAAAACTAACAGTAGCGCTTATTAATTGTTGTTGTTGTTGTTAAGTACCCTTGAGTCGGTTCCGACCCATAGCAACCCTGTACAAGGTTTCCGAGGGTGTAAATCTTTACGGGAGTCGAAAGCCTCATCTTTCTCCCGCAGAGCTGCTGGTAGTTTCGAACTGCTGAGCGCTTATTATAGGACAGATAAAACACTGGGCTGCTGACCGCAAGGTCGGCAATTCAAACCCACCGTAGAAACCTTATACAGAGACACTGAGTTGGAACCAATTCGAAGGCACTTAACAATAGGCATAAGTGGCTAATTAATCTCGCTGCAGTTTTATCTCTAACATCACCAGCCTCAATTCATGTTTACAGGAAGTTTTGTTGTTTTTGTACCAGCTTTGTATGTTTCAATACATAAAAAACCAAGACATAAAACCAAACACATTGCCATGGAGTAGATTCCAACTTATAGCGATCCTATAGGACATTATAAGATAAGCACTAGACTGCCAACCACAAGGTCAGTGGTTCAAATTCACCACGTGGTCTTGGGAAACCCTAAACAGAGTCGATGAGTCGGAACTGACTCAAAGGCACTTAACACCACCACAAGGAGAAGTCAGAATAGAACTGTTCCTTAACATTGGAAGACTGTAAATCTTAACCAGTGTAGGCAATCTTATGATTGCCCTGTGGAGCAGCTGGTAGGTTGAAACAGTCAAGCCTGTGGCTAGCAGAGCAACGCTAAACTCACTGCACCACCAGGCCTCCTTTCTGATACATGTTGTTGTTGTTAAGTGCCATTAGTCAGTCCCTAGGAGTAGCTGGTGGGTTTGAACCACTGACCTTGTTGTTAGCAGCCCAGTGTTTATACTACAGTGTCACACCAGGACTCCTATCATAGGGTTTGTTGTTGTTGTTAAATGTTGTTGTGTCAGTTCCGACTTGTAGCGACTCTGTATAGGGTTTCCAAGGTGCAGCTGGTGGGTTTGAACTGCCGACCTTGAGGTTTAAACTGACCTTGCAGTCCAGCACATTATCCTGCAGCACCACACCAGGACTACGTTCATGAGATTTACAAGGCTGTAAACTTTTACAGAAGACTGCCACATCTTTCTCCCGTGGAGCGGCTTTTGGATTCAAACCACCAACCTTTTCCAACAATTGTTATTGTTGTTAAGTGCCATTGAGTCGGTTCTGATCCGTAGTAACCCTGTATAGGGTTTCCAAAGAGCAGGTGGTGAGCTTGAACCACCGACTTTGCAATTCAGTGCATTAACCCATAGCGCCACACCAAGACTAGATGCTCCATACATGCCTGTTAAATGAATGACCCACTCATTATGTTAAACGGTATTTTAAACTCCTCTTTTCAGTAAAAAAAAGACAAAAATCAGATACAGATATTTTTAAAGAGTTATAATAGGGTAGATAAAGGAGTATTATCTTTACCATAAAAAGTCTACTTATATTAATTAAAAAACACATTACTCACACACACACTCATATATTCTTAAACACTGAGCCAATAATGAGCAAAACCCTAAACAATGATTCCTAAAAAGAACAGCAAATGATTAGTGAACATGTGAGGGAAAATAACCTCGCCAATATCAAATAAACAAAAACTAAAACAATATTGTTGCTCTGTGTGTGAATAGCAAAGACTTTTTAAACTAAGATACCCAGCACTGATAACAATACAGTACGATGGTTAGTCCTGGATGGAATGAGAATGAAACATTTTGTGAATAAGAATGCAAAGCTTTAAAATGTTCTCTAACCCAGGCATTTCAACTGTGAAACCTTATCCTAAAGAAATACACAGAAACACAGACAATGATTAAATACAAACAGGTCCATGAAAGCATTATTGACAATAGCAAAATTCTAAAAACAATGTGGATGACTAATTATGGAGAAGCAATTCAGTCAGGTATGGTACGTCCACAAAATTGATTATTATATGACCTTTAAAAACGTGTGCTTAAAGAATTTTTTTTTAAAGCTGGAAGATTATGAGTAATGTAATGTTATATTATGCTTGTCTGATCGGAACCATGCACTGCAATGTGCACAGAAGGCAGAACATATTAGTATCAAGAGTGGTATTAATTTTCTCTGAGTGGAGGCAGTATTGGTGAAGTTCATTCTCTAAACTGCAATTTCACGGATTTTGTTCTATTTATTAAAATATACGTGTTCTAACTTATTTTTTTTTAAAAAAAGTTAAATGAAAGAAAGATTCCGTAGATGAATTGGGATAAAACAAGCTTTTCATGTTGTCATTATTTGCAAGAAGACGGATAGGTAGCAGAGTCTTGGGGAAAAAAAGAAGCAAGTGTTAGTAATGTCAGAAAAAACATAGAGGCAGCATTTTCAGGAAATAGAATGCCCTTATTTCCTCTAAGTAAAACACAACAAATAATAAACCACAGCTCTGAATCACCTTCATAGGGCCCTTTCATGCCAAAGATACAGTCGTAGGAGTTTTCTCTTAAAATTCAATATGAAATTTGACAGAGAATCTTTAGACAGGAAGTTTACAAGTTTATTTCCTAACCCACATAGCTGGTTAAGAGGAACAACCCTGAAACTAAGAGAAAATACAAAGCATTTATGCTGTAAGTATCACCCCTTCTCCATGAATATAAACTGAAAGTATAGATAAAAAATAGACTTTTCAATAAATCAGCCAAAGATAAAGTCACTGATCACAGTGATAAATTATCCACTAAGAAAAGGCTGAGTTTATAAAAATAGCCTTACCTTTATGGGTTGTTAAAAGAGAAACTACTCAAGCTCCCGGGAAACACTTTTTTTTTTTCTTAGTCTGCACACTGGATCAGACTTTTGTAAAACAAATTCAGACATTTAAAACAAAGATGATGCCTGTGCTTACAGACAGGGATCTACAGACGAATATCTGCAAGTGACCTCTGGAAACCTACAAGGCTGGAACAATATGAACACCGTTTGCAGTCATTTGGCAGCAGTACTTCATTAAATGACATCAGATCTCTATCTAATCCAAGTTTTAAGACTATCCATAGACTCAGTAAAAGAGAATGTAAAAGAAAAGTAGGAAAATTCAAGCAAACCTATTACTTTTCTTTTAAACTGAAATACTTATTTCTTAAGGCTAAGCATCAGAAGCAAGATGCTTGGAGAGCAACACTCTCTTTTATATCCTTTATAACCTTTGCTTTGTATCTAGCTCCAGTGGGAAAATCATGTTTACAAGAACCTCGAGACATGTGAAAAGCAATAACTATGATAAATGAAAAATAAAAATAAAAATAAAAAAATAAGCTGGGTTAAGTTTTAGTCAGACTTCATTGCAAAGGTACTTTGTTTTATGGGATGAAGAAATCTACTTTCCCTCATCTCGTCTTCTAGCGTTACATATTGAAAAAGAAAAACATGATTAAATTATTCTCTTAATATCATCACATCATTTATAAAGAGCTTAAGGAAAACAATTTGCATGCAGGCTGAGCATACTTTAGAAACGGTGCATAGTGTGGAACCCAATGTCAAAAACAAGAGTTCAATTTCCTGCACTAATCAAGTTTCTAAAATCCATTCTTTTCCCTAATAGCTGCATGATTTTTTGTTTCATAGTGTAAATTCAAACTTCTCTAAAATTTTGGAGCCTGTTTTTTTGTTTGTTTGTTTTATTTTGAAAAGAGAGAAGTAAAATGTCAAAGAAACCATCAGAGGTATTTAGTGTTCATCCATTTCCTCATTTCAGAAGAAATGAAGAAAATTAGTAGGTCATACTATTGTCTTATTTTAATGATGTGGGTTTGTGAGATAGGAAATGAGCGTTATCAGAAAGACAGCATAAAGTACAGAACAAAGAAGCAGATTCTTAAAAATCACATACAGCAAGGATATTAAGACTTGTCCTTCGTATTTCAATTTTCAGGTATTACTACACATAAAGCAGTGAGTTTCAAGTTTGCCTGTATATTAGCATCATCTAGAGATTTGGCCAGGATGGCCAGACTTCATCTCCCATACTTTGGACATGTTATCAGGAGGGACCAGTCACTAGAAAGGGGTATCGTGTTTGGTAAGGTGGAGGGTCACAGAAAAAGAGGAAGATGGATTGGCAAAGTGGCAGCATCAATGGGCTCAAGCATGGCAACAATTGTGAGATTGGCTCAGAACTAGGCAGTGTTTCGTTACGTTGTGCATAGGGTCACTATGAGTTGATCCCAACTCAATTGCACGTAACAACAACAACAAGATATATATATTTTTTTAATTCCCAAGTCTGGGTCACACCCCAGATTCAATAGCAACCTCTGGAAGTTATGAAGGCAGAGATAAAGGGTTTTTTTGAAGCTTCCCAGGTTTAGGGACTACTGAGATCAAGCTTGGAAAAACCAAAGAAACTCTTTCACCTTCATTGAGATTTACCACAGATGTCATCCCAGGAAATTGGGGTGGGAAAAGGAAAGAGACAAGAAAAACTCTAAACCCATGCATTAATCTATATTTACTTAAGAAAATCATTTATACACATACTGCTGTTAGTGAAGCTGGCTCAACAAAATTCTGGGAAAAAAAATCATTAAAGAGGTACATGGCATATTATGTTGACATTCGTTTCTACGGCACAGCATCATTCATTTAAGAAGGATGCTGATTTGGGTGAGAGAGCAGGAGGGAAAGAGGGTCTTATTACAAACTCAAAATGAAGTCATAAGGATTCCAAGGTGACTACCACTGCTTACCAGTGACAAATTGGCAGCAATTAGAGACGTTTGAAGAACGTGAACTTGCTCAGCCTCGTCTACCTTAGTGTTTTGTCTAATAAGGGAAACGACATTAATACCCTCTATTAAGCTCAACGATGGAGAAGTAGGAAGAGAAGAAAATCCTAAATCCTGTCATTTCAATTGAAAATATAAGACTAATTGTAGCCAAATTTCTGATTGCACTAATTATTTATACATGGCCCAAACGATGTTAACTCATTGCAGCACTTTCTTTCCTTCTAGCTCATTCTAAGGAGCCCTGGAAGTTCAGTGGTCTAAAGTGTTCATCTATTAACCAAAAAGGTTGGCAGTCTGAATCCTCCAGCTGCTCCACTGGAGAAAGATGAAACTGTCTCCTTCTGTACAGCCTTGGAAACCATGTGGGGCAATTCCATTACGTACTATGGGGTTTTTATGAATCAGAAACAACTCAATGGTTGGGTGTTTTTTCTTTTTTGATTTAGCTCTGTCTGTCCTGGTGTGGTGCTGTACGGTAAGCACTGAACTGCTAGCTCCAAGATCAGCAGCTCACACCCACCAGCCATTCCTTGGAAACCCCATGCAGGGTGCTGTGAGGCAGAACTGACTCAACGGCACTTAACAACAACATCCCTTACATCATGGAAAAAAAGAAAAATGGCTTAAGGTACATGTGTTCTATTTGTACTATTGGCTCATGACATTCAAAGAGTTCGCCGTGTACACAGCACCACCTGTGTACTTAGCTTAAATCTGCAGAACTCTTTCATCCCTAGGAAACAGTATAGATTATTTTTATGCCATCCAAATGGGAGAATGTCCCAGATACCAGATGATGAAGGGGCCCCTAAGGGACCATAATGCTAACATGTTTATGAGCACTACAAAATTTGGCTTCAAAGACACCTCTCAATTTGGCAGAGCTTCCACCTACCTCCATGAATAGTAAAGATGTAATTGCTGCTGGTGATGGAAGCAAAGGGCGCTAGGCAGGAAGCGTGTCCTTGTGCATGTTCTAACATTAGATTTAAGATATGAGAAATTCTCTTACAAGAAAACCAGAAAAATTGGTGCATCAATTTATGGGCTACAAACATAGTTGTACTTCATTTCTGTAGCACAGGACTGAACACATAAATCTTGACTACTCTTCAAATGACCTAAGGTCGAGCTGCATAACATTTTTTCCCTTAGTGCTAGCTTTTGGCATTTCGGTGATTTCGACGACATTTATGATGGGTCAACCTTCGACAGAGCATCACTTTTTTTTTTAAGAGCACATAAAGAAAAAGAGGATTTGTGTGTGTGTGTGTGTGTGTGTGAAACAGATATGCGGGAGATTAACCTAAGAGTTGTTCCTTTCCATTCTAAATTTTCTTCTGCCTCCATCCTGCAGTGAAGTCACGATACATCTGTGACAGAATAACTCCCATGGCAACGGACGACATCATAAACACCAGATTAAGACTTGGCTGCAAAGCCAAAGGAGATGATGGGCTGGGAAAGAAGAGGCTATAATTCAAACAAATCTCATCCATAATAGCTATGGGAATACTAAATATTACTGGCCGAGTCAACTTCTTCTTGTATAAGTGTCCTCTTTTTTTTTTTTTGAAGTTGGCCCCAGTGTGAGCGTCTCTCTGTAAGTCAGCACCCTCAGTATTATTTTAATGTAATGTTCAGTATTTAATAATCTTATATTTCAGACATTAGTCTGTTGCCATGGGAATGACAGCAGCACAAATACAGGATTACAGCTATCAAGCAGGAGAAAAGAAATTATGAATAAGCCTCGTTATGTTCAATAATTAGCAGATACATGGGGGAAAAAAAAACACCGTGAATTTAGGTTGATGCATTTATCTCCGTGTTTGAATACAACTCTGAGTGTTATTGCTTTAAAATGAGATTCTAACAAACTGCCAAAAAATTAGTGACTAGCAGCTACTACTCCATGCTATCATTGAAAAGCCAATCCTGCCCATCTCTCTCTCCTCCTGTTTCACTTCTTCCCATGCAGCAGACTGGTAGCTGCTAATACGCAGCATCCCAAGATGAATTCTGGTATCCTGAACCAACACTGGCAGAAGAGCATGGGAATACTGAGCACTACTGGCCCCTCTACTTTACTCATTGCAAAAGGAACAGCTAGCAGCAGAAAAGTCTATAGATCAATATATGTAACAATGCCTCGAAGCACAAGGCTCCTCTCCTCAATCCAACAGGAACCGAGGAGGAAGAATACAGTCAGTTCAAGAGCGGGCCTAGAATTCTGGTTTCAGTTCGGTTGGTTGCTAAAGTGATATGTCACTTCAGGCAAGTTTTCCTTGTTGATCTTTTGTTTCATCATCCTTGAAGTGGGAACAATTTTTTTTTTTTTTTCCCCCAGTGGGAATGAAAGTCTGAGACCATCATGGGACCATTCTAGCCTTAAATGTTTTTTTGTAGGTCTGGGATAGCTATGGAAGCTCTCCATGCAGTTAGAACTTGTCATAACAAAGCTTTCAACGTTAATAATTGTAGGACAGACCAGCAAAATAGGAGACACAAATTTAGAGATTAGACACGATTGCCAAAGCTATACTTCTCTGAATGAAAGATTACATCTAAATACAGATGTACTGGAGTAATGGCAATCCAATAGCATCAATTCTTCCCTTAAGTATTTGAGAAAATGGGCACATTTACAAGACCTCGTCCATCCTGTGGAATCACCCACCTTCCCTGTAAGACTAGCACTTTAACATTTCCCATCTAAATCAAGTGGCGGGAACTCATTCCCAACCT
The DNA here is from genome assembly GCF_000296735.1 of Chrysochloris asiatica. NCBI lineage: Eukaryota > Metazoa > Chordata > Mammalia > Afrosoricida > Chrysochloridae > Chrysochloris > Chrysochloris asiatica. Next base: position 26,635,282 of record NW_006408526.1, read on the forward strand.
ACCCTTACACTAACCAACCTTGGTACTTTCAGATTACCCAACTCCACTCGTCGATGAGATTTCTGCATGCTTACAGCACTGGCACAACACATCATTGGAGGAAAGTAATTTTAGAACGTGCCATCCAAATTAACTGGTCGTGAATAGGCTCTGATTAAAATATAAAGAGCTTTTAAAATAATTTAAAATGATTCACTGGAGCTAATTTGGAGATATTTTAATCTCTGAATGTGCAATGAACTGTATAGTCTCCTTTGGCCCCAGCCTCTCCTCAGAGAGGGACATTTCTAGTTAGGCCTTTTGCCATTGGGTAAGAAGTACTGGAGCCATTCGAACTAGACTGCCCAGGCCTGCATTTCCCCTGCTTGTTCTGATTAGGTCTTTCCGACTAAGGCACAGTTCTCTTCCAGGTCAGACTGTACACACTTCCCTTTTCTCAGTGAGTATCGCTTATCTGCTTACCAGATAGCTAGATAATTCTGAACACAAGAATGTGAAAATTGTCTAGAGACTCACATGATATCAAAAGATCTCAGCTTACAATCTCATTAGTCATTTGTTTGAATTCCATTTTAGATTAAACAAAGGAATACTTTTCCAACAATGTTCTAACATATTCACTACAAATTCTAAGGCCACTTGTGAACTAATACTCATGCTGCACTTAACTAGGCTTTTCTCATCTGACTTTGAAGTTCAAGAGGATGTTTGTTGCTTTGATAAATAGCTTCTTAGACCCACTACAGATTCCTTCACAAAATCCTGTGGCATCTGGTCTCCAAGATTTTCTGAATCTCAACCAAACATACTTCCATTAAGAGGAAGAGAACCAGTCTCTACTTTCTGGCCTTCTAGACCTTGGTTGGCTTTTTCTATCATGATTGGGTTTGTCTTGTTTGGGGGCTCTAGATAAAGTATTGGAGCAGGAAAGGAGAAATGAAAAAGAAACTATACATATTGTGGAACGCTGTGATAAACATAGATACTCCCAGATTTAACCACCCCAACAACCTGATGTAGATACTACAACCAATCAATAAATGAGGAAATTGAAGAAGACAAAGACTAGCCAACTGGTTTATCATACAATTAACAATGGAAGAATGAAATTCAAAACTAATACAACTCCAAAACCCAAGTTCTTTTTGCTACATTCTTGCTCAAATCCAGCCTCCTTGGAAGGAGGAATCCAGTCTTTCCATTCTTCCATGTAATCTCGGAGAATACACATGCAGAATTCTTTAACAAAACACTTTTAACAGAAAGAGAAGCACAGGAAATTCTCCAGTGATTTTTGCCAAGCTAATCCCCTTGCTCCATACGGGAGCAGGACATACTTGTGAAATGTAACTTACTACTATCCGAAGTGAGGGATGCAGCCTTACACATCCATCCATTCTGAAGTTGATGGATCCAAGAGGATAAGATTGTCACTTACCTAAAAGAAAGATAAGAGAAAACACCGTTATTGTACATAGAAATAGTTACCTCTTAGAAATTTTATCTACTGAAATAGAAACATACTTGGATTTTAAAATCAATGTCTCCTGGGCACAATAGAAGAAGAGATAGTTCTTCATATCTTTCCATTTTTCAAGATCTTCTCTCATGCTTTACACTAAATATTTAAATTGAATTCGTTTTCCCATATTAAGCTAGAGCAGTCCTTTTTTTTTTTAACTTTTTTGTGATGATGTTGTTGTTGTGTTGTTGTTAAGTGCTGTCAAGCCGGTTCCGACTCATAGCAATTCTGTATAGGATTTCCAAGGAGCGTCTGGTGGGTTTGAATTGTTGACCTTCTGGTTAAAAGTTCAGCACTTTTCCTACAGCTCCATATTATGATAGAACACCTTTTAAAGACTGAAGCATCCTCACTGCAGAGAACCACAGATACCTTTCTCATACAGATTCAGAAGAGCCAGGGTCCTCCAGCATTGTAGCCCCTGACTCTACATGAGGAATATCCGATACAGAACCATACTATCAAACATTCCTGAATTTTAAACATATTTCAAATTGCTTCAGGATTTCACATAAGCTCTAGTTCCTAAAAAACAAAAATGTGTGTGGTATATGTACAGAAATCTACAATTAACAACTAGAAAATGAATGTTCTTTTCAAGCACAAATGACACAAAATATTAGTCAATATGAGGATCTAAAATTAGAAAAGAAATGTCAATTATTTAGAGCTGGACACCTTGGTTGTAAAATTCAAAATTTCAATCAATTAAAAACAAACCAGACAATTACAAGGGAAGCCTGAAAAAAGAAAAGCTGTGTGTATGTTGAGATGTGGTAGGGGAGGGGCTAGCTTTACCAGATTTTAACGCACAAAGTACCTGGTAGCATAGTGGGTTATGAGCTGGGCTACTAACCACAGGAAAGCAGTTCGAATCTACCAGCTGCTCCATAGGAGAAAGAAAAGGCTTTCTGTTCCAAGAAAGACGAAGATTTACAGCCTTGGAAATCTTCTACAGGATCACTGTGTGTCAAAACTGACTCCACAGTATATAACCACCTGTATTAAGTATAACAAGAGGTCCTGGTGTGGCTCTATAAGATAAACACTAGACTGCTAACCACAAAGTTGGCAGTTCAAACCCACAAGCTGCTCCTTGGAAACTCTATACAGAGTCCGTATGAGTAAGAACTGACTAGATGGCACATAGCAACAACAATAAATAAAACAGTCCATGTTTTCTGCATAAAGAAACAGATCCATGGAGTAATACAAAAACTGTAGAAACTGACCCGTATAGACACCAAAAATTAGTATATGACCAAGGTGACATATCAAATCAATGCTGTTGACACAACTGACTTTGTTGTTTTCAAGTGTCGTCAAGTCGCTTCCAAATCCCAGCAACCTTGTATAGAGTTTATAAGGAGCGGCTGATGGGTTTGAACCACCATCCTTTAGATTAGCAGTTCAGTGCATCTAGTACAGCAACACACCAGGCTAGTCATTGTAAAACAGATTAAATTTTCTATCTCACGTTATAAACTGTAATGTACTCCAAACAGATTATGAAAAATGAAACCACACAACTCCTAAAAGAAAACTTGGGTGAATTCTATTTTAAATTGAGAGTGGGAAAGGCAGAACCAGAAATAATAAAGATTAATAAATTTGTCTACATCATATGTTATTAAAAAGGGAAAATAAAACCTTGTGCGTAGCAAAAAACTGCCATCAACGAAAAGACAAATGACATACATGGAGAAAAATATTTACAACTTTTAACAAAGGAGTAATATGCTGAACATACAAAAAACTGCTCAACAATCTAAAAGAAAAATAGCAAAAATCCCATGGACAAATAAGTAAAGCATATGAACAGGAGATCGACAGAAGAATAAATGAAAATGCCCTGAAACATATGAACAGATGCTCAGATTAACTCATTTCTCACTGATCAGATTGGCAAAACTCCAACCATTTGACAACATACTCTGTTGGTGAGACTGAGGAGAAACAGCAACTCTGTAGCATTACTGGTAAGATGTCAAAATGGTTCAAATCTAAAGAAGGGGAGCTGGCAGCTTCTAGCATAGATGGAAAGGTAGATGTATGAAGCAGTAGCAAGTTGAAAGTATAACTCAATTGGAGAAATGATGGCCTCTTCAATAAATAGCACTGATGGAATTGCAAATGTAGAAAGAATGATGTAAATAGCAAAATCATTGTTCGGCAAACAGCACGGAGTAAGAATGGATGCTAACATATTACATAAGGAAAAAACAACAGCTACACTGTGGAGAACTCTGGCAACCACCACCACAGCTATGTGATCAAAGGGAACATCACCAATTATGGGATAAGTGGACATAGTAGACTTCCTGATAATGATTCACTGAGAAAGACAGACATCGCTTTCTTGCCAACAAATGCATAACTCAAATTTAATCACGAGGAAACATCAGAAAAACCCCAGTGGAGGAGAATTCTTCACAGTATCTGGTCAGTGCTCTTCAAAAGTATCACGGTCATAAAAGACAAAAGATGGACTGAAGATGTCTCATTGGAGGAGACTACGAAGACATGATATGTAAAGGCAGTGTGTGGTCATGGTTCTAGAGAAGTAAAAAGTTATAAGTAAGACAACTGATAAGATTTGAATAAAGTCTAGAGATTTGGTTGTAGTATTGATACTTCCTGGTGTGGCGCTGTGGGTTAATGCACTGGACTGCAAAGTCGGTTTAAATCTCACGGTCGGTGGTTCAAGCTCACCAGCCACTCCTCAGAACCCTATACATGGTCGCTATGGGTTGGAGCTGACTCAGTGGTACTTAATAACAAGAATAATTGATGGCTCAGGACCCAACAATGTTTTATTGTGTTGTGCATCTTTGAGTCTGAGCCTACTCAAAGGCACCTAACAACAAAAATTGATTTCAATGAGTTCATACCCATGTGAAAGCTGGACAATGAATAAGGAAGACCCCAGAAGAATCTATGCAATTCAATTATGATGTTGGCAGAGAATAGTGAAAGTATCATGGACTATCAGAAGAACAAATCTGGTTTGAAAGAAACATGGCCAGACAGCTCTTTAGCAGTGAGGGTGGCAGGAGTTTCTCTCTTGGAGGGTCAATGAAAAAGAGGAAGACCTCCAGCAAGATGGGCTGACATAATGACAGCAATAATGGATTCAGACATAACAACTGCAAGGATGGCATAGGACTGGGCATTTTGCCATGCGTGAGATCACTAAAGAGGCAAAACTGACTGACTGCATCTACCAACAACAACCATTAGGGTTATATAAGAAGTGTTACGGTGTTGGAGGAGAATATTACAAAGTACCATGGACTGACAAAAGAACAAACAGATCTGTGTTGGAAGAAATACAGCCAGAGTGCTCCTTGGAAGCCAGGATGGCCAGACTTCATCTCTCAGGCTTTGGACATATTGTCAGGAGGGACCAGTCCTTGGAGATGGATATTATGTTTGGTAAAGTGGAAGGTGGTAGAATAAAGAACCTGCCTGAAAGACATATGGGACTTTTTTCTAGTATTTTTGCAATGTTTTTTCTAAGTCTGCAATTGTTTTTTAAAGGTTTATTTTTTAGACACATAAAAGGCAGTTCTTGTATTCCTTGAAAGTGGAGCTTAACATTCCAGCAGTGATGACCACCCCATGCGACCATGCTTATCACAGAGGATCTCCTTCATCCATCTCCAGAAGAAAAGAGGAAACACAAGCAGTGCATGGTGCCGATCTTACTTCATTAAATGTGAAATGCCCAGGATGCTATAAAATCCCCAGGGTCTTTCACCAGGAACAAAGTAGTTCTGTATGTTGGCTGCTCCTCTGTCAGCAGGCAAGAGGAAACCAGGCTTACAGAAGGATGCTCCTTCATATGGAAGCAGGACTAAAAGCACCGTAAACACAGAGGAGTGTGAACCCATCCCAATAGACACATTTAGGATTTGGGGGGCGGGGGGGGGGAGATTGGTGTTCAGACAATCTGACATCCACATGAAAAAAAAATTAAATTATATCCTTACTCTCATGCTACATATAAAATTTTCTGATAGGTTAACAGAAAGTAAAATGAAAAATTCTCAAACTTTCAGGGGTTATTTTAAACGGGGGGGGGGGGGGGGGGGAGAGAGGGGGACGACATTTTTATGACCTTGGAAGTACAGGGAAGCTTTTCAAATCAGAACACCAAAAACAGCACAAATCATCAAGGAAAAGACTGAGTTTGCCTACATAAAAATAGAAAACTTTTGCACAACAAACAATAGCATTAAACAAAGTAGAAGGACAAGCTACACAGTTGAGATGCATATAACCAGGCAAAGGATAGTATTCTCAAACATACAGAGTTTATATTTCTCAAAAAGGAATGCAAACCAATTCAAGAGTAAAACAGTTAAGTGATATGATCAGCCAGCACATGGAAGAGAAAACCCAAATTAGCAATAAATAAATGATACTCACTAGTCAAGGAAATGTAGATTAAAACAAGGAGCCTATCGTTTTACAACCATCAAGTTGATGAAAATTATATTATATGACAAAGCAGATAAGTCTCTCCCACATTGCCTGTGGGAATATCAATGAACAAAACTTGGAGTAGACTCTTTGTACTCAGCTAAGTTCAAAAGACCTCCCCTTCTAACAATTAAAAGCCAATCGTCATCAAGTAGATTTTGACTCCTGGGGTACCATGTAGGTCAGAACTGTGCTCTCTAGAGTTTTCAATGGCTGGTTTTTCTGAAGTAGATCGGCAGGACTTTATCCCGAGGAACCTCTGGGTTGACTCGAACCTCCTTCCTTTCCACTGACATCTGAGCTCATTAACCATTTGCACTATACAGGTGTATTCTAAGTATTACCCTAAAGAAATCCTTCCACATGTTCAAAAGCAGAAGATGTACACATAATGATGGGGTAAGAGTGATCCTCGCACAACTAGGGATAAGAAAAAGAGGAAACAACCTAGAAACCCATCGACAGGAGAAGAAACAAATATTAACCAAATGGAATAACACACAACGTTGAAAATAAATGGACCGGAGCTATGTGCATCAAGGTGGATGGTGGTAGTGGTGGTGGTGATGTGCCATGGAGTCAGTTCCGACTCACAGCGACCCTGTACAGGGTTTCTAAGGCTGTAAACCTTTCTCCTACAGAACAGCTGGTAGTTTTCAACTGCTGACCCTGAGGTTAGCAGCCCAATTTGTAACCAGTTACTATGCTATCAGAGTTGCTATCAAGATGGATAAATCTCATAAATAAGGAAAAAAAAAACAAACAGAAAGTAAATTTTAGAATATGGCAGTGATAGTATTTATATCATTGCATTGAATATTCTATTTAAATAATGGGAAAACATTACATATCATATTTTGCTAAATTATGTGAGTTGCTTCCGACTGCTTGTGTTCTTAAGTGCTGTCAAGTCAAACCCAACCCATAGTGATCCTGTATAGGGTTTCCAAGGAGCAGCTGGTGAGCTTGAACCACCAACCTTGCAGTTCAAACGCCTTTGCAGTCTGATGTATTAACCCACAGCACCATACCAGAACTCCTTTACAGGACTTCTGAGGCTATTATAATATTCCAGGGAGCAAAAGGCCTCATCTTTCTCCTGCGAAGCAAGGGGGTTAAGGGGGGCCTCGAACTGAGTACCTTATGGTTCACAGTCCAGTGGAAGCACTGCATTCCCAATCTTAGGCTACAAACCATCTAATTTTCTTAAAATGAGTAAGCCCTCTTTTCTTCCAAAACAAACATTATATATGGAAACAATAAATTTCAGGATTGTAGTTTAATTTAAAGGAGGAAATTTATTGCAATAAATGTACACATGCAAAAAGAAGAAAGAACCAAAATCTACATATTAACACAGCATTTGCAATAATTAGAAAAATAGCAGCCTATTACCACAAAGAAAAAAGAAATAATGAAGATCAAACAAATAAATCAATTAGAAAACAGAAAAACAGTAGAAAGAATCAACAAGACAAGAGATTGGTTCTTTGAAAGTATTAGTAAAATTAACAAACCACTGGCAAATCTAACAGAAGAAGATACAAATAACACATATAAAAAATGATATGGATGACATCACAACAGAACCAATGGAAATAAAAAGAATAATAGCAGAATATTATGGAGAATTGATCTCCAATAAATTTGAACATCTGGAAGAAGTAGATACGTTTTTAGAAAAACATGACCTACCTAAACTAACAACGAGTAAACTAGAAAACTTGAACAGACCAATAACAAAAAGAAGAAATTGATCAGGTTTTTTAAAAACTCCCAACAAAAAATTTTGGTTCGAGATGACTTTGCTGGTGATTTCTACCAAGCATTCAGAGAAGAGCTGACACCAGTTCTAGTCAAACTACTCCAGAATATAGAAAAGGATGGAAAACTCCCAAATGCATTTTATGAAGTAAGCATAATCCTGGTACCAAAACCTGACAAAGACATCACTAAAAAAGAAAAATTTAGAGTACTATCCTTCACGGAGTCCTGGTGTGGTGCTGTGGGTTACTGTGCTAGACTGCAAAAGTTAGTTTGAATCACAAGGTCAGCGGTTCAAGCTTACCAGTTGCTCCTTGGAAACCAGACTCGACGGCACAACAACATCCCTCATGAACACATATGCAAGAATTCTCAACAAAATTCAACAAACATATCTAAAAATAATAATAATATATCGTGACCAAGTTGGATTCATACCAGGGATACAAGGATGGTTCAATATTAGAAAAACAATAAATAGTAATCCACCATATTAATAAAACAAAGGAAAAGAACCACAAATTATATTGTTTTATGCAGAAAAGGCATTTGACAAAATCCAACATTCTTGATAAAAACAGCCAATAAACTGTAAATGAAGGAAATTCCTCCACATAATTAAGAGCATATATAGAAATCTAACATTACTCTCAATGGAGAGAAACTGAAAGCATTCCCTTTGCAAACAGGTCCCAGACAAGGATGCCCTTTATCATCACTCAGTGTTGTGTTGAATGTTTTAGCTGAGCTATAAAGCAAGAAAGGGAAGTTGAAGGCATCCAAATTGTTAAAGAGGAAGTAACACTCTATTTGCAGATGATAGAATCCTATACATAAAAAAATCCCAAAGACTCAGCAAGAAAATTATTGGAACTCATTGAAAGATTCAGCAAAGTAGTAGGATATAAGATCAACATACAAAAATTAATTGGATTCCTCTATACTTGGTGTGGCGCTGTGGGTTAATGTGCTGGACTGCAAGGTCGGTGGTTCAAGCTCACCAGCCACTACTTGGAAACCCTATACAGGGTCGGAACAGACTCAATGGCACTTAACAACAACAACAACATACTAATAAAATAGTTCTGAAAAGGAAATTAGTAAAAAAGGTCATTTATAATTGCCACCCAAAAGACGAAATACTTAGGAATAAATCTAACTAGAAAAACAAAACACCTATACAAAGGAGCTCTGGTAGCGTAGTGGTTACGAATCGGGCTGCGAACCTTAAGGTCAGTGGTTCGAAACTACCAGCTGCTCCGCAGGAGAAAGATAAGGCTTTCTACTCCTGTAAAAATTTACACCCTCGGACACCCTGTACAGGGTCGCTATGGGTTGGAACCGACTCGACGGTACATAACAACAACATACAAAGAAAATTGCAAAACACTATTATAAGAAACCAAAATAAACTTACAAAAACGGAAGCATACACCATGCTCATGGATAGGTAGATTTAAAATTGTGAAAATGTCAATACTCCCCAAAGCAAGCTATAGATATAACACAATCTCAATACAGATTCCAACATCATTCTTTAAAGAGATGGAAAGAGTGATCACGAAATTCATATGAAAAGGAAAGAGACCTCAGATAAGCAAAGTGCTGCTTAAGAAGAAGAACAAAGTCAGCAGCCTCTCACTCTCTAATCTCAAATTTTACTACACAGTCACAGTGGTCAAAATAGATAAACAAATGACACATAGCTCAAAGGAACAGAATTGAGAACCAAGAAGTAAATCCATCCACTTACACTCACCTGATCTTTGTCAAAGAGCCAAAACATATTAAATGGGGAAGAGATAGTTTCTTTAACAAATAGTGACGACAAACTGGAAATCCAATTGCAGAAGGAAACAAGACCCATATCTCACACCACCTACAAAACTAAATTCAACGTGTCTTAAAGATCCAAAACTAAAACCTAGAATTAGATAAAGGTCATAAATGAAAAAATAGGGGCAAACTTAGAGACTTTAAAACATGGCATAAAAACACTACTAGACGTTACTAAAAACACACCAACAGTAAATAAAAGAAATCAAACAACATATTGCGTTAGGCAAATCTGCTGCACAAGACCTCTTTAAAGTGTTCAAGTGCAGAGATGTCAGCTTGAAGACTAAGGTGCACCTGACCCAAGCAATTTCTCCTTAGAAGCCAGGATGACAGGACTTAGTCTTTCATACTTCTGAAATGTTATCAGAAGGGACCAGTTCCTGGAGAAGGACATTATGCTTGGTAAAATGGAGGGTCAATGAGAAAGAGGAAGACCCCCAACAAGACAGACTGGCACCGTGGCACAGCAACAGTTGTGAGGATGGTGCAGGGCTTGGCAATGTTTCTTTCTGTTGTGCACGGGGTCACTATTTTTCTTTAAAAAAAAAAGAAATTTAACCAAATTCTTCTGGATTATGCTAGATGTTAAGATGCTTTAAGACAGATGAGTATTTAACTATTACAAAACAAAAACCAGATCATTTACAAATGATTTACATAAGGATAACCAAAAAACTAAAGTAAGAACAAAAAATATTTCCATAATAAACATCAGATTATACATTACAATGCAATTTGTAAAATGTAGTATGTAATTTCAGGTAAATACAGAGAGTCAGTTTCCCATTATCACACTCAAGTATTATGACTATCACCGCACTAACTATAATGACTTACGGCATGAGAGGCCAACATACTCTAGTGTTAGAAGTGTTATAAAGATTTGGGTGAGAGCTAACAAGACCTCCATTCATCTATTTGCTGCGCTCTCCCAAGACCATAACAATGAGGCCAAAGACATGAATCCATGTATCTCATATATTAATTTCATAAGAAAGCCAATTCTATGGTTCCTTAACCTTGGCTTCCTGTCTTTCAAGTTGAAATCAACTGTAATTCAATACAAATCTACCATCATATCAGGAAAAAACAAAGTTCATATAGTGAGTATGGGGCCAAAAATATCTCCATGCAGAAATACCAGAAGTCTTACATTTTCTGTTGATATTGCTGTGTACGTCAGTTCCCACTCAAAGCAACCTTATTATAGAGGGTTTCTGAGAGCAGCTGGTGAGTTTGAACCACTGACTTTGTGGCTAGCAGTCCAGTGCTTATCCTACAGTGCCACAACAGGACTCAATTTTCCTTTCTTGCTGTTGAAATATCTGAATATAGATTTTCCTGCCCTAAGGGGCTTAAAGATAGAAAATACCCAACAACATAATGGTCAACATTACAGATTTTTCCAAGGTCCGTTAAAAGAGGACTACATTAATTCAAATAAACTCTGAAACAATGAGCTGTCATTTAAAGTCAGAGTTTTTGTTTTTTGTACATTGAATTAGTATAAACAATTTAAAATGTCAAATAAGTTTCTAATTATCAATGTTTTTCCAAATGCTCTCCTTGCTTTAAGAGGAGGGAAAATGATTTGCTTGTAGGCTCAGAAATGGAATGACAAGTTTCAGCCCCAAGCAAATTTTCAGTCAAGCAGAGCCCTTAGAAAAAAATTTTTAAAGAGGTGGTAAATGTTGGTATTGGCAACAACTTAAACAAAAGCCATACTGTTTCTTATTTTCACATTTGAACACTGGGAATGAGAGAATGAAGAAATGATATCCCCCTTAAACAAAATAAAGCAAAACAAAACACTCAGATGTATTCACTTTCTTCTACCTAAAGAAAAATGTGTCAATTTCAGTTCCTCAAACAACTAATTTTTTCATGAGCACAATAGATCATTTCTTTATACTATATTCTTGGCTATCCCTGATCAGTTGAAATCCCTGCACAGTTCAAGATCTGGGACTAAAACCAACAGAAATAAATCAAAGAAGGCCTGCATTTCTATTCCACTATGCAGGCCAGCACTCTTCTAAGATGAGGAGAGGCCAAAAGCAGTGGGGAAGTTCACAACAGCTCTGGCCACAGATCTACAATGACAAGACACAGGAGGTTTACGCTCCTATCAGAATCCTAGGAAATCTCATGCAATCCTCCTTAAACAGAGAAACCTGTGAGAACCAGAAACTGGACAGTCCTTCCTTACTTTTACGGGTCTTGAAAGTTTTCCACATGTGACAGTGGAACCGATTGCTAGGTCAAATGAAAAATATTGTAGTTTTCCTTTTCTGACAAGGATTCCACCTTACAGACTCCAGCTTTTGCAGGTTTTACTACTGTTGTTAAGTGCTAGTGAGTTGGTTCTGACAGAGTGACCCTTTACAGGGTTTCCAAGGTGTGGCCGGTGTGTGTGTGGGGGGGGGGGACGGACTTGAACCACCAGCCTGTGGTTAGCAGTCCGGTGATTATGCTATAGTGCCACAACAGACTCTTGTACTATTTGCTATACTTATATGATCATCGACTGAATGACAAATAACAACTGCTATATACTATGCGGGTGTGGCACTGTAGATTAATGCACCAAACTACAAAGCCCTCTGAACTGCAAGGTTGGCGGTTCAAGCTCACCAGTTGCTCTTCGGAAATCCTATACAGGGTCACTATGGGTTGTAATCTACTCAACAGCACTTAACAACAACATATCATCATAAAAGTTCTCCATAGCTCCTACTTCCTGCACTTGTTATTAGGTTGTTATTAGGTGCTGTTGAGTTAGTTCCAACTCATAGACACCTATGCAAAATAGACTGAAACACTGCCAGATCCTAAGCCATCCTCACAATCATTGTTAAGCTTGAGCCCACTGCTGTTACCATTGTGACAATCCCTCTTGTTTGCTGTCCCTCTACTTTACCAAACATGATATCCTTCTCCATGGATTTTTCCCTCATGACAATATGTACGAAGTATGAAACACGACCTCTGGCCATCCTGGCTTCCAAGGAGCATTCTGGCTGTATTTCTTCCAACACAGATTTGTTTGTTCTTCTGGCAATCCATGGTACTTTTAATATTCTCCTCCAACACTTTAACTCAAATGCATCAATTCATCGTTCTTCCTTATTCAGTGTCCAACTTTCACATGCAAATGACATTATTGAATACACCTTGGCTTGGGTCAGGAACACTTTAGTCCTCAAATTAACATCTTTGTTCTCAAACACTTTAAATAGGTCGTGTGCAGCAGATTTGCCTAAATCGTTTGACTTCTTGACTGCTGCTTCCATGAGTGTTGATAGCAGATCCAAGCACAGTGAAGTCTTTAACAATTTTGGAAAAACAGAGGCTACTACTTTCAAATGTTTAGCCACGTCTAGCACTTATCCACTGTTAAATCTACTCCAACGGAATTAGTTAAAAGATCCCTCTTAAAGAAAATAATTCCACAAAGTCAAAATCCTGAAATAAATGAAATCAGCATTATTACATCACAAGGAAGCTGGAGGGAGGGGACGATGTTGGCCAGAAACCACTTATTACAACAGAAAAGTTACTGTTGACATTGTTCCAAAAAGAGAATATTGGCAGGAACGTCAAGATTTTGTGCTTTCTGGTGCTAGTAAAATGAAATCGATTTTCACTCTAATCCAGTAATATGAAACAAACCTAAAGCATACAGACATCAAAGACCAACTCTGGGTGCACAGTGCCACACATCATCAGCCTTAAGAGGTCAAAAGAAACCCAGGTAGCTATTTAAAAGGCATGCACAATAAACATTTTTTAAACTCCTTAACTAGGGAGAAGGCATAAAAGAGTCCACCTGAGCTAATGACTTCAAAAGCCTGGTAAGAGAGGAGAAAAAGAGGCTTAAATGGAAAATTCATCAACAAGCTAAGAATATAATAAAACAAAATTAAACTTCAATTTCTACAAGAGTACTAGTGCAAAAATGGTGCCTGGGTCATCTGACCCCCCTCTGACCTCACTTGGAAGAAGAGAGACTCACTATTAACAGCAGTCCAATGCAGATTCCTATCACGTGAAGGTCAGGCATGTCTCCTCTCTGCTATCTTTTTACCAATTCTGACACCAGCCCTCCCTCTGACAGCACTCTCTACTTCTCTGCTGAGTTCGTAGCAATGACCACAAAGAACTCACAGACAACACTCAGAATAAATCACCCTGGGGTTTATTAGAGAAGTGGTGGTGGTGGTTATGTGCCATGGAGTTGGTTCCGACTCATAGCGACCCTGTACAGGGTTTCCGAGGCTGTAAATCTTTATGGGAGCAGAAAGCCTCATCTTTCTCCCGCGGAACAGCTGGTAGTTTCGAACTGTTGACAGTGAGATTAGCAGCCCAATTCGTCACCACTACGCTACCAACAGACTATAAATTCAGGATCAGAAACAACTCACAATCCAGTTCTTTAGTTAGTGCAGTTTCTCGGCTATGCCTAAAGGCAGGTCTCTCTTCCTGGCCCCTGAGACGTCTTGGGCTGGCCCAACAAGCGTTGCCAGAAGCCCACCAAGCTACCTCTAGTCAGGCTCTTGGTTCTGCTGCTTCTGCCTTTTCTGTCACTGCTTCTCGTCACCTCTTGCCATCTCCAGGGTTAAGTGCTCTCTCTCTCTAGCTCCTGGGTTTAGGAGGTTCTCAGCCCAAGGAACTCGGGTCCAAAGGATGTGCTCCACTCCCAGCTCTTCTTTCTCGGAGGTAGTAGGTCCCCGCTTTCCACTTCTGGAATGATTCATTAGAATGCTAGCAGGATGGCAAAACTGACCAATCCCCTCATTAGGGTTCCATATACCTTATTTGCATGGTCCCACCCCCACAGGAGTTTCATGATCCTTATGTGCATTCTTAGCAGATTGTCCAATCCCCCGGTTGTTGTTGGAAGTGTCACTGAGTCAGTTCCCACACATAGCTACGCTGTATAGGGTTTCCGAGGAGATTCTGATGAGTTTGAACTGCCGACCTTGCAGTTCAAACAGCTTTGCAGTGTGGCGCATCAACCCACAGCACCACGCCAGGACTCTGTCCAATCCCCTTGGTGGGCCACAATTACAATTATTTGTATTGTCCACCCAATCTTCTTGTGGAAATCACAAAGACTATGGGCTGGAAGAGCCATACTAAGTAACTCAGTGCACTGAAACTACTATCCAGTAACTGAAAGAGGACATTGCAAAAACCTCTCCATACACAATGAAAAATGTGCGTTCCATGCTATATTCAGTCACAGAAGCAACTTCCAGGTAGGAATAATCACCAAATTTTTGTTAAAGAAAATTCAATTGCCATTTTATCCCTTTTGTTTTGTTTTGTTTGCTCTGATTTGGTTTTGTCTTTCTTTTCTTTCCTGTTATATATTAGCATACCAAAGAAAGGAATCTTGAAAACCAATTTTTATTCATTCAAGAGATTGAATCAACTCCTCTTGAATGCAAGGGGCCCACCAGATAAAGAATACTGGACTTATGGGCTCTTAATGAAGCAGTAGCCCAACTAAGAAACTAGGGGAAAGTAAACCAAAAGTGTTGAAATCTGATCTGGTGACAAAGGAAAAAAAAAATCGTCAACATATATCCATCTAGAATGTATGCAATTTTTAGGAATTGGAACTGCATTATTCCCAACACAATTTTTTCACAGTGAATGCTTCCATAAGATTTTTTTGCTTTTAATCTTGTTTGTCTGATCCCTAATATATAGCATTAGGTCAGGGATAAATTTCAAGCTGGCAAAAGTCCAAATTCAACAGTTGCAGCTGTAGTAGCTGCCTTGTTTACAAAGCAATTCAGGAAGCTTTTAGAGGGCAGAGTGCACTAGACAGAAGGGGGTCTGTAAGCAAAACATGGATAGATCCCAATGCATTCAGAGCAGACAACACATCTGTTTTCAGGTCCCTCTTGGAAACGTGCCACGTGCGAATCCAAGTCAACTTTTACTGTTCATGTGTTGTTTTTTTCAGGAAAGCCTATCTACTTAAGCACTCAGATCCAAATTATATGCTGGTAGTGAACAGGCCCTTGGGCCATTCCCAACATCCTAACCAAAATATTGAAAACAACATGCTTCACAATGCTATACAGACTCAACAAACTATAACCTGGATTTCTTTGCCCATTAACGATGCCATGCATATGAATTCCTTTTCTTAACATTGATGCTTTTCCTAACTGCCATCAAGTCAGTTCTGACTCACAGGGACTCTGTATAGGGTTTCCAGTGAGCGGCTGGTGGGTTTGAACCACCTATCTGTGGTTAGCAGTCCAGTACTTATCCTACAGAGCCACACCAGAACTCTTCCATTAGAAGAAGTTTAAAAACTACTGCCCTTAGCTTCTTTCTCATAACGTCTATGAGTGTAACCAGGACAATCGTTTGAAAGAAGGGTATATATTTCAGAATCAATCTCGGTCATCCTTGTTACTTTCTCTTGGCCACAAGGTTTCAATACTTCCCTTTCATCATTTAAATATGCGGTTTCATTGTCATTTTTTCCTGTCCCGAGTAGCATAATTCAGTTCTTCTCAAAGAAAAAGAAAAACACAGTCAAGGCTGGTGGAGGGTTTGTGGAGAAGGGGAAGTAATAGAATAAATACCTAAATGAAAGCAGAGAGTTTTAAAGTACAAGGGTGCTGAGATGGGCAAGAATAGGATAGACCCAGATGGGACAAACAAAGCAAAAAGGTGATCCAGTTGTTGTTAAGTGTCCTTGAGTCAGTTCTGACTCACAGCACCCCTGTATAGGGTTTTCCAAGGAGCAACTGGTAGGCTGGTGGGTTTGAGCTTAGCCGTCCAGTGCTTGGCTTACAGGACCACACCAGGACACCATACAATAGATCTTAGTGTAAATAACCAACCATATAAGAGGTAAGAGAGAAACGGATGGCACTTTTAACAGATGAGTTCAACATGGAGCTTAGAGTCTTACATAGTTTATTATTTTATATTTTATTATTATACACTGTGTACAGTTTCTCACACTCAAGGCCATGACATCCCCCCAAACCTTGATTCTGTGGATGCTCCAGGTGGGGAATATCTGACAGTGCCACAGTAAAAGATGATCATACTCCAGTTGCTCCCACATCCATAAACATGATCCTCCTGCACTCAAATGAGAAAGCACAAAGCCTAACAACAAACCAATGCAGGTTTACAGTGGGAGTAAATGTTAAGCATAAAATCCTAACAGTGCCTTTGTGCATGCCGCACCTATACAATAAATCAGCATCGAGCCCAGCTCTGGCACACCTCTCACTTGGTAATTACACATATTAATTACATGTTTAATCTCCACATATTAATAACACCTAGCCTAGAATTGCAATGTATTCATGTAAACCTAATCAAGGAAAACTAGAGTACTGTATTTGCATAAAACTTGTAATGAAAACTATAACGACTCCACTAACAAGCTAGGGATAGGAATGCATATCTGTGACAAACAGTTTGTGTCAAGAAGAATAGAAAGTGATTCTCTTTCCTGAACATTATTTCAGGCCCATTTAACACAATCTGTACCACTCAATGAATGTGCAGTGTCCTACACACATCAAATCAGATTTGGATAATGTTCCTGACTTCAGATAAAATTTCATTACTACATTTAGTTATGGAATGATAGGAAATGCTGACATTTTTAAACTTAATAAAAACTAGAATATGCTAAGAATTTGGGAGCTCTCCTCACTACAATCTGCCGTGTGGCATTTAAGCAACAAAACAAACCTACCCATGGGCTACCCGATGCAGTCTCTGGCTTAATTTCAGACAATTAAGAAAACGTGAAAATTCCTATAGTTAAGAAAGTGGAAATCCGATTTTAGAAGAGTCTCACAAAAGCAAGGTTAATTAGCAATCATGTGCTGCCTATATATTTATATGTCCTCACTGGCAAAATGAAACTTTCTAAATTGCTGAAGCTTCCATTCCTCCTCCCAAGCCAAACAGAGATCAGAGTTGAATTTAAAAAAATAGAGAGAGAGAGAGCAAAGGTTCTGAACTCAAAAAATAACTTAACACTGAAATCAGGGCCCTTTACCCTAATTGTTTTCTGAAACACCTCTCTACCAGACAAAAAACAAATTTTTCTTTTTTCTTTAAATAAAATTCTAAGTGACAGACTTCAAGATATTTTTAACATAAATTCCAGAAATATTCGTTTTCAAAGTTTTCACTCTTAGCAATATATGCTTTTTTTTTTTTAGTCTTACAACTAAATCAAGTTGATGTGAGAAAGCATGTAAACAGCTTTATGAAGCAGATTCAAGCAATTAAAAATATTAATTCTGAAGCTGCTTTTATAATGCAGGCTTAAGTAATTAAAAAAAAAAAAAAAAGAAAAGAAAAGAGGGAGAGACTGCATCTGCTTTCCAAAAGTGATTCACAATTCCATCTCTAGATGAGGAGACGCAGTCTTCCACTTGATTCTCAAGTAGAAGGCCGCGTGCAAAACAAATTTTAACAACAAGACTTAGCTCCTCTCTTGCCCTGAGAGATAAAGATTCACAGAAGGTCTATGTCATTGACACAATGCCTATACTTCCCTGGAGCTAAAAAAGCAACCTGATTGTCAATCTAGTGAAGTCCCTATTTGACAACATAATGTGTCATTAACACACATATCCTAAACGGACTCAAATCTATAGGTATTTTATAAGCAGCCAGGACACTTGCCCATTAAATCCAGCTACTCAACAGTTAGGCCCCATAATGAGAGAAAATAATATATTTTCTGCAAGCAATGGTATCATTTGTCTTTTCCAAAATTTCATTCACACCTCAATTACTGTTCATCTGTCATCATCACTCTTAGAACTCAAAGCAAATAATCAACTGAAAGATAAATTCTCACTGAACTTCCACTGTATTTACACATGAGAAATGAAATGTAATACGACCATTTAGTTCAGCCATTTAAATTAGTCACTTTAAGGTTCTTGGTAAAAACCTAAACAGATTCTTAGTTGATTTACCCAGAAGAACATCATACAGGCACAGGGTTGATAGGGACTGGCAACTTAGACACTGACTACCTAAAATGGGGGGGGGGGGGGGGGGGGAGAGAACAGCAACAACCCCAAACTAAAAAAGGGGGGGGGGGGGGAGGTGAAGGCACAAAGTGACTGGCTTACAAGTTGTCAAGGAGGAGTTTAGTTTCAGAGTGTAAGAGAAGGCAAAAGCCCCACTGAATAGTTTTCATCTTGTCGAGACAGGTCTGGTAAAAGGAGATGCGGATAAGATTCTCATGATTCAGTAGTGAATAATTGTTATCATGGCGAATTGCAACTGTCACATCTGTAATGGTAGAAGTTTTGAAACAAAAAGAGGGGAGGAGTTAATCTTACAGTCCAGGAACAGAGGACCCTAGGACCATCAAGAGACAAGAGCACGAGAGGAATGTGGGACCTTATCCAGAGAAGCAGCGACGCCAGAGATAAAGGCAAAGATGAGGACATGGAGAAATAGAGCAGCTGGGGACTCTAGATTCATGGAAAGAGAAAGGCTATATGCTGGCAGCCAGGAGGCAGGCTTGCAGAATGTGCCCTCTAGTTGTTTAAATGATTATACATTCCTGAGTATTTTTGTGTACACCACCCCCACAAAAAAAAACAGAGGAAATAGAAGCAAATACTGTTCAATGATGATGCACGGAGATTATAATCATTGCAATGAAACAATTAACGTAAAACTAATGTTCTCCCATGTAAACTATCATTCAATTTACAATAAGAACTTTTTTAAAAAATACAATGAACTTTCATATGCCATCAAACAGCAAACTTAGATTTTTATTTCATTTGTTGTTTCAAAAATATTTATAAGATTAATACTTTGCTGCCAACTAAACAAAAAGTTCTCAAAGCACTTTCTTGGGTTTCCTTCTGCAAAACCCAACAATACTATTAATATTATTAAATAATGATCACAATAACACCTAACATTTATGTGCCGGGCATTGTCCTCAACACTTTGTATATGTGAACTCATTTAATTCTCACAGCAAGTGAGGTACCAGAAGTCTCCCTATTATTCAGACAAGGAAATTGTGGCACCAATTACATAGCTTCAATATGGGATAGGACGAAGCATTCTGGCTCTAGAATTCAATCTTTAACACTAGGCTAAAACTGGCCTTAAACTGATTTCCACTATCAGTTGAATCATTGCTTTATGTAAGAAATTTCTTTTGTAAATACCACTAAAACACACACACCACAGTAAGTCAAAAGTATTGCTACTAAGGTTCTAATTCGTACAAGCACGGGTTTATTTCAAACAAAATATCTCTGCAATCAGTAGGTGACTGCAGACACATTGTTTCAGGAATGCACTTGCATTTTAATATTTTTTTTACTCAATAAAGTGTCTTAGGAGCCTTGTAAAAAAAAGGATACTGTTTTTGTGCTAGGTAATAAAATGATGTTGAGGTCAGGTCTAAAATCAATGTTTTAACAAAACTCAAGTAGACAACATCCCAAGTTACTGAAGCTTTGCAACAAGTTCATGGAAACACTGCTCTAGATAAGACAATAGTTTTTAAGTGAATCAAGTATTTTAAGGAACACCTCAAAGGTGAGTCAAGAGGGATGACCATCAACCCAGGCAAATAAAGAAACTGTGGCTGCAGTCTAGAAACTAATAGAAAAAAATACCATATGATTATCGTCGATGTGGTAACAACTGAAGCTGGAAGCTCACTTTACTCAGCATTTTCAGTCTGAAGTGATCAACTTGGCCTCTGAAAGGTTTTGGCTCAGTGGGTGTCAAAAGTGTTGCATGAAGATCAGCAGCTAGCTCAAAGAACTGATGTTTCCATCAGTCTTTTCAGCAAGATAAAAGTTAATGAGGACAATTTTCTGGAACAAATCATAACCAAGGACTCGCACTGGATTTATCAAATGATCAAAGAGTAAGGCCCAATCAAAATGATGACTTCAGAGGGGATCTCGTAAGTCAGCAACTCAGAAATGTATGGCAACACCTAAGGAGAAATCACGATAAATTTAATTCAAGAATAGAGGACAATCGTAGAGGCTTATTAGGAAGAAGTCTTAAGCACATGGAAAACGGCATTGGCGAAAAACAGACCAGGAAAGTTGCTCTGAGGAATTTCTTGCCATCACGACAATGTATCTTTGAGGGTAGCAAGGACTGCCCTATGAGAAATTTGTTGGAAAATCTACAACCATCCAGCCTACAGTCATGGTCCTGCCCTTTCAGACTTCTTTTTGTTCTCAAAACTACAAGAGCATTTCAAAGGGACATGATTTGAATCCCTCCAAGATGGTAAAACTAACATTTTGATGTGGTACAAATCCAAAAGTGCAGATTTCTCCTGGGAGATGGAAACACTACCTTCAGATCTAGATGAAAAATATGTCAAAAACAGTAGCTTCACATTTTGATATATTTTTTTATTTAATAAAGGTATCTATGATTATGCAATAATATTTTTTGCCTTACCCTCATATGTGCACAGAATATGTAATTATTAATGCATTGTTTGTTGTTGTTGGCAAGTGCTGTTGAATCAGTTGTGACACATAGCTGTTCTTACTGTATAGGGTTTCCAAGGAGCAGTTGGTGGGTTTGAACTGCCGACCTTGTGGTTCGCAGTCCAGTGCTGATCCTACAGTGCCACAATACATTAAGTGGTACAAAAGCTGTATTAAAATGAAGCCGTCTTCTAGAATCACTTGCTTCTTTTTTTCTGGCCTCAGTAATGTTAACCTGATGCACTTTAACTTTCATGAAAGTATGTGATTGGGGAATAGAAAATAACTCAAATAAAACAAAACACAACACTTCTACTATGTGAAGAAGTATATTTATATCCAACTATGCAAAACTTTCATTAGTTGAAATAATCTTAGCTACCTTAATAGTCATCATTTGTGTCTCCACAGTTAGTAAGAAGGCAAAAGCATCATAACATAAAAGTACTAATATAATAGCCACTTAAAAACGAATCCCCACACAATTAACATTTGTGTCTATTCTTACCCATTAAACTATATCACTTAAAGGTCTCTGGAAGATGCTACAATGAATATACAAAGGAACTGTTGTTGATGTTAAGTGTCCTCAAGTCATTTCTGATTCATAGTGACCAGTATAGAGTTTCCACCACTATTCATCTGTCAGTTTGTCATACTGTGGTGGATTGTGAGTCACTGTGATTCTGAAACCTATGCCAGATATTTTAAATACCAGCAGGATCATCCATGGTGGATAGGTTTCAGATGAGCTTCCAGATGAAGACACACTAGGAAGAAGGAGAGATGAACTACTTCTGAATATTTAGTTACCAAAAACTTTATGAATAGCAGAGAAACACTGTGCCAGAAAATGAGCCCCTCAAGTTGGAAGGCACTCAAACTGTGACTGAGGAAATGCTTCCTCCTCAAAGTAGAGCTGACCATGATGACGCCAATGGATCATGGGAATAAAGTCCACAGGTCCTTTATTTGCTGATGGGGCACAACTCAAAAAGAAGACAAATAGCTGTAAACATCCATTAATAATCAGAACATGGAATGTACAAAGTATGAATCTAGGAAAACTAGAAATTGTCAAATATAAAACGGAATGCACAAACATCAATATTTTAGGTATTAGTGAGCTGAAGTGGACTAGTATTGGCCATTTTAAATCTGACAACTACATGGTTTCCTATGCTGGGAATGACAAATTGAAGAGGAATGGTGTTGCATTCATTGTCAAAAAGAACATATCCAGGTCAGAAATGAAGTACAATGCTGTCTGTGATAGGATAATATCCATGCACCTACAAGAAAGAGCAGTTAACATGCTGTTATTCAAATTTACACACCAATGAGTAAAGCCAGTGAGGATGAAATAGAAGAATTCTATCAATTTCTTCAATCTGAAATCGATCAAACATGCAATCAAGATGCATTGATCATTAGTGGTGATTGGACTGCAAAGGCTGGAAACAAAGAGGAAGGATCAGCAGATGGAAAATATGGCCTTGGTGATAGAAATGATGCTGGAGATCGCATTATAGAAATATACAATATCAACGATTTTTCATTTAAAATACCTTCTTTATACAGCATAAGAGACGATTATACATACACATGGATATCACTAGATGGAATATACAGAAATCCAATTGACTTCATCTGTGGAAAGAGACGGTTGGAAATCTCCATATCATCAGCCAAAACAAGGCCAGGGACAGACTGTGGAACAGACCATCAATTGCTCATATGCAAATTCAGACTGAAGCTGAACAAAATGAAAACAAGCCCATGAAAGCCAAAATATATATTGAATATATACCACCTGAATTTACAGATCATCTGAAGAACAGATTTGATGCACTAGACACTAAAGACTGAAGACCAGAAGAGTTGTGGGATGACATCAAGAACATCATACAGGGAGAAAACAAAAAGTGATTAAGAAGACAAGAAAGAAGGAAAAGATCAAAATGGATGTCAGAAGAGACACTGAAACTTGCTCTCCACTGTAGAGATGCTTAAGCAAATGGAAGAAATGAGGAGGTAAAAGAGCTGAACTGAAAATTTCGAAGATCAGCTTGAGAAGAGAAAGCCAAATATTACAACAAAAGGTGCAAAGATCTGGAGTCAGAAAATGAAAAGAGTGCGCTTAGCATTTCCCAAGCTGGGGGAACTGAAGAAAACATTCAAGTCTCGACTTTCGTTATTGAAGGATTCTCTGGGCAAATTATTGAATGATGCAGAAAGTATCAAAAGAAGATGGAAGGAATACACAGAGTCACTGTACCAAAAGGACATGGTTGATGATCAACCATTTCAAGAGGTACCATATGATCAAGAGCCAATGATACTGATGGAAGAAATCCAAGGTGCATTGAAGGAATTGGCAAAGAACAAGGCACCAGGAATTGATGGAATAAAAATTGATATCTTTTAAGAAAGTGAAGTGGCACTGGAGGCACTCAACTCATCTATGCCAATAAATTTGGAAGACAACTATCTGGCCGACAGATTGGAAGAGATCTGTATCTGTGCCCATCCATTCCAAAGAGAGGTGACCCAACAGAATGAGGAAATCATTGGACAATACCTTTGATATTCCATGCGAGTAAAGTTTTACTAAAGGTAATACTGAAACAGCTACAAGCATACATTGACAGAGAACTTCCAGAGGTTCAAGCCGGATTCAGAAGAGGACATGGAACGAGGGATATCACTGCTGATGTCCAATGAATCTTGGCTAAAAGCAAAGAAGATCAGAAAGATGTTTATCTGTGCCTTATTGACTACGCAAAGGCTTTCAATTGTGTAGATCATGACAAGCTATAGACAACATTGCAGAGAATGAGTATTACAGAATACTTAATTGTGCTCATGAAGAATCTGTACTTGGACCAAGCCGCAGTTGTTCAAACAGAACATGGGAACACTGAATGGCTTAAAATTAAGAAAGGTGTGCAACATGGTTGTATTCTTTCACCATACTTATTCCATCTGCATGCTAAGCAAATAATTCGAGAAGCTGGGTTATATGAAGAAAAACGTGGCAACAGGATTAGAGAAAAATTTATTAACAACCTGAGATATACAGATGATTAAGCTTGCTTAAAGTGAAGAGGACTTAGAATATTTAGTGATGAAGATCAAAGACCATAGCCTTTGGTAAGGATTGCATCTTAATCTAAAGAAAACAAAAATCCTCACCACTGGACCAATAAACAACATTCTTATCAATGGAGAAAAGATTGAAGTTGTCAAGGACTTCATTCTTCTTGGAGCAGCTGTCAACACTTAGGAAGCAGCAGTCA
>NW_006408526.1:26659803-26693463 GCF_000296735.1 Chrysochloris asiatica
CACCACTGGACCAATAAACAACATTCTTATCAATGGAGAAAAGATTGAAGTTGTCAAGGACTTCATTCTTCTTGGATCAACCATCAGCACTCATGGAAGCAGCAGTCAAGAAATCAAACAACATATTGCATTAGGCTTGGTGTGGCGCTGTGGGTTAATGCGCCAGACTGCAAAGCCGTTTGAACTGCAAGGTTGGCGGTTCAAGTTCACCAGCTTCCCCTTGGAAACCCTATACAGGGTCGCTATGGGTCGGAACCGAATCAACGGCATTTCACAACAACAACAGCATTACACTAGGCAAATGTGCTGCACAAGACCTTTTTAACTTCAGACATCTTGTCAGGAGGGACCAGTCGCTGGAGAAGGATATCATGTTTGGTAAGGTCAGAGAAAAAGAGGAAGACCCCCAACAAGATGGACTGGCCAAGTGGCAGCATTGATGGACTCAAGCATGGCAACAGTAGTGAAGTTGGCCCAGGATTGGGTAGTGTTTTGTTCTGCTATGCATAAGGTTGTGCTATGAGCAGGTACCCCCTCGATGGCACCTAACAACAGGGTTTCCAAGGAGTCCTGGTGTGGCGTTATGGGTTAATCCACTGGAATGCAAAGTTAGTTTGATCACAAGGTTGGCGTTTCAACCTCACCAGCTGCTCCTGGGAAGCCCTATACAGAATCGCTAAAGGTCGCAACAACAACAGCAACAACTGGTGGGTTTGAACCGCCAACCTTGTGGTTCACAGTCCATTGCTAATTCTACAGCACCACGCCAGGAGTCTAAAGGAAACAGACTGCAGTATAAAAAGACCACACTTAATCAAAGGTGTAGAATTTCATGAACTCAAAAAAAGTGATCCTAAAAACAATCTGAAGTACATGCAAATTCACTAACCAATGAGCATCCAGCAAAGCTAGACCATGTAACAACCAGAAGGGAAACACCTATTCTACTCAGATGAAGGGTAAAACCTACAGGGATGAAGCACTTAAAAGTGAATGACCTTGTCAAAATAATGACACTGGTAAACAATCAACAAACAATGCTTTTGCTCAGAGAATTAGCACAGAGTTGCGATCAAAGCTAAAGTGTGGTTTAAAATAATATACTATTTCTAGTCTTTCATACCATTCTCTACAATATAGGCCAATCAAATCTCTTGATCTCTATTTACCATAAAATTCTGGTCCCTGCTTTAAGTGAATACACTTTGGGCATCACTATCGTCTGATAAAGACGACCTCCAGCACATGATCTGTATTCTAAACAAAACTCATAACCTCAGGCTCAGCTGAGGGAGAACTAGAAAGTTTTCTTAGCAAAGGAGCCTAATGAGGGGAACAGTTGAGTCTAGAGAACTGGGTTCAAGTTCCAACTGAATCACAATCACACAGTAAGAAGCTGCAGTGACTTTGGGAAAATCTCTTAACCTGTCTCAGGCAGGTGTCATACTGAAAATGGAGTATCTCCTACCTCCTGGTGCTGTTATGAACAGTAGATGAAATAACACATGAGGCAGCAAGTTTGAATCTGCAAATGGCTAATCAAATGTTTGCTATTATTATATTCATCATCCTCCCACTCCACGTGGTGATAGTTCATTTCACCAAGCATTCAGTCATTCATATCTTAAATATTAATTAAGTGTCTGTTTGTTGCATCTGTTGGATGCTTCTGTTGGAAGTAGCTTAAAACTAAAAAAGGTAACTGTGTGGAAATTTACTTGCGGTATGAGTTGGCAAAAGTTATAGGAAAAGATGATCCAAACATAATTACCCTGAAAGCAAATATAGTAATATGGCATACGAGTTGTGAAGATAAGAACAACGTAAATTCTAAGAAAGAGTTTGACGACATGCGGGATTATCAGGGCAAGCTTCATGGAAGAAGATGCATTCAACAAAGTTGGGCCAGAGTGATCTTAGGGTTAAGAGATCAACATCCTCCTCTCAACGACATTTAGCTCGTTCTACTCCTTGAGCTGGTAGCGTAGTGGTTACGAATCGGGCTGCTAGCCTCAAGGTCAGCAGTTCCAAACTACCAGCTGTTCTGTGGGAGAAAGATGAGGCGTTCTGCTCATGTAAAGATTTGTAGCCTCGGAAACCCTGTGCAGGGTCACTATGAGTCGGAACAGACTCCACAGTACTTAACAACAACAACAACTCCTTGCGCTGTAGGATAAGTGTAAGGTTGGCAGTTCAAACCGATCAGCCACTCCTGGAAGCTCTAACCAGGGTCACTATGAGTTGGAACTACTTGAAGGCACACAGCAACAACAACACTCCTTTTGTGGTCAAGTAAAAGAAGCCCTTCCTCCCTACAAACACAAACAATAGTGAGAAAGCAGCATGGGACTTGAAAATGACCTTCTATTTATTATTATCTACTGTACCACCTGCCTGTCAAACATACGGTTTAAATACTGTAGTGGCGTAGCTGCTCATCTACGGATGATGCCAAGTCAAACCATTAATATACAACTTCACTGAAGACGCTGACAGGAAATTTTAGCTCCAGGTCATGCCGTTCTGAAGAGATAATCAAAGACACATTTTTGTGAGAAGCAAGAATCATATTCAAAACTGTGCATCTTGGGCCAATTGTCCGCTCCTTTCCTGTATTAAATCTCCAGAGTGAAAAAATATGAAACAATATATTTCTATTTTTGCCCATCAGAATCACTAAACCCTGATACGAAGCGAACTGCTCAGATTGTAAACATGGAATGAATAAATCTGTTGGATAACAGTAAACTCAAGTAGCACAAATCACATCTAGTATTCTTGTAGACTCTCCTTATCAGTATTTAAGCAGCAGAGACAGTTAGAGCCAACAACCACAGATAAAGCACATCACACGATTTAAATTCATCTGGTGTTCTGGCATGCTAGTACTCTGTCCTACAGGAACATAGATGGCTTATTTTCAGATTCAACATATAGCCACAGAACTAACTTGTTGAGTGCACTGTTAGAGACTGCAGCGACTGTGCACTGGTTAATTAGAAGGATTTTTATAGAGAAACCCACAATGGGGGGGGGGGGGAGAATAACAAAAAACGGAAAGACTTTGCATTCAGTCTGAAACCTCGGGCAAGCAACAAAATGAGACCAGACCATAAAGGAATAAAATTAGAAAACAGTCTATATAACATTATGAATTTTTTCCCACTCTACGCAAATAATTATTGTTTAAGATTGAATCTTGCCAGTCATAGAGATGGCAAGGGGAAAAGTGCTTCTATTATAACAATGCAGCAAAAGCTGAATTAATGGATTGAGGTTTTTGAGATACATTATTTTCTTTACTATAAACCGATTTTTAAATATTATATATGCAAATGTTAGTGTGTTTTTAGAAACACATCGAACCAAACTCACTGCCATGTAGCTGATCCTGACAAATAACGACAAAAAAGGATAGAGCAGAAATGATGCCCCACAGGGCTTCCAAGGTTGTACATATTTATAGAAACAGACTGCCACATCTTTCTCGCAGGGTTCAAACAGCTGACCAATTGGTAAGTAGCCATGTGCCTTAACTACCTTGCCACCATGGCTCCCAACAGAAAAATCCAGAGAAAAAAACATATACAAGAAAATGTATTTCAATACATGTCCTTCTTTAACCATCCAGGGGAAAATAAGACTTCAATTCGCTTGAAATCTGACTGGCTGGAGAATACACAATTTCCCTCAGTAGCTCATTAAACTGTTGTATCACCTTGACAGTCAATTCCTAAAAAGTTAAATGCAAATCAAAACATTTTTAATTGAATCTTGCATTATATGACTAAGGGAGTTCATTGTTTAGAGGAAACTTGTAGTGAACATTTACAAAGTAATTCATTAATCACTCTACTCAAGGAATTTCATGAGCTTTAGTATAACAAGTTGTCCCTCACTGGTCTGTCAGTTTGTTGTACTGTGGTGGCTTGCGTGTTGCTGTGATGCTGAACATTTTGCCACCGGTATTTAAAATATCAGTAGGGTCAACAGGTTTTAGCGGAGGTTCCAGACTAAGACTATGAAAAAGGAGAGGCAGACAACTTCTGAATGGCTACTCACTGAAAACCTTACGAATAGCAGTGGAACACTGTCAGCACCAGAATCTTGAGTACTGAAACATGATGAGCTTTCGGGACTTTCATTTGCTGATGGGGCACAACTCAAAATGAGAGAAGCATCTGCAAACATCCATCAAAAATCGGAACATGGAATGCATTAAGTATGAATCTCGGAAACCTGGAGGTTGTCAAAATGAAACGGAACACATAAAGACCGAGATCCTCCCAATGTTGTTATAATTTGCCATCACGTCAGTTCTGACTCATAGCAACCCTGAATAAGGTTTCTGAGACTTCTTTTTAAGTCTTCATGGGTGCAGGAAGCCTCATCTTTCTCCAACAGAACGGCTGGTAGACCAGCCACTTATCCTATGGAGCCGCTGTACTCTTTACCCTAGGCATTAATGAGCTGAAATGGATTTGTATTGGTCACTTTGAGTCTGACAATTATATTGTTTACTATGCCGGGAATGAGGAATTCAAGAGAAATGGCATCACATCCATCCTAAAAGAAAGAGCATTTCTAGATCTATCTTGAAGTACAATGCTGTGAGAGGAAAATATCCATATGCCTACAAGGAAGCCTGCTAGCCAAAAGGTCAGTGATTCCAATCCACCAGTTACTCCTTGAAAACCCTATACAGAGTCATTATGAGTCAAACCGACTCCATGGCACTTAACAACAAGAAGGAAGGCCAGTTAATACTATTATTATATGTACATACCAACAACCAAAGCCAGTGATGATGAAATAGAATTCTACCAATTTCTTTAGTCTGAAATTGATCAAACATGCAGCCTCTCAAGAAGCATTGAAAATTATTGGCAACTGGAATTCAAAACTTGGCAACAAAGAGGAATGATCAGGTAATAGAAATGAAGTTGGAGCTCTCATGACAGAGTTTTTCAGACCAAAGACTTAATCACTTCAAATATCTTTTTTTCAAACAATATAAACAGTGACATATACATGGACCTCACCTCACCAGATGGAATACACAGGAATCAAATTGTATGCATCAGCCAACACAAGGTCAGGGACCAACTGTAGAACAGACCACCAATTGCTCATATTCAAGTTCAAGGTGAAGGAGAAGAAAATTACAAGAAGTCCACAAGAATCAAAATGTGACACTGAATATTACCCACCTGAACTTAGAGACCACCTCAAGAGAAAATTTGATGCATTAGATACTAATAACCATAAATCAGAAGAGTTATGGGATGATATCAAGAACATTACACATGAAGAAAGCAAAAGACCATTAAAAGGCCAGAAAAGAAAGCAAAGACCAAAATGGATATCAGAAGAAACTCTGAAACTTGTTCTTGAGTTTCGAGGAGCTAAAGCAAATAAATGAAAGAAATGAGGAAGTAAAATAGCCGAACAGAAAATTTCAAAGGTTAGCTCAAGAAGTCACAATCAAGTATTATAATGCAATATATAAACATCTAGACTTAGATAACAAAAAGTGAAGAGCATGCTCGACATTTCTCAAACTGAAAGAACTGAAGATAAAATGCAAGCAAGCCTCAGGTTGACACATAGAAACATTACATGGGTAAAGTATTGAAAGATGCAGAAAGCATCAAAAGAAGATGGAAGGAATATACAGAGTCACCATATGCAGCCATTTTAAGAAGTCGCATATGATCAAGAGCCAGTTGGACTGAAGGAAGAAGTCCAAGGTGAACTGAAGACACTGGCTAACAGCAAGGATCCAGGAATTGATAGACTACAAAGAGAAATGTTTCAAGAAACCGATGCAGTGCTGGAAATGTTCACTCATCTAAGCCAAGAAATTTGGAGGACAGATATTTGGTCAACCAGAAGAGATTCATATTTGCACCCATTCCAAAGAGAGGTGACACAATGGAATGTGAAAAACTGAATTAAAATGTTTCAGATGATAATTCAAAAGTTGTTGCAGCAGTACATATAGACAGGAAGCTGCCAGAAATTCAAGCCAGAGTCAGAAGAGGGCGTGGAAATAGGGATATCACTGCTGACGTCATATATATCTTGGCTAAAAGCAGAGAATACCAGAAAGATATTTACTTGTGATTTATTGCAAAGTCATTCGACTTTTGGATCATAACAAACTATGGCTAACACTGCAAAGAATGTTAATTCCAGAATATTTAATTGTGCTCATGAGGAACCGAGAGGCAGTTGTTTGAACAAAACAAGGGAATACTGAATGACTTAAGATCATTCAGCACAAGGGCTGCATCCTTTCACTGAATGTATTCAATCTGTATGCTGAGCAAATAATCTGAGAAACTGGACTAGATGAAGAAGAACATGACATCAGGATTGGAGGGAGACTCATTAACAACCTGTGGTATGCAGGTGATACAGTCTTGCTTGCTGGAAGTGATGAGGATTTGAAACACTGATGAAAAGCAAAGACTACAGCATTCAGTATGGATTGCACTTAAATATCTAGAAAAAAATCCTCACAATTGGACCAATAAACAACATCATGATAAATGGAGACAACAGTATAGTCGTGAAAAACTTCATTTTGCTTGGATCCACAATCAGCACTCATGAAACAGTAATCATGAAACCAAACAATATATCACATTAGGTAAATTGTGCTGCAAAAGACCTCTTTAAAGTGTTAAAGAGCAAAAATGCCAGCTTGAGGACTAAGGTGTACCCCAAGCAAACCTCATATGCATGTAAAAATTGTACAATAAATAAGGAAGGCCTTAGAAGAATTGATGCATTTGAATTATGGTGTTGGCAAAGAATTGCAAGTATCATGGACTGCCAGAATAACAAACAAATCTGTGTTGGAAGAAGTACAGCTGCTTAGAAGCCAAGACGGCAAGACTTCATCTCTCATGCTTCAGACATATTATCAGGAGACATCAGTCCCAGGCGAAGGACATAATGCTTGGTAAAGTGAAAAAGAGGAAGACTCCCCAAGAAGATGGATTGACACAGTAGCAGCAAAAATGGGCTCAAAGATAGCTACAATTGTGAGAAAGATACAGGACTGGCCAGTGTTTCACTCTGTTGTACACAGGGCAGCTATGATTCGGAACCAACTCAATGACACAAAACAGCAACAACATATCAACTCTTACAGGGAAGAACACGTGTCCTAAAAAGATGTTGTATTTATGCCTCGCACAGGATCGGGTGGTGTTTCGTTCTGCTGTGCATAATGTTGCTATGGGTTATACCAACTCAAAGGCACCTAACAACAACAACAAACTTCAAATGATGGCGTCTTTAGGTAGAATAAATGATTAATGTGCTTGGCTGTTAACTGAAAGTTTGGAGGTTCCAGTTCACTCATGGATAACCACTGAAAACTCTATGGGGCACAGTTCTATAAGGATATATGGGATTGCCGTGAGTTGGAATCAACCTGACAGCAACTGGTTTGGGTTTTATAGGAGAAATGGAGTCCCTGAGTGTGGTATAAGTTAATGTATTCAGCTGCTACCAAAAGGTTGTATGTAGGTCCATCCAGAGGTTCTTCAGAAGGAAGACCTACTGATCTACTTAAAATAAAATGTAAAAATCAGTCACTGGAAACCCTATGGAGTCCAATTGTACTTTGACATATATGGGGTTGCCATGAGTCTGAACTGACTAGATGGCATCTGGTAACTTCAAATTACGGTGTGGGTCTGAATCATTAATACCTAATTCAGAAGTGGCTAAGAAGCAGTGTGATGAGTAGTGAAGGAATTAAATTTAACATGAAGAGAAATATGCTGTTCCTCTCCTACCTTTTGAATTATTAAAATAAAATTTTAAGTCTGTCTCTAACAAAGTAAGATCTTACGAAGAGACCAAGAATAAAACATTTGCCATACCCATCCTGAAATGCAAAGGTCACTTGCGGCTCAATAGCTATGCTCTGTATATTTTGATAATCCACAGAAGAAAATGAAACTTCTTTAATAATATAGCCTGGGGACATGAGGGGATTGGAACACTCAAGTGGCTTAGATTACTACCTTGAACAAAAACGGATGGTCCACTAGTCTACTGCTTCATGTGATCTATTTACAATCAAGATGCCTATATTTAGAAAAATCCTACAGTACATGAGAACTGAGAGATAAATATCAAACTACTGCCCTTCCAGGCTTCCAAAAAATTCTATTAGCCTCAGGAAAGCAAGAGCCATTAGGGGTTTGCTTCAGCAAAGATCCACAGCAGAATCTGAACCAGAGAGTCTCCCATGTCATATACTTAAAAACAATAATAATCAACTACTGCAAATTGCATTCAGTATAGCACTTTAAAATGCCCCATACTTGAGATCAAGGTTTATATGTATTAATGTCAAAGCTCCTATATAGCCCAACCCCTAGTGTTTATCACTACCTGAAAAATTTAATTAAATAAACCAACCAAATTCTATCTCCATTAAATCCAAGCCAAGAGTAAGGCCTTGACAATAGGGCTGAAAAGATTAGGGCTTAATTTAAACAGAGTGACTGCAATAGAATTGCTCAAATGTGAGTCTTTTCAGAAGCAAGTACTTAAAGCACCTCAAGAAAAATATTTACACGAACTATACAACATCATCATCTACTAAAGATAAAAGATTCAGGAACCCATTAAATCATAATTTCGCATACAAACATTACAGAAAGGAGGAAAAGGAGACTGCACTCCTAACTGTGTCCTATAAAGGAATACACAATGAGGATTCTTTTGAAGACAAGATCACTAAAGCAGTGAAAATGTGAATGTATTAACAAAACCCAAAATGGGGCTCTAATTGTGCTAGGGTTTGCAACCCACAGCATATTAAACTTCTCAGAGCCCTTTGAAGTTTGATACTTAGAATTCCCTTCCCTTTCATTTCGTCCTTAATATGTGTTCACCAAGTATACACATTTTGCCTTTCTCTAGTTCCCAGCTAATTTCCAACCATTACTTTTTTCCCTCATAGACTGCCCCTTTGATTCAATCTCACACCCACTCTCCCTTTTCACATTAGTGTTTAATTTCTCATGCTCTGAAACACACAAGCCATTTTAAGCAACATTTGGATCCTTTTCCCTCTTTCCGAAATCCTCTGAAAAAGAAAGTTCGTTAGGGAGTCCCCTCCGATGTCCATCAGAGTCTAAGAAACACCCATAAACAGATACACAGTTGAAACCTGTGAGAGCCGGAACCTAATTGAACTGCCTTATTTTCCAGTTCTCGAAAGTTTGACACCTTTGACAGGGTCTTACCACTTTCCTATTGCATGGTTTGGTTTTGTTTTTATTGTTGTTGTTTTTTAACTTTATCACACATTTAAGTGGGAAATATTTAAATTGTCCTTTTCTTGACAGGATTCCATCTTACACGGATCTGGCTTTCGCAGGTTTTACTGTCTTTCTTTTGAATTTTAAGACTCAAAATCATTATTACAAATTACAGTCATCAGATATTTCCAGTTTGTAAAAATTTCCCAGTTGATGAAAGCGATGTTTTCAAGTTCATAAAATCAATGCCCCATCTGGTCTTTTAGATAGGAAATTAACTACATACTCTGGAGAATTAAGAAATCTTTGACCATGAACCTGAAAATGAGCCCCTGAGATTCAATAATCTGATTAGTTAAACTGGGTGAGCATGATGGCAGAATGGACCTTAAATGGGAAGATTCAGAGCTGGGAACAGATGCTGGAATCGGGAAGTGGCTTGCATCCAAACCAAAGTCAGTCACTTGGCTCTTCCATAGAGATTAGTCACGGGAACACGTTTTTTTGTCCTTGGACATTATCCTCTCAAACGTGCCCCCAAGTCCTGAATGACATATTTTGTTTTCTGCATAATGAGTTGATTTTCTTGATCAATGAATTCAGTTTGACAGATCGAATGACCTGGTCCAAAGTCTCACACTCCCAGCATTATCTCGAGACACTCATGAGAATTATTTTCTCAACAAGTGTGTGTATTAGAACTACCTGGATAACTACTTTAAAAATGCACATGCCCAGATTCCCACACCACAACTACTGAATTAAGACTCTCCAGGGGAAATCCCCAGAGCAGGTATATTTTCTAAGTTTCTCAGCTCCTTGAGCTCCTCTGATCCACACAACTGCTTAAGAAGCACTGGTTTCGAATTCAGCGTGAATAGAGTGGAATGCAGGGACGAATGGCCACACAGGTGACCACCACATAAGCAAGGAGACAAGTAAGAGCAGAAAATTTGGACTTAACTTCCTCCTAATGATTCTGAACATGCTCCTGGTCCTCTGTTGGTTGGAAAGCTGTCAGCCAGCCATGGGTCCCATGGACGAGGGAGACATCCAACAGCCCTGACGCTCCTTTGGAACATTCAACAGGTTGCCCAGGGGTTATGGACTTTAAAAGTTGCCATTATACAGCTAGAGTTGGCATCCTGGGGTATCACAGGTGTATTGATAATTGGCTCAGTCTGTTTTGTTTACAATTTCCTGCCCAACAAATTGCATGTTTCTGCAGATGTCTAACAAATTCAGGACATTTAATTCCTCAGCTGCCGCGATCCTGCTGTTCCTACTCTCCGCATCCATTGGTTACAACGGTGTCCAAAGACACATTCACCAGCATTAGGAAAGGTCATTAAAAAGCTCTTACAACCATCTGTACCCAGATGGATGGGTCTTCAGTCAAAACCAAAGAGGTTCCCCCTGAAAGAGACCCAGAGGACCTGATTCCACGCAATGCCACAGTTGGTTTTTTAATGATTGTTTGTGGGTCCTGAATTATTTACATTTGAGCCATAAATCTTAATGACCCATGCCGTGTTCTTCTTGGCTTACTGATGGCAATCAAAGCCAAAGCCCTTTAATTTACCTGATTCAATGCTGCTATAGGCTGGGGGCCAAAGAAAAGTTCATTTTCCTAAACCGTCTTACAGGGGTTCGTGGAACAAATAATCCTTGTTAGGATCCTTTGTCTAGGTCATTTGCTATACACTTAGCATTTAATTCCCTGCTGCTTTCTTACTCTTTATCATCCAATGGTGCATTTTATATGCAAATGATCACTTCTGAAGAAATCCTCAACCTCTGGTTAAATGCCATGGAATCAGTTCAGCAGCTGGTGGATTTGAACCTTGGAGCTTGCTAACAGTTCAGCGCTTAGCCTACAATGCCGCATGCCAACACACAAATCTGACTTTATGTTAAATCAAGCTGCAGTATAGGCTTGCATGATGGGAAAGGCAATATACAGCAAGGGGCAGGTTGACAGAAAAAAAGATGAAGGTAATGGAAGACACAGGAAGGAATGCAAGAGTTAAAGTGAAGAGAGGTAAATACTGTCAAGTGATGGTACAGGGGGGGATTGCAACCATTGTAATCACACTAAGTGTCTGATTTGTTGTATATGGGACTGATGATCTATAAAACTTCGCTCAATATACAATAAGTTTTTTTTTAAATCAAACTGCAATTAATTTTTCTCTTCTAAATGTGACTATAATACATTACAGATATTTAATTCCATCAGCTTCCAAAGCAAACAGCTTAAAGACTACATGCACCTTTGGCAAAATTTGGCAGGATTTTCATAACTAACACCAAAACCACAGGATGACAGGGTTGAATGGAGGACCACAGTCAATTCAGGACTCCATCTGACCTGAAGCCAATGAATGAAGGGAGAAATGATTTCTTTTCCTCACAGCTACTTGACAAAACTGGAAATCTCTGCTCCAAATAGGTACACTCACAGCACCTGGAAAAGTAAATTAGGAATTCCTGGCCTGGAGACTTGAAGACGAGCATCTCAGCCACGCCTTTCCCCAGTGTCTTCTACACTACGTCTGCCTGGCCTTCAGATCTCAAAGCAGACGTGTTCACCAGCGGTGCCAAACTGTTAGACTCATCAAGTTTATGAACACTGCATTCAAAATGCAAACATTTTCTTCCACTTGGGCAAACATTGGCAGAGGAAACTTTCTTTCCAATGTTAACAGCAGGGAGCTTAAATAAAAGTTCAGTTTCTAGCAGGGTGGGGGAGAGAAAAAGCTAATTCTAAAAATATGTCATCAGCAGCTTGCCACTGCCAGACAAAATGGTACATGTTTCCCTCAGATGCGGTTCATTCAAACGAACTTGACAGCTTCAGAGATCACTTAAAAGAAGGAAGATTTGTTGCAGGAGGCCTGCCAGATTCAAGAGGGATCACGTTTCAACAGATAAGACTTGATAGATCCCCATCGTAAATATTTCTGCACAATGATTACTTGAAATCTAAATTTGTGCTTTGTCACATATTCACTTATGCCCTAAGGGTATTCTTCTTCCAGTCCAGTCATGGGAATCCTTACTAGAATCTGGCAATTAACTTGAAAATCTTGCTACTGTCATTAGTTCCCTAGAAAATAAATTAAGGGACATCTGGCCATACAAGTAAAACGACACAGCTAAACGTAAGATAAGCAGGTTTTCCCTTGTCCACAAGTGTGTCCAGGCAAAGTAAACAATTTTAACTGGGTTACAAATTATAGGTGTCAGTACTTCTCTCCAATCCTGCAAATGCTAGAAAACGCTGCTCTTAGGCAAGCTATTTCCTAAAAGGGGACTATTCAGTATAGTTTCCCATTTAAACATAATACTCGAGTTGCTGGAAACAGTGTAAAAATCAGGTGTGAATATGCTCGTTTGACCCGAAGCCACAGCTCTCAAAAATCTGATTAAAAGGAAAAGCAGGCAAGCATTACAACTCCCCGGAAAGTCACAAAAATAAAAGGTTCCATCTTCAAGGAGATGATCTCCAATTACAATACTATGCTGGGTTTGAAGAAATGCTCAATGCAGCAGTGTGATGCAACACACCAATCAAAGAGCTTTTCCATCTCAACGGGGACAACATGGCAGCTAAGCTATCAAGTCAGTTGTGTAAGATGAACACATCTATTTGTTTTCTTATCTTAGCCATAACCTAGATTTCTGCATCCTGGTTTAGACTGAATAGACCCTTTTACAACTACAACTCTTTAAAACAGCATGGATAGTTCACTTTGCCCTTCAGAAAGATGAGAGGAAAGCTATAAGCTGATCTTTAATATTAAATATTTAATGTGTTTTAACACATCAGCCCTTTAAATTTAATTCCAGACTTAATGCACCTGTCAGGAAACTGACTGCTCTGGCTTTATTGCAACTATACATTTTTCTGACATTCAGAAATGGAAGATTTTCAAAAGAGTCTGCACTCCAGAAAAATCCCAAGCAAAGTTCAATTTGACTGTTTTAAAAACACATAT
This sequence comes from Chrysochloris asiatica, assembly GCF_000296735.1. Classification (NCBI taxonomy): domain Eukaryota; kingdom Metazoa; phylum Chordata; class Mammalia; order Afrosoricida; family Chrysochloridae; genus Chrysochloris; species Chrysochloris asiatica. Next base: position 26,673,098 of record NW_006408526.1, read on the forward strand.
TTAATTAGAAAAGCATTTGCTTCTAAGATTTAAAAAAAAAAAAAAAAAGTTATTAAACACACTAAAATATAAACCTAAAAAAACACTACAAGCTAGGGCTTTTTGTTTTGTTTTGTTTTAAAATGTTTGTGCATTTTTAATACAACAGAGACAAAGCTAAGCCTCGCTGACTTCAGGGTAAAACTTAAATCCTTTTTAACTTATGCCATCACCAAGCTGCAACATTCAAGCGAATTCCTGAGGACACTGTAATGGTAGTTTGCAGGTAGATATTCTATGTTGCTGTTGTTGTTATGTGCTGTCCAGACATTTCCAACTCATAGTGATCCTCTATAGGGTTTCCCAGAAGCGTTGGTGGGTACTGCCAACCTCTGGGGTCAAACCAACCTTGCTGTCCAGTGCTTATCCTACAGCACCACACCGAATCACTGAATGACAAGATTGCAGAGCATGCATGTACCATGGAGCTAGGACTTAGAAACTACAGTAGGTCCCTCCCCACTCCAGAAAGAAAATCTTCAATCGTGTGCTTTAACATTCATCTGAAACCCTAGAGAGTAGTTCTGCTTTGTCCTATAAGGTTGCTATAAGTAGAAATTGCCTTGCTGGCAGTAGGTTTATTTGGGGTTTGGTATGGATTGAATTTGCACCAGCGCTCTGGGTTAATGTGCTGGACTGCAAGGTCGGTTTGAACAGCAAGGTTGGCGGTTCAAGTTCACCAGCCGCTCCTTGGAAACCTTACATAGGGTCACTATGACCCGACGACACTTAACAACAACAAGAAACTTAAATATCCATCAAGTAACAAGGGATGGTGGTACATAGAACTTTCATTCAAGGCCTAACACCAAATTCTAAACTGTATTTTCTCATTGGTATGCAAGGGGAGGGAAGAGACAAACGTACGGAAGGGAGGATATATAATTTAGATTTATACATTGTGAGCATTTCCAGGAGGAGCAACAATTTGAAAAACATACAGCCATGGATCCCTTTGTCTTAACTGGAAAGAGAACGTGATGTGTTATCACATCACAGTTCTTACGGAGTTCTATCAAGAATATGACAGTAACCTTACTTTGAACATTATTAACTAACATTGATTTAAGTAGAAGGAAAGTCTTGAAGTTTTTACTCATCTGAAATGCAGCACACATACATATTTTACCAAAAGGTTTACTATGCATATTAATCTTTTATGCATTTTATCCTTCCAAGCGTGAAAAGAAACAAGTTGAAGTAATAGAGGTTGCCAGGTGTTGGTGGTACCCATTCCACTGTAATGACAGCCATGACTTAAGGTTTTGTCTCGCTCTACTCTTCCCATGAATTGCAAATCTTCAGGTTGCCACAGCAACTCTATATACTGACAGGTAAGCTTCAGGAAGCATCCTGGTCATCGTTTCCATCTTGTTTGCTTTGCATCGTAGCACTCCAAACTCCCTGTTGTATTGACGCACCAGGGGATGGATACCCTTACAGAGTTATTCTAATGCACTGTCCAGTCGCAACGATTAATCATTCCTGCTTCTTCATCTGACATATCGAGGTGGGGAAACGACATCCTAAATGAGCAGAGCTGATTACCTGGGAAAGCAATTCTTCAAGATAGCACAGCTAACTAATAGCTCCATCTGCTACACATAAACACATTCCAAAGCCCCAGAAGAAATGTCAAGAGTACAACTAACAGAGTTGAGCCCTGTAAGCCAGATTTCTGTGTGTCATCACAGGTGTCTGATGAGCACAAAAGTATTTGAACTTCTCTTCATCTCTGAGATAGCTGGTGCAAAATAACATGTTAGGATTACAGGCTACCCAGATGACACTCTCTGGGATATGTTGGTTAGTATTCTCCACTGGATTTTTTTTCTTTTTGTTCCCTCCAAGGGGCTTCAAGAAGTTTGTGGAGAATTGTTATTTAAAGATAATGGGATTTTTCCAAGAACTATTTGAAGCCCCTTTGTAAGTGAAATAAGATTTCAATATGAAACTCCCTGAACTATGCAAAAAAAAAAAAAAAAAGTAGAACAGACCTGAAGAAAAACACAGCTTTCTACAACAATAGGAGAACTCAATGATCTCACTATAGCTAAGAACCTTTTCTATTTCCATCAAAATATGTGCCAGGGTATAGTGGAAGGAGTCCTGGTGTGGCACTGTGGGTTAATGCAAAGTCAGTCTGAATTACAAGATTGGCATCGGCAGTTCAAGCTCACTAGCTGCTCCTCAGAAACCCTATACAGGGTCGTTATGTGTCGGAACTGACTAACAACAACATATAGTAGAAGGCGAGGATAGCGAGACTGTGTCTCTCGTACTTTGCACATGTTTTCAGGAAGGAGAAGGACGGCATGCTTGGGAAAGTAAAGGACCAGCGAAAACGATGTAGATCCGTAACATGATGGATTGACATAGTGGCAGCAACCATGTACTCAAACACAACAACAAACTGTGAGGATGACGTGGGACAGGGCAGTGTTTCGTTCTGTTGTACACAGGGTCACTATGAGTCGGAACCGATTCGACAGCGCCTGACAACAACAGCATATAGTGTAAAAGATTTGCAGCTTGTCTCAAAGGAACTAAATGAAAATACAACCTTTAAGAACAGTCACAATGCATCATAGTTCTATAAACTTAAGCTCATTAGATAGTCAAACACCATTTGGCTATGAGGAGCAGAGCTGTACCAAGCTATTATTACAGATCTGAAACTGTAAATGGCTCTTTGAATTTTTTTTTTTTTTTAATCTAAATAATCAGCATTTTCTTAAGTCGCCATTGCAGACTTGGTCTGATCTTTTATTAAAATAAATAATAAATTAATCTTCAATAATATAAAGGAAATCCTAGCATCTCAGAGCTGGGTCTTTAAAGGAGGTTGCAAGTTTCTCTTTTCTTGACCGAAGTCTTGGCAATTTACAGTAGCTGCACTTAACACTGCTTGTGTATCAAATGGGAACAGGCTCAAGTTCTTTCCACATTAGCTGTGATTTTAATAGCATGCCAAGCAAAGCAGGCTAGCCTAATAAGTTTCATTGCACCCACTTCAACAACAGATAAGCACCTCATTTTCATACCGTTTCCACTTGTTGCTAGGTAACCAAACCATAACGAGACATCTTTCGGCATTATGCAGAATGCATCCTCTTCACCCAAATTTGATGTGCTTTGGGCATTAAATACTGTTATTTTAACCAAAAAGACTCAACAACGGATGGCTATGGGCTTATCACTCACGTAGTTAAAGCTTTGGTTTAGATTGCAACATGGGGTTTGGGGGTTGGTGTTTTCTGCAGGGATTTCGATGTGCAGAGATTCTAAAGGATGAACTATGATAATAAGCACCTCTCTTTTTCTAAAGCAAACTTGCTGCATTATCCAACAAGCTGATAGCCTGACACTTCATACAAAGATAAAGTAAACCCTCTCCAAAGATGTCCACACTATGCCCTCTTAACAGTAGACAATGTCAATTAAAAACTTCCTTACTGCTTTTACGTGGTCATGAAGGGGACTTTGGAAGCAGGGGTCTGTGTGGAGTTGGGCTTCACCTGCGGGCTTCAAATAGAAACCCTTTAACTAGGCGCATCTAGGCCAAAGCAGGAACTCCATCTGTCAGCCAAACAAACCAGCTTTCTGCTGGAGAAAGGAAAAGCTCTGCGGGAACAGATGCAGCCCGACCTAAGACACTGAAGGACTCAGGCGACAAGGAGGCAGGAGGGCTACCTGCAGGAATGGCAACAGACACTGACCTTTTAAAAGGAAAATAAATCTTAGCAAGCAGCACTAGGCAGTTCCCAAACATGAATTTTCTTTTGAGCTTCAGGAATATTTTATCCGGCATGATTAGTGGTAGCTGGGGGATGTCCTATCACCTCAACTTGCCAATGGAGCTGAAATCATCTCTCCTTTCTGATAGAAAACTGAAGGAAAACGAAATCACAATTAGGAAGAGGATTAAGACAAAAGACCAGATTCTGATTCTCAGCCACTTGTAGACCCAGCCTCTGTTTTTCACAGTTTCAATGCAAGCAAAGTTAAGTTGTTAAGTATCATCCAGGCAATTCTGACTCACAGCGACACCGTTCAGGGTTTCCAAGGAGCAGCTGGTGAGTCTGAAACACCAACCTTGTGGTTAGCAGTCCAGTGCTGATTCTACAGCACCGCACAAGGACTCCAAAGGAAAGGAGGGGCTTACATTGCACCCTCTCTCCACACATTAAGACTTTCACCTTACTAAGCAATCCCTTGCCCTCTTGTTTTTGCACTTAGAGAAGCAGAAGTTCAAAGTGTTTTTCCTCCAGATTCCCCTTAAGTGTTCTTGTTTGGTTTGTTGTTGCTGTCTACTCGATTCTGACTCATAGTGACACTGCATAGGATTTCTGAGGAGTGGCTGGTGGATTTGAACCACTGACCTTATGGTTAGCAGTCCAGTGCTTAGTCCTACAGCGCCAAAGAGCATCTGAAAACTCACTATCGTAGAATCGATTTGACTCATAACAGCCAAAGGAGAAAGACCTGCTTCTTAGGGTTTCTGGGACTGTAAATCTTTACCAGAGCAGACAGCCTCATTTTTCTTCTGCCCATGAATGGCTGAGAGCTGCTGGTAGGTTCGAACCACCGACCATGAGGTTACCAGCACAATGCTTACCCCATTGTGTCACCAGAACTCCTTATATGAGTATCTATGGCAGAAGAATTTCCCTTTACTCTAGTCCAGTCAGGACAAGGGCTTTGCTGCTTCTACTGCAACGGGTACTGTTTCATCCTTCATACTCTTCTTTACCCACCCTCACCTCCTTTCATTTGCTCCCTCTGGGTTTCTCCACAGCTTGCATGGCCTATTTCCGTTCTTTTTAAAATTTTGATACTCTTAGGTGGAATGCAGGACTGAGCCTTTACCAAGTACAGAGATAGATGAAACAGGAAAAGAAATCTGATGGATAAAGAAAGTCGGCATAGGACCCAGCAGGAAAACATTGCTGTGTCTCACAAGGCAGGTAGGTTAGCAAACTTCACTTAACCTGTTCTAGGACAATGCTGGTGGAAGAAAGCAAGTATAGAAAGAAGAGTATGGTCTGGTACCACCTATACCACCCTAAAGCATTTCTATGGTACAAAATATATATCTGAATTTACATCTGTATCTAGATAAGATAGATAGATGATAGACAGATAGATAGACAGATATAGAGAAAAAATATATAGGTGTATATATGTGTGAGTGCATGTATATACACACAGGAGTGAGTCAAAAATTATCCACACTCTGGCTGTAGAATTTATCTTAATCAACTTTTAGAAAAGACAAATGCATCATTTTTCAACATGATCTCCTTGCTTTTCAATACACTTTGTCCATCTGTCAACAAGCTTTCCTATTCCCTTATTAAAAACTGTTTTAGGCTGAGCTGTGAGTCACGAATGCACCGCTGTCTTCACTTCTTCATCGGGGTGACTCTTTGTCCTCAAGGGTTGCTTTCAGGGGACCAAACAGAAGAAAGTCAGATGGAGCAAGATTAGGACTATAGGGAGGATGCTTTAATACCTCAAAAGGAAGTTTTTGCAGAGTGTCAACAGTGTGGGCAGAGGTGCTTGGATGTGTATTGTCATCAAGATCACAATACCTGTGGATAGCAGTCCTCTGCATTTAATCCCACATTTAGGCTTCAGCTCTTCAGTGAGCATCTCACTGTCACAAGCTCTGTTGACTGCTGAACCTTTTTACCGATACATTGTTGTTAAGTACCTTGGAGTCGGTTCTGACTCATAGTGACCCTGCACAGGGTTTCCGAGGCCACAAATCGTTAAGGAAGCGGAAAGCTTCATCTTTCTCCCGCGGAACAGCTGGTAGTTTTGAACTGCCAACCTTGAAGTTAACAGTCCAATTCATAACTACTACACTACTGATAGGTAGTGCACCAGTACTGGCACTTGAGAATCCCAGAAAACCATAAGCATCAATTTTCCAGTTGATGGTTGGCTTCTAAACTTTTTGGGGGTCAGCGATTGAGAATGTTTTCATTCTATACTCTGTAGCTTCCTCTCAGGCTCATAGTGAAGAACCCAAGTCTCGTCACTAGTAACAATTTTTTTTCTTTAAAAGAAAGTTTTATCTTCCTTCGAGTATTGGTACAAATTTTGTGTCCAAATGCTTCTGTTTATGCTTTTCCTAGAGTTGTTTTGGTCTTCTCACACAAACTTCCCCAAACCAAAGTCTATCACAGATTATTTCATAGGCAGAACCATGGCTGATTTGCAAATGATCTGTCACATAATACATTGTCACTCATCTATTCGACAGAGTCATTTCACCTGCATGTTCAATGTTGTCATCAGCAGTCAACGTACATGGGAATGCGGATAATTTTTGACACACCCTCGTGTGTGTGTGTGTGTGTGTGTGTGTGTGTGTGTGTGTGTGTGTGTGTAGAAAGCGTCCTAATGGTATTGTGAGTTAGTATTGGTAATATTGGGCAGCTAACTGCACGGTCAGCAGTTGAAGTCTACCAGATGCTCCACTGGAGAAAGATGAGGCTTTCTGGTCCTATAAAGATTTACAACCTTGGCAACCCTCCTACCTATATAGGGTGGCTATGAGTTGGAACCTACTCCATGGCACACAACCACCACTATATAGAGAGAAAGAGAGAGATAATAGATGACAGGTTAAAAAGTGGAGAAGGAAACAGAAGTCAGCTGTTGGGAGTGGAAGGAGATGGAGATTGGAACATTTTTTTAAAGGGGGAATGTATTCTGCTACAGAATACATTAAAGAAAAAGAAAATATATTTATCATGAGTCAGAATGTTGTTATTTTTTAAATGTATTTATTCAAACATTAATAAAAACGGATCATTTCAAGAACTAAAGGGATATGTGTATGTCTTCCAAGTTCTATATACTGAACTAGAAAATTAACATCATCTGCCTACTCAGAAAGAGTTAATTTTGAAAAAGCATTCCACGACAAGGGTACATCTAAGAAAAAGGAGTTCTCTGTGGGTTGTGTACCCTGCGTCTATACTTTTATGGGTTCCTTTAGAAAACATTGGAAGCCCTAGTGGCACAGTGGTCAAAATGCTAAACTGCTAAACCCAAAGGTCAGTGGTCTGAATCCATGAGCTGTTCCACAGGAAAGATGTGGTTGGTAGTCTACTATGGGCAGTAGTGGTTGGAAACACTATGGGCAGTGCTACACTGTGCTAATATGGTGGTCGCTATGAGTCAAAATCAACTTGACACCAGTAGGTTTGGTTTTGTGAGAAAATACTCAGCTTTACCAATAGAACTAACCTACCACCACAGGGCAGAACATATATTAAATGGAAAGATAATAATAAAATAATAATTCTTACAATGCCTCCGGGTAATTGACCAGGGGAGAAAATATATAAATGGGGTTCATTTATATAAAGGGAATCCATTGAGAATGGCAAGAATCCTTGCATCTGGTGACTATTTTTAAGAGTTTGGAATTGTGCCTAGAAATCGTCAGATTTGTTGCTAGTGAACCCCCATCTGCCATAGCTTGAGTCTGAACTATATATAGCTCTTGTTCGCCAAATCAATATGTTGTGTGTTCATGTACTCTAGTATCCAGTCTAGAAGTCTTGCAATTGACGATAAGCATCTTAATTTTTAATTTCACAATTTTTTGCTGTGCTATAATTCTTAATATATAACTGACAGATTGTAGAAATGCCATTTGAAAGACTCACTAATGTTTAGCTGTAAAGGAGGTTAAAAAAAAAAAGAAGGCGGCATTGTGAGTATATGTATGTAGTTGTTTTTAGGTGTCACTGAGTCAGTACCGACTCATAGCGACCCTATACACAACCAAAGGAAATACTGCAGGGTCTTGTGCCAAACTCACAATTGTTGACACGCTTGAGCCCATTGTTGCTGCCGCTGTGCCAATCCATCTCATTGGGGATCTTCCACTTTTTCTCTCCCTCTTCACTTTACCAAGTATGATGTCTTTCTCCAGGGACTGGTCCCCCCTGATAATACTTCCCAAGTATGAGAGACGAAATCTGGTCATTCTAGCTTCCAAAGCGAAAAGGATAAAATTATAAAATATTGTACTATGATGCACTAGGAGTTCTGGTGTGGCACTGAAGGACAAGCACTAGACTGCTAATCACAAGAGCGGTCATTCAAACCCACCAACTACTCCTTGGAAATTCTATACAGGTTTGCTATAGTTGCAACAGACTAGACAGCACTTAACAACAACATGCTGCAATAAGGATTCATGCCTGAAAGGATTTCCCAAGAATATCCCCCTGTCTTGGTCATTTAGCAGTATCTCACCTATGAAGTCAGGTATCTGGCAGAAGATAATCTAAATCACTAAAGGTCATGAGTCTCTTTACATCATGGAATCTGAGAACAATGGGCCTTTACCAATCGCTCCATTAACATCATGTACTTTTAATAGTCTTAACTGTTTTCTTTTCTAAGCCTATAGCAGAATCAAAACAGAAAATCAAAGAGGGAAAATAAAAATCAGCGTTCTTATTAAAAAATAAGAAAAAAAGCATTCAAAAAAAATTTTTTTGAGAACTCCAAAATCCTAGCTTTTGGGAAAGGAATGGACAAAATAAGTGGACCCATATTTGTTGTTGTTGTTAGGTGCCATCAAGTCGGTACTGACCCATAGTGACCTTATGCACAGCAGAATGAAACACTGCCCGATCCTGGGCCAACCTCACTACTGTTGCCACGCTTGAGTCCATCGATGCTGCCACTTGGCCAATCCATCTCATTTGGGGGTCTTCCTCTTTTTCTCTGACCCTCCACCTTCCCAAACATAATATCCTTCTCCAGTGACTGGTCCCTCCTCACAATATGTCCAAAGTATGAGAGACGAAGTTTGGCCATATTAGTCTCTACACAAAATACGCGTCTGTCCTCCCCCACTGGTCTGCCAGTATGCCATACTGTGGACGCTTGTGTGTTGCTTTGATTCTGGAAGCTATGCCATGGGTATTTAAATACTAGCAGAGTCATCCACAGGGGATAGGTTTTAGCTGAGCTTCTAGACGAAGATAGACTAGAAAGAAGAGATGGACTACTTCTGAGGTAGAGTTGACCATGATGGCACGCTTAGAGGAAAACCTTCAGGACCTTCATTTGCTGATAGGGCACAACTCAAAATGAAGAGAAACAACTGTAGATATCCATTAATAAACGGAACACTGAATGTACGAAGTATGAATCTAAGAAAACTAGAAGTTGTCAAAAATAAAACGGAATGCAATAACATAGATATCCTAGGCATTAGTGAACTGAAATGGACTGGTATTGGCCATTTTGATTCAGAACATCACATGGTTTACTATGCTGGGAATGACAAACTGAAGAGAAATGATGCTGTGTTCATCATCAAAAAGAGCATATCAAGATCTGTCTTGCAGTACAGTGCTGTCTGTGATAGGATAATATCCATATGCCTACAAGGAAGACCACTTAATACCACTATTACTCAAATTTACACACAAACCACTAAAGCTGGTGATGATGAAATGGAAGAATTCTACCAACTTCTGAAATCTGAAATTGATCAGACAAGCAATCAAATCCTACTGATAATTACTGGTGATTACAATGCAAAGGTTGGAAACAGAGAGGAAGGATCAATATTTGAAACATTTGGCCTTGGTGACAGAAACGATGCTAGGGATTGCATGATAGCATTTTGCAAGACCAATGGCTTCTTCATTATAAATACCTTTTTAAAACAACATAAAAGACTACTATCTATACACATAAGAAGCTCTGGTAGCGTAGTGGTTATGAATTGGGCTGCTAACCTCAAGGTCGGCAGTTCAAAACTACCAGCAGTTCCGCAGGAGATAGATGAGGCGTTATGTTCCCATAAAGATTTACAGCCTCAGAAACCCTGTGCAGGGTCACTATGAGTCGGAACCGACTCAACGGTACTTAACAACAACAACATCTATACGCATGGAACTCACCAAACGGAATACACGGAAATCAAACTGACTACATCTGTGGTAAGAGATGTTGGAGAATTTCCATATCATCAGCCAAAACAAGGCCAGGAGCAGACTGTGGAACAGATCATTCATTGCTCATATGCAAATTCAAGCTGAAGATGAAGAAAATTAAAACAAGTTGGCGAGAGTCAAAATATGACCTTGAACATACCTCACCAGAATACAGAGATCATCTGAAGAACACATTTGATGCATCAGACACTAAAGACTGAAGACCAGAAGAGCAGTGGGATGACAAGAACATCATACAGAAAGAAAACAAAACGTTACTAAGCAAACAAGATGGAAGGAAAAACCCAAATTGGATGTTGAAGAGACTCTGAAACTTGCTCTCCAGCATAGAGATGCTAAAGCAAATGAAAGAAATGAGGAGGTAAAAGGGCTGAACATCAAGGTAAGCTTGAGAAGACAAACTCAAATACTACAACAAAATGTGCAATGCCTGGAGTTAAAAATCAGAAAAGAAGGACACGCTCAGCATTTCTCAAGCAGGGGGAACTGAAGGAAAATTTAAACCCTCAAATTGAAATATTGAAGGATTCTATGGGCAAAATAAGGTGCTCTGGTAATGTAATGGTTATGAGTTGGGCTGCTAACCTCAAGGTCAGCAGTTTGATACTACCAGCGGTTCCACGGGAGAAAGATGACGCTTTCTGCTCCCATAAAGATTTACAGCCTCAGAAACCCTATACAGGGTCACTATGGGTCAGAACCGACTCGATGGCACTCAACAATAACAACATGGGCAAAATATTGGATGATGCAGAAAGCATCAGAAGAAGATGGAAAGAACACAAAGAGTCACTGTACCAAAAAGAAATGGTCCACGTGCAACCATTTCAAGAGGTAGCATATGATCAAGAGCCAGTGATCCTGAGGAGGGAAGAAGTTCAAGGTGCACTGAAGGCACTGGCAAAGAACAAGGCACCGGGAATTGATAGAATACAAATGGAAATCTTTCAATAAATTGATATAGTACCAGAGGTACTTAGTCATCTATGCCGAGAAATTTGGAAGACCACTACCTGGCCAACTGACAGGAAGAGATCCATATTTGTGCCCATTCCAAAGAGAGGTGACCCAATAGAATGCAGAACTCATCAGACAGTATCATTCATATCTGATGCAAGTAAAAGCTTGCTAAAGATAATACAAAAACGGCTGTAACTATACACTGAAACCATCAAGCTAGATTCAGAAGAAGACATGGAATGAGGGCTATCATTGCTGACATCAGATGGATCTTGGCTGAAAGCAGAGAATACCAGAAAGATGTTTATCTGTACTTTATTGACTATGCAAAGGTTTTCAATTGTGTGGATCATGACAAGCTACGTACAACATTGCAGAGAGTGAGTATCCGGAACACTTAATTGTGTTCATGAGGGATCTGTACATAGACCAAGAGGCAATTGTTCACACAGAACAAGGTAACACTGAATGGTTTAAAATTAGGGAAGATGTGTGCCAGGGTTGTATTCTTTCACCACACTTATTCAATCTGTATGCTGAGCACATAATCTGAGAAGATGGATTATATGAAGAAAAAAACATGGCATCAGAATTGGAGGAAGATATATTAACAACCTCTGATATGCAGATGATACAACCTTGCTTGGTGAAAGTGAAGAGGACTTAAAATACTTACTGATGAAGATCAAAGACCACAGCTTCAGTATGTGTTGCATCTCCATGTAAAGAGAGCAAAAATCCTCACCACTGAACCCAATAAACAACATCTATATAAATGGACAAAAGATTGAAGTTGTCAGACTTCATTTTGCTCAGATCTACCATCAACACTCAGGGAAGCAGCAGTCAAGAAATCAAACGACATCTTGCATTAGGCAAACCTGTTGCACAAGACCTCTTTAAAGTGTTGAAGAGCAAAGATATCAATTTGAGGGCTAACGTGCACCTGACCCAAGCCATGGTATTCTCAATAACCTCATATGCATATGAAAGTTGGACAGTGAATAAGGAAGACTGTAGAAGAACTGATGCATTCGAGCTATAGTGTTGAAGGAGAATACTGAAAATACTCCAAAAGAACAAACAAATCTGTGTTGGAAGAAGTAAAGCCAGAATGCTCATTGGAAGCCAGGATGGCCGGACTTCATCTCTCATACTTTGGACATATTATCAGAAGGGACCAGTCCCTGGAGAAGGATATCATGTTTAGTAATGTGGAGGGGTCAGAGAAAAAGAGGAAGACCCCAAACGAGATGGACTGGTACAGTGATGTTAACAATGGGCTCAGGCTTATCAATAATTGGCACGGGACCGGGCAGTATTTCATTTTGTTGTGTATAAGGTCGCTATGAGTCGGTGCCGACTCGATGTCACCTAACAACAACAACAAACAAAACATAGGAATCCCTGGGTGTTGCAAATGGTTAAGCATTGGACTACTAACCAAAAAGATTAGCAGTTCAAACAGACTCAGAGGAGCCTTGAAAGTAAGATCAGATGATCTGCTTAGCAAAGGTCACAGCCTTAAAAACCTTAAGGAGTACTCTGCATATTTGGGGTTATCATTCATCAGAACCCACTCAACAGCAACTAACAATAAGCAAAATGTGTTAGTTAGTACACTAAAAGATCCCAAGCCATTTAAAAATAAAAATAAGTAACATGGAATTCAACAGACTACATTTTAAACTAACAAGTTTTTTAAAGGCAGGTCACTGTGGATTAGCTTTCAAAGTTGTCATCAAATAAATTGTACTTGTGTAAATTGTCTGTTGAGCCCTACTGAGTTAACATTGGCATGAGGTTACTAAAAACAAAATAAAAAAGCAATAATAATAATATGATTTTAGGGATTGACATCAATAGTTTTCAAAACAAGAATGCCATGAGGGCAAGGACTTGATCTGGTTTGTTTCCTGCTAAATTCCCAATGCCTTAGAGCAGTGTCTGGTACTCAATGAAGACTAACTGAAGTGGGGAATGTTGTCGTTGTGAAGCACCATCCAGTGGATTCCGACCCACGGCGACCCTGTATAGGGTTTCCGAGGAGCAGCTGGTGAGCTTGAACCACCGACCTTGCAGTTCAAACGGTTTTGCAGTCTGATGCATTAACCCACAGCACCACACCAGGACTCCGAAAGGGTGAATGTAGGTATGAGAAAATGAGTGAGAAGTTAATGAAATGTAGGCATCAGATGGTTGGAAAAACGACTCAGGGTTTTTCCAGACTCTACAATCCTAAGGTTCAAATAAAATACCAAATTAATTGAGACCTGGTGTGGCACTGTGGGTTAATGTGTCAGGCTGCAAAGTCGGTTTTAACTGCAAGATCGGCGGTTCAAGCTCACCAGCTCACCAGCTGCTCCTTCTCCGCGGGAGAAAGATGAGGCTTTCTGCTCCCATAAAGATTTACAGCCTCGGAAACCTATGCAGGGTCGCTATGAGTTGGAACCGACTCCACGGCACATAACAACAAGGAGCACCTGGTGGGTTTGAACCACCGACCTTGAGGTTAGATGCCCAGTCTTTTTAGTCTACAGAGCCACACCAGGATTCCAAAAGATTTTATGGCTGTTAAGTCAATGCCAACTCTTAGTGACCCAGTATGGCATTTCCAAGGGGCGACTGGTGCATTTGAACCACTAACCTCATAGTTCAAACCGACTTTGCAGTCCAGCACATTAACCCACAGCACCACACCAGGACTCCAATAGATCCTATAGAACTGTTTAAAGTTGGATGTTTAGATACCCTGACAGTCTTTGTTTACTTCGGATTTCCTTCAAAACTTCATTTTTTACTTTGAAAGCCTTTCTTCCTATAATGTGTTTCAAAAATAAATTACATCAGCACTAAATCACTTCTTCTTGAATTATAAACCCATCAAGCTCAGGGAATTAGCCTTAAGCTGCCAACATCAAAGCAACAGGGCCCTGCCTTCAGTACCAACCACCTACCTGATTTATAGCTCTGTCCCTTGCATTCAGAATCATACTAAGCAGAAAACAAAGGGGTTATCAAATTTCAGTAATTAATATGAGTAAACATGAGCTAAGCTAACAAAAGCAATTATTTGGAATTTTAGAACTATTATCTCAACATTTCATGTCTTGCCTTTTTTCAATGGAAAGCAGAGATTAAAATGAATGCCTCAGGACCAGAGATTTGGTCATTTCATTCAAAAGTTACCGTCTACCTGTGCAGCACAGTTGACAGCTAATTTAATACTCTTCTCCAGATAAAATAAATTACTCGGACTTGTGTTTATGAAGAATAAAAGACTTCCTAGTATATTTTAACTCATTTTTGATAGGAAAAAAATCATTTAAATTTTCTGAATTAAAATCATCATGGAAGGTAGAAGACAGCAAATGTTTGTTTCTGATGGTATCTTTACGTTTTGCTGAAGTTGCTCGAAACATTTTACTTTGATATTATCTTCGGACATTGGTCTGCTTCGTTTTGGAGTCATAATTGAGAACGCATTTTCATCACCTTAATTATATTAAAAGGAGCTGGAAGGGTAAGAACTGCAATTTCCTTTCCCAAAGATACAATAAAGTACCAGAAAACTGGAAAGTAAATTGACAATGACTGCAAATAAATATACAGTCTAATCTTAAAGGGGACTCCTGGTGTAGCGTTGTAGGTTAATGTGCTGGACTCCAAGGTCGGTTTGAGCCACAAGATGAGTGGTTCAAACTCACCAGTTGCTCCTCGGAAACCCTACGCAGGGTTGCTATGAGTCAGAAACAACTGGATGGCACTTAACTCCACCCACTTCTCTTTAATCCTCGCTCTGGTAGCGTAGTGGTTACGAATCGGGCTGCAAACCTTAAGGTCAGCGGTTCGAAACTACCAGCTGCTCTGCGGGAGAAAGATGAGGCTTTCTACTCCCGTAAAGATTTACACCCTAGGAAACCCTATACAGGGTCTCTATGGGTCGGAACCGACTCGATGGCACATAACAACAACAACCACACCTGGTGTGGTGTTGTGGGTTAATGCACTGGACTGTAAGGTCGGTTTGAACCGCAAGGTCGGTGGTTCAAGCTCACCAGCTACTCCTTGGAAACCCTATAAAGGGTCGCTATGGGTCAGGATCGACTCGATGGCACTTAACAGCAACAACAACCACACCTGGTGTGGTGCTGTGGGTTCATGCACTGGACTGCAAGGTTGGTTTAAACCGCAAAATTGGTGGTTTAAGCTCACCAGCCGCTCCTCATATAAGATCTCTATGAGTCAGAACCGATTCGATAACACTTAACAACAACAACCATTCCTCTGCACTGCTTTTTCAAGAGCAGCAACATCCTATCTGTTTCTATGTGTATCCACGCATGCCCCTCCATACTGCAGTGACAATGATCTTTTCCAAAAACAACTCTGCTCACAACTCCTCACTACCTGCTTAAAACATTTCAAAGGTTAAGACTAATGGAACATCAGTCTTAGAATTAAGGTCCAAATCCTTCTCACAACCTGCAGGGCCCTGCACCCTCTAGCTCTTCCTCATCTCCCTTAGAACGCTGCAGTGCAACCACAATGACCTTCTTTCAGGCCCTTGAAACTACCATGTTCCCCCTCACCTGGAAAGTTCTTCCTACAGCTTTTAACCTGGTTTATTCACACTGTTCCTGGTTTTTTTCCTGCTAAATCCCTTAGGCTTAGAGCAATGCCTGGCACTCAGTAAATGCTAACTGAAGAAATGAAGAGATGAATGAGAAGTTGAAGAAATATATGCATCAAGAAGTTGGAAAAATGGACTCAGCATTTCTCCAAACTCTACAATCCTTTAGAACAAATTAAGTATTAAAATAATAATAATAGAACTCCAGTCACAGTTCAGTCTTCATTTCCCGGGTGAAGCCTTCTCTGACCTTCCTGACCAGATCTCATTCTCTTAGTATATAAATTCATTGTACTATAGGTTTCTCCTTTATTATTCTTGTATCACTTTATAGCTATACATTTGTATGATTATTTGATCAATATCTGGTTCCTCCACTTGACTGTAGGGAGCAAAAGGGCAGGAATCCACTCACTACTGTCCTCCTAGCACCTAGCTCAGGCCTAATAAAAATGTCTTGAATTAATGAATCTATGCATTATAATTATCCACTCAGAATCTGTCTTCCTGAGCAGACTGTGAGATTAGGGATTTTGCAGTTTTTCCCTCTGGGCATCCTTAGCATCTAGCCTAGGGCCTGGCACATGGTAGACTCTTAATCAATAATGGTTTAATGAACACCTGAACATCTGAGAGCAAACAGTTGTTTGGTTTTGGGGTTTTGTTTTTTGTTTTTTTGCTATAAAAATCAGTGGTTCTCCATAGAAGACCATCTCTCGGAATGATTAAGAATTGCAAAATTTGTATTACTCAGGAGAATCAATTACCCAAACGTCCTGCAATGTTGTTTTATAAGAAGGGATTTGTTGAGATGAGTAAGATGGTTCTGATAGCCTACGGGTACTACATACCCACCTACTTAAAACTGCTCCCTTTAGGCAAATGCAATGTGCCCAGCTCACTACATGGCAAACGAAAATCAGTCCACCCAAATTTCTAGAGAGGAGACTCGCTGTTCAGGATGAGAGAAAAATTAACTCCTGTGTATTTCTGAGATTTTCACTGCCTCTCTTGGATCCACACAGTTCCGTAAGTTATTCAAATGGTCAAGTTCTGGTGACCTGGGCAAAACCAGGTGAACAAAAAGACCACTAGTATCTAAAAACCATGCCAGATCATGGTTACCAAACTCCAGCTTGCTCCTTTTAACAGGTTTTGTAAGCCTAGTTTTGTTGTTGTTAAGTGTCGATTCTGACTCATAGAGATCCTGTATAGGTTTACCAAGGAGCGACTGGTGAGTTTGAACCTCCAACCTTGTGGTTCAAACTGACCCTGTGGTCCAGTGCTTTATTCCACAGTGCCACAGCAAGGGTATCCAAATAATGCAGCCAAGATATCTGCTCTCATGTTTAAGTGGAACAGATGCACAGACATCAAAGCATTGCGTACTCCGGGACACTCTATCTGGTTCCTGCTGCATACTAGCTTTTCTTGTGCTTTTGCAAAGCCATGTAGATAATATTTCAACAATAACCACACATCTTTCCCTGTGGTATAGACACATACAAAATGCATTAGGAAAAATGCCAATAACTGAAATGCTTTTCTCAGTAGCTCTATTCAAGTGAGTGTCTCACAGGTGCCACAGAAGTGCACAGCTTTCTGAATCTGGTTCCAAAAGGAGCTCAAAGTCAATAAGGCTCCTCAGCTATCATCCAGCATGACTAAATCACTCCAAGGGCAAACTTTTCTGAATTATGTGACCATTTCTTTTGCAGAGTTTTACCGAAAACAGCATGCCATGAGCCAATTTAAATCAAGGTAACCCAAGCCACTGAACGAAAAGAAAAGGAACCCAAGACATTCCAAAACATGAAGAGAAGGAAGAAAATGTAAACGTTTTAAGTAACACAGGATCCTCAATCTCACACAGAAATGGGCACAAATTAACACACCAAGAAGGTTCCCAGGACCTGTATCATTACAAATATAATCCCCACTTCTCACTATTAGACTAAACCTGTCATTATGTTGAGCTCTTGCCTTTGTGAAAGCGGTATCACTAAAGCTAAGGAGATTCTTTGCCAACGAGGACTACACTGTGCAAACATGTCATTTGGTTCAATGTTGTTCAGAGGACATCCTAGGATGCCTTTTATGTTGTTCTCTTATGAGACGTAGACAGGAGGACAAGGGAATTCTCCACTTAGAAAATACTCAATTATTTTAATAGGATTACACTGGAGATTGACAACATTTAAAATAGCCCCCTGAATTTATGAGCCTGCCAGCACTTCAAATAAGTAATTTTAATGCTCAGATCTGTTAAGTTTAAGTAAATGACTGGCAATGAGTCAAGAAATCTCCTCTAGCTTTCTGAAACACAACATTCTGGCTAGCAAATGGCAGTTCATGAACTCAGAAGCAAAGACCTTCACACAGGGTCCTTCTTGTCTATGATTTGCCACATTTTTAAATACATAAGTTTCTCTGAACTTTTATTTTTTATGACTCCTCTTTGGTTTGCCAAAGCATATTCCAATTTGACAAGACATAGGCTTTGCCTCTGATGAAGGTATCATATTTCTTAGTTCCTAATGCCTTATTTTTAAATAAGGAGCTCTGGTAGCGTAGTGGTTATGAATCGAGCTGTGAACCTTAAGGTCAGCAGTTCGAAACTACCAGCTGTTCCGCGGGAGAAAGATGAGGCTTTCTGCTCCCGTAAAGATTTACAGCCTTGGAAACCTGTATGGGGTCGCTATGAGTTGGAACTGACTCCACAGCACATAACAACAACAACAATGCCTTATCATATCTTTCCCTCATTACCCTGCCCCTCCCCTGTGCTACAGATAAATCAGGGCTCTGGTAGTGTAGTGGTTACGAATCGGGCTGTGAACCGCAAGGTCTGCAGTTCGAAACTACCAGCTGCTCTGCAGGAGAAACATGAGGCGTTCGGCTCCCATAAAGCTTTACAGCCTCAGAAACCCTGTAGAGGGTCGCTATGAGTCGGAACCGACTCCACGGCACACAGCCAGCCACCGCGTATAGGGGAAGTACTAGACTCACAGCATTAAGGCTAAGTGCTGTAAATCAGCCAGGTGATTTGTGTTTCACTGCTCTGCCTGTCTACTTCGAGTCAGAGAGCCTGGGTTCAAATCCAGGCACCACCGTCCACTATGCTACCCTCAGTAAGACTCTGTAAACCTGGTGTCTGCATCTGTAAAACAGGGATGAGAGCAGTGCTTACCTCACAAAAACCTTACAAGGATGAAATAAGATCATCTGTGTGTGGCACTAAACACAGTATGTTGTTGTTGTTGTTGTTGTTGCTGAGTCGGTTCCAACCCATAACGACCCTATATAGGGTTTCCAAGGAATAGCTAGTGAGTTTGAATCATCAACCATGCAATTCAAACGGCTTTGTAGTCTGGCGCATTAACCCACAGACAGCACTCAGCAACTACTCCATCACTTGGTCATTATTGAACCTTATTTTTGTCCGTTTTCAAATTTCTCTTCCCAGGGTTCAAGCCCCTAAACTCCTACTGAAGGAGTCTTTTGAAGTGGAATAAACTACGTGTCATGTTTTTAATGTGCCCTTCTCACCACCCCCCAACACGTCAACTTGAGTTGGCCATGATTTCTGGCATTGTGTGGTTATCCTGTTGTGTGATCTAATTATCCTCCAATTCATGGTATGTGTAATAAAGGCCAACTTCTATACGTTAAATAGTCAAGATTAGGGTGGGTTGTATCTCTCGCTAGTCAAAAGTCTAATAAGGGGGCATGACTCAAGTCCCACTTCTTACTCAAGTCACATCTTTGCTTTAGACAACCCCTTGTTGTAGTTGCTAAATGCCATCAAGTCGATTCCGACCCATAGTGACCCTGTATAGCGTTTCCAAGGAGTAGCTGCAGGGTTTGAACAGCCAACCTTTCAGTTCAGCACATTATGCTGCAGCACCAAGCGCCACACCAGGATAACTAATACCAAAAAGAGCTCCGGTAACATAGTGGTTATGCGTTGGGCTGCTAACCCCAAGGTCAGCAGTTTGAAACTACCAGCGGTTACGCAGGAGAAAGATGAGGCTTGCTGTTCCTGTAAAGACTTACAGCCTCGGAAACCCTATACAGGGTCGCTGAGTCAGAACCGACTCCACAGCACACAAGCTATTCCACCGCTACCGAGAAAGAAGAGGTGGGAACAGAGTATGTCCTTTGGCCCCAGGATCCCTGTACTGAGGAGAAGACTGATGCCAAAACACCTGAAAGTCTCCAAGGAAAGCCAGGCCCACAGATGTCGTAAGGAGAAAAAAACGTTCCCCCAGAGCTGACGGTGAGAAACAGCCGTCCCCTAGAGCTGGCTGGCACCTAATATCCAAACTTCTAGCCCCCTAACCTGTGAGGGACTTGATGTTTGTTTGTTAAAGCCCCCCACCTAAGGTTTTTCTGTAACAACAGTACTCATAACCTAGACAGAATTTGGTACCGAGAGAGTAGGTGTTGCTACAGCGTAATATTGCGCGCATCGTTGAAGAATAAGAAAATTTGCAAAACACTTCACAACATGGATGAACAGAGAGGACATCATGCTGAGTGAAATGAGTCCATCAAAAAAGGGCACATATTACATGAGACCACTGTTGTAAAAAGTTATCAAAGGAAGTTCTTGCAAAATGAAACATTCTGTGATGGATACACGGAGGCTGGAAAAAAAACTGAACAGAGGTAAATACTGCTAAAAAAAAATAATAAAGCAGATAGAAGTAAATACTGCTAAAAAAAAA
>NW_006408526.1:26693903-26696411 GCF_000296735.1 Chrysochloris asiatica
TAATAATAATAAAGCAGATAGAGGTAAATACTGCTAAAAAAAATAATAAAGCAGATAGAAGTAAATACTGCTAAAAATAATAATAATAAAGCAGATAGAGGTAAATACTACCAAAAAAATAATAATAAAGCAGATAGAGGTAAATACTACAAAATAATAATAATAAAGCAGATAGAGGTAAATACTGCTAAAAACATAATAATAAAGCAGATAGAGGTAAATCTGTTAATTGTTGGTACATGGAGGGAATTGCAATCATTATAACAAAATGAAGTATATGATTTGTTGTATATAAAACTGATGATCTGCTTTGTAAACCTTCATTTAATTCACAATAAAAAGTTAAAAAAAAAAGATAGTGGCATGTTAGTCTAACAGATACCTAAAATGTGAACATATTTTTGGAATTGGGTAATGGTGCTTAATCGTGGTGGTGGTGGTGTGCCATGAAATCGGTTCCCAACTCATAGCAACCCTGCATAGGGTTTCCAAAGCTATAAATCTTTACAGGGTTAGAAAGCCTTGTCTTTCTCCCGCGGAACAGCTGGTAGTTTCGAACTGCTGACCTTGAGGTTAGCAACCAGACTCGTAACCACTAGGCTACCAGAGCTCCTTATGGTGCTTAACAGTTATTTTTTTAAAATGTTCTAAAGTATACATTGACATGAAGAGACTGCTGTTTCAATTCTGGATATCACACGCAATTCTGATGAGGGCTCATAAGGAGAGCTATAGAGAACGTCTCTTTTTTGTGTTAAAGAACGCATATGGCGCCTGCAATCGAATAGTGTTAGAGATGGGGACATTAAATCTGCTCTGCCGAAGCCTTAAAAAAAAAAAGGATGAACATGTGATTAGACAATGGAGGAAAAGGTATGCTTTTTATATAGTGGCAAAGAACGTGTCTGAATTACATTCAAATGTTGGGTGGAAAGCTAAATTTGTAAGTGATAAATTTGGATATCTGGCTGATGACATTTCTAAGCAAGGTCTTGAAAGGGCCATGTGGTTTCTCCTCACCACTTAAACAGTAAAATAATGACAGGAAAGAGAACTCAAAAGTGAACTGTGCAAAATGAACGCAGAATTAGAGATCTGGGAAATTTTGCTGTACACACTAAGGGCACCTTAAAATTTCCACCAAGGATGTGGCTGTACAAACTTTTGTTTAAAGAGATTACGCCTGTGACTGATGGATCTAACCAACTACCAGAGCAGAAAACCTATTAAGCTTAGACTGAAGGGGACAGAGAAACATGAAATGAGAAAACTCTGTCAGTCTCTTGGGATTCTACAGGCAAGAAACAGACAACATCTGTTGTCCACCAAGAAAAAGGGCCAAACCATCCCTAGAGCAGCTCAGAGATGAGCAGCACTGTTGGGAGGAACATGGAAAACAGAGCTGCTTTGATCTCAAAGGATAGGGCCACAGGGTTTCAAAGGGCAGGGCTATGGTCTCCCTGATCTCAAAGGGTGAGCAGCTGCCTCCTCAGCTTCTAAGAGTAAGATTTTCAGTTCCAGAGTATAGAGCTGCCATTAAGGCATACCAAAGAGGGTGGGGAGAGAGGGTTGTTGTTGTTGTTGTTAAGTGCCATCGAGTCGGTTCCAACTTAGACTGACCTAGTGAGCTTGAACCACCAACCTTGTGGTTCAAACCGATCTTGTAGTCCAGCGCTGTATGCATTAAGCTGCAGTGCCACACCAGGACTACTAAGGAGTGGGGAGTGGGAGGGGCAGTAGTATTACCCAAAGGTGAGAGGAAAGGGCTACATATTCAAACA
Organism: Chrysochloris asiatica; assembly: GCF_000296735.1. Classification (NCBI taxonomy): domain Eukaryota; kingdom Metazoa; phylum Chordata; class Mammalia; order Afrosoricida; family Chrysochloridae; genus Chrysochloris; species Chrysochloris asiatica. The sequence continues at coordinate 26,695,685 of NW_006408526.1, forward strand.
GAAGAACAAAGAGGCCTGCTGGGGCCCAGAGGGTAGGGTCACCACCAGAGGGAGTAGGAGAATAGGGCTATCCAAAGGCAAAAGAGACTCCCTGTCATTGCAGTAGGCCTTTAGGGAAGAGAGAAGTTCAGAGCTGATGAGCCTCCACTCAGAATCCATGGGACTGTGGCCAACACCCGGAGTCATTGAGGCAAGAAAAGTCAGTGTCTATCAGAAGAACTCCCTCACAGGATGGAAGCTAATTAACAGGAGCCAACAAGTAAACAGCCTAGTATGCTCGCCTGAGGAAACAGTGGAAGTCTGGGAGGCAATGAAGAATTGGGCTCAGTCTGGTTGGAGGGCGATCCATTGCCCAGCAATCTCAAAGAAGAGATCATTTAATTTGTTCAGCTGGGACCATTTGGTTTCGATTGTGTGGATCATGACAAGCTATGGACAACATCGTGAAGTATGAGTATTCCGGAACACTTAATTGTGCTCATGAGGAATCTGTATCTGGGCCAAGAGGCAGTTGTTCAAACAGAACATGGGAACACTGAATGGTTTAAAATTCGGAAAGGTGCAACAAGGTTGTATTCTTTCACCATACTTATTCAACCTGTATGCTGAGCAAATCATCCGAGAAGCTGGGTTCTATGAAGAAAACCGTGGCATCAGGATTGGAGGAAGACGCATTAACAACCTGCAACATGCACATGATACAACCTTGCTTGCTGAAAGTGAAGAG
>NW_006408526.1:26696781-26698930 GCF_000296735.1 Chrysochloris asiatica
TGTTTGGTAAGGTGGAGGGTCAGAGAAAAAGAGGAAGACCCCCAATGAGATGGATTGGCCAAGTGGCAGCATCGATGGCAACAGTAGTGAGGATTGGGCAATGTTACATTCTGCTGTGCATAAGGTCGCTATGAGTCAGTACCAATTCGATGGCACCTAACATCCCTACTTTTCCTCAAATTTCTCACATGTGTAATGGAAATGTCTACCTATTGTCTAACATACCTACTTTCCCTCAAATTTCTCAAATGTGTACCTTGTGTCTCTTCCACCACAATATTGTGCAGATCAACTTGTGTTCTAGATTTCTTGCAGAGGAAGAGGAACTTTGCCCCATCCATATTTAATTTAGATGATCCAGAGACTAAGATATTGGATTTGGAGTTGATGTAAGACTTCTGGGATATTATGATGGGGCAAATGTGTTTAACACGTGCTGGTGGTGGTAGTGGTGTCAGTTCCGACTCATAATGACCCTTGTTGGGGTTCCGAGGCTGTAAATCTTTACTGGAGTACAAAGCCTCATCTTCCTCCTGTACAACAGCTGGTAGTTGGAACTGCTGATCTTGAGTTAGCAGCTTGATTCATACCTACTATGCTACCAGAGCTCTTTAGTGTGTATGCATATTGGGGGTCCAAAGGGTGAAATGCCATGGGTTGAATTATGTGTCCCCCAAAATATGTGTCAACTTGGCTTTGCCATAATTCCTAGTATTGGGTGGTTATCTTCCATTTGTGATCTGATGTAATTATCCTGCATTTTATGAGATGTGCTGTAAATCCTACATGTTAACCGAGTCCTGGTGCGGTGCCATAGGAGAAGCACTCAACCTCAAGGTCAGTTTGAACCGCAAAGCTGCAGCTGAAACTCACCAGCTGTTCCTCAGAAACACTATACAGACAGGGTGGTCGCTATGAGATGGAACTGACTTAATGGCACTTAACAACAAAAAACATATGTTAACAGTGGTGCTGTAGCATAAGTACTGCACTGCCAAACTGCAAGGTCGGCAGTTCAAACCCACCAGTCACTCTGCAGGAAAAGGATGAGGCTTTCTGTTCCCGTAAAGATCAGAAATCCTGTAAACAGGTGACTGTGGTTGGAATCGACTTGATAGCAGTGGGTTTGGTGTTTTAGTTTATGACTTCTAAAAACTACAACTGCAGAGTATGACAGAGACTATATGGCCTCAAAAGGTTAAAATAAAAGGCTAGTAACAGAATGGTCTGGATAATTTTTTTTCCTGGTTACGTACGGAAAAGCTTAGCAGATGGTGGAAATTTAAGAAACTTACAAATCCCTGAAAACTATGCATGCATAGTGCATTATGGTTTTAATTTTTTTTTTTTTTCTAATTCTGAAATTCTTTATACCTTTATACATGCTTTTCCAGAAGTATTCCTAGAAATATAATTCACCTTCTTGGGTTCCTTTGCTCTCATATAATAACTGTACCTCTCTACTCAATGCTTGACTAGTGCTACAAACACACTTTGTAACAGTACTTGGACTAGACTATATCCTGGTTATAGTGGCCTTGACCTTGATTACACTTACTGCCATTGACTAGACTCTGACTCATAGCAATCCAATTTTTTTTTTTTTTTCTTAATTCTGAAATCCTTTATAGCTTTTAAACTTTTACAGATGCTTTTCCAAAAGCATTCCTGGAAACACAATTCATATTGTTGAATTTCTTTTGTTCCTTTGCTCTCATATACTTGTGCCTCTTATATTTAACCCCACCCCATTTACTGGAAGGAGCTCTGGTAGTGTAGTGGTTACAAGTTGGGCTGCTAACCTCAAGGTCACAGTTCGAAACTACCAGCCATTCCATAGGAGAAAGATGAGGCTTTCTACCCCCTTTAAGATTTACAGCCTTGGAAACCCTATGCAAGGTCACAGGGACACCATGGCACACCACCACCACCATTTACTGGATTTTCTTTGGGGAGGAATCACCTGGTATTCACTTTCTGACTCTGTGTCTTGATTCTGTGTCTCAAGAACCTTTGCCATGTATGTTGACTCTTTTGGACTTAGGAAGGTTGTAACAATGAGAATAAATGTAACTGGTTAATCAATATTTGAGCCCAAGTCTTGAATTTAATTCTTTTGTTTTGTTTTGTTTTTTGTTGTTTTTTTTTT
>NW_006408526.1:26701740-26719559 GCF_000296735.1 Chrysochloris asiatica
AACCTTCTAAGTATTCCTTTATATGTGGTTCAGAGTTCTGGGACCATCCCCTGAGCCTACTTGTTCGGGTATTCTGTGTTGTTGTTGGCGGAGCTCTCTGCTATACGTCCACCCCATCCGCCATCTTGTTTGTTCTCTCTTGAATTTAATTCTTAGTGAACTCAGTTGGCTTCTCTATCCAATGATTTGGCAATGTATGCACTTTGTTTTAAGGAGGGCCAAGTAAAAATAAGAGAAATCAGGAGAGAGAGATTCATGCAATCTGTTGAACCCCAATGGTATGGGAGCTTGACCTTTAGTTATATGACTTGGTCATCAATTTTTCTTTAAAGGAGAACTTTGACTATTTATTAATTGTCTCTCACTTCAACCATAGAAACTTAAGCTCAATAGAATTGTCCTTAATTTTTTTCTTGCGGGGGGGAGGGGAGAAGTTTCTTTCGGTGATTGGTAAACAGACTGAATTTATTAATTGTCCCTCATTTCTACCTTAGAAGAGACCACAGAATAGCCCTGGGTCTGATTTGAACTTCATTCTCCTCACTTTACTGCTACTAGTTTCAGTATTGTCAATAACATTGACAATAAAGACATGAAAGAACACTAAGACCCAAATACTACTTGTAAGATGTTTGTTGGAGAGATCTGCTGAATGGCACCAAAAACTGAATATACTAGAAGTCCTGGTGTGGTACTGCAGAACAATGCACTGGACTGCAAGGTCAGTTTGAACCGCAAGGTGGGTGGTTCAAACCCACCTTTTGCTCCTCAGAAACCCTATGCAAGGTTGCTATGAGTAGAACCAACTAGACAGCACTTAACAACAGCAACAAAGGGAAGAAAGGGAGAGTAATTCACTGGTTAGAAGGTAACTCGGGTGATAGGGAAGGCAATATACAGCAAGAGGGAGATTGGCAGAAAAATGATAAAGACAGGTGAAGAAACAGGAAGGAATGCAAGGGTTAATATGGACAGGTAAATACTGCCATATCCACAAGACTGTAACAACAGTGCTCTGTGGGTAGATACACAGACAGATCCACAGGCTGAATTGAAGGGAGAGTGGGAGTATGCCCACAAATATATGAGTTTGACAGAGGATATCTGTAGATGTGTAGTTACCTTTGCTGTAAACACACTTCTTAGACATTAGTGAACACCTGAGGCAACTAGTTGCTGGGCCTTGGGACTCAGGACCACAGTATCGGGGACACCACGGTCAATTAACATAACACAGTCCACAAAGACAATGTTCCACATCCTACTTTGCTGAGTATCATCTGGGATCTTAAAGCTCACAAGAAGCCATCTAAGGTGCAACTATTGGTCTCTCTATGTGTGGAGGAAAGAAGAATGCTGAAAACTGAAAATGCTTGGAATCAATTAGTCTAATAAATGAATGGAACACTTGAACATCAGTCTCTATGACTCTCAAACCAAAGAACTAGATGGTGCTGGACTATCACTATCAACTGCTCTGTAAGGGGTCACATTAGAAGATTCTGGACAGAGTAGGAGAAGATGTGTAACAAAAATGTAAGTTATTATTTAAAAAAAAAAAAAGAACAGGCTTACTGGTCAGAAAGAGACTGGAGAAACCCAAGACAAATGGTCTTTGGCCATCGTTCAGTTGATGTAAGACTTCTGGGATATAGAATGGAACTTACCCTCGTGGCCCAATTTCCAATCAAGCAGTAGCAGTTTGGTATATGGCGGGGAGGGGAGGGTAACACTAGTAAGGTACAGTCACCATGGAATGGTCAACCATTCCAGAAAACAAGGGCAACATGTATCTAAGGGCAAAGTTCAGAAGGGTTGGGAATGTGGGTGGAATGGAAGTAAGACCATAGGTAAGAAGTGCAATGACTTCTTACAGGAAGGGGATTGCAATTACTGGCGTGAAACAAACGGTATGACTTGTTGACGGTCATACTGATGATCTGCTCTGTAAACCTTCACTCAAATTCACAATAAAAAGTTTCCAAAAAAGAAATCAAATCTACTAATATGTAGCAAAAGAATATGTTTTAAGAAACCTTCCTTATGTCTTTGAGTGAAATGTTTCTTCCCACTTGAGATTATTTTACTACAAAATCTAAAGTAATGGCAAAAAATGCAAGACCTGCCCCAAAGGTGGAATGGAGAGTTCTACCTGTGTTCTTAAATACATCATTCCAAGCTTGTTCGATCTTTCTACGGTCTAAGAAAGAAAGAGTGTTTCTTGTTTTCCTATTTTGAGGGGACAGAGGGAAGAAGGCTGGTCTCAGAAAGACAAGACATAAGATCAACTCTCTCTGGACTTCAGGAGCTAACAACATTTTAAATTACACTCCCAGACGGCATTGCCAAAAGATGCCAGCTGTTTCCATCCAATTTATTTTGAGTATGTCTGTAAAAACAAATCAGCACAGGCATAAGTTTTGTTGAGTAGATAATCCTGCCCTAACTGTATAGAAACAATGTGGGTTGTTGTTGTTATGTGCCATGGAGTCAGTTCCGACTCATAGCAACCCTGTACAGGGTTTCCGAGGCTATAAATCTTTACGAGAATAGAAAGCCTCATCTTTCTCCTGTAGAGCCACTGGTAGTTTCGAACTGCTGACCATGAGACTAGCAGCCCAAACGTACCCACTATGCTACCAGAGCTCCTTAACAATGTGGGTAGGTAACCAGCAGTTTATGAAAGCAAAAGAGACACAGGAATACACCAGAAGCAATGGACGGGACAACACCCCTGACTTCCTTTTTCCTCATAAAATGCATAACTCTCAAATCCCAATCAGACTGAAATGAAAGCTCCAAGGTGGGTTTACAGAAGGACTTTTGAAAAGAACATGCTTCTGGTTAGCTTGCTTTTCCTTCTGAACCATTTTCTGACCTCAGTTTTATTTGATACTATACAAATGATAACCTGTACCCAGAAGTTACAATGCTGACTTCACAGACTTCATTATCAGGGTGGAGAAAAGGGGAGAGGAGTTTGAGGGTTGTTACTTTGCTTTGTTTTGTTGTTCCCTACTTTCAATCCAAAGAAGTATTTCATCAAAAAAGGAAAGCCAAAACAAGAAACTGTCTGCTAACAATACACAGCTTTAAGGCTCCAAAGGAGAGACAGCAAAACTCCCGGAGAATTGTGGAATGTCTGATTGTTGAGTGAATGTATTTTAGCATACTAGTTGTCATAGCAAGTCAGTAGGATTTGAGAGCATATTTCTGTTTTGACATCTGGCCCATAACAAAATTACTATTGATCTGTTGTGAGCTTCCAGCAAAACAGTAGAACCTAGTCTCCGAACAAAAAATCATCTACTAAATAACAGGCAATAATCATCCTTTAGTCCCCAAATCACATATTTTGCCAGTGTTCTGCTTGGTCCATTTTGGGGTGAATTTCCTACTCCTAACTTGGGGTGTTCAGCTTTTTTTTCCTCTCTCCAAAATGTATTTTGCCAGTACAGGATTAATTCTCCCTTTCAGTAGTAGCCTGGTGGCAGCAGCATAATGCTGACATCTACCTTGAGCACACTCTTCAGTATGCTGCTGATTCTGGAAACTGACAGGACAAGCATTATTTTCCAACAGATGTTCTACAGGCAGTGGAAGGAAACGATGAAACAAATCAGACAGTCACAACTGTTCATTGAGGTTTGGGAGGAATTAAAAAAACTTTTTAAAAAGGGAAGAAAAAAATCCACTTGCCTGATACCTGATTTATTTTCACAGCTCCAATAACACAGATAGGTAAGTGCTACTCACAATGACACGGCTTTCATTAAGCCATCAGTTCAGATTTTTAGTGAGCTGTATTTTTCAGTGATACTAATACACTCTGGCGCTGTAGGATAAAGCACTGGACCATAAGGTCTGTTTGTACCACAAGGTCAGCCGTTCAAACTCTCCAGCCACTCCTCGGAAACCCTGTACAGGGTTGCTATGAGTGGGAATCACCTCATTGCACTTAGCAACAGCAACAGTAAACTATTAAACCAAGAAAACCACAATGCTGTCAAATCCATTCTGACTCAGAGCAACCCAAAGAGACAGAATAGAACTGTTCCACAGTTTCCAAGGCTGTACATCTTTATGTTATGGGAATGGACTGTCACATCTTTGTCCCATGGAGTGACTAATGGGTTCGAACCACAGACATTTCAGTTAGCAGCCTAGTACTTTACCCACTGTACTACCAGGGCTCCTAATAAGCTATTGCTACGTGTCGCAGAGTTCGTTTCAACTCATAGAGACCCTGTATAGGGTTTCTGAGGCTATACATCTTTGCAGGAGCAGAAAGCCTCATCATTCTCCCTCGGAGTGGCTACCTTGTGGTTTGCAGCCCAGTGTTTATCCTACAGAGCCACCACATTTCCAATTGTTGTTGTTGTTAAGTGCCACTGAATCAATTCAGACTCATAGAGACCACACACAGGGTTCCCAAGTAGCAGCTGTTGGGTTTGAGCCACCAACCTTGCAGTTAGCAGTTCAGTTTTTATCCTACAGAGCCAAACCAGGACTCCAATTGAAGGCTCTTGGTGGCACCACACCGTAAGCAGTGGACTTACCACAAGATTGGTGGTTCGAACCCACCAGCTGCTTCATGAGAGAAAGATGAGGCTTTCTGCCCCCATAAGTATGTACAGTTTTGGAAACCCCATGCAAGGTCACGTTGAGTTGGAACAACAGCATTGTTGTTAAGTGCTGTCAAATCGGTTCCGACTCACAGTGACCTGTAAGCTATTAGTGGTGTCACCAAGTTGGTTTCGGCTCATAGCAACTCTGTATAGGGTTTCTGAGGCTTTATATCTTTACAGGAACAGAAAGCCTCATTTTCCTCCTGAGGAGTGACTGGTAGATTCAAACTATTGAACTAAGATAGTAGTTTAGTTAGGTAAGATAGTGGTGTATTCCAAAAACCCAAGTTCTTCCTATAGCAATGCCTAGCTGAAGATTGCCTAATTGTTGTCCAGGCTGGAAACAACCTCATTTCAGACCCTGGCCGTATACATCCCCAAATACACCATGGCCTCCTTTCCAGAACAAAGCTGTTTTAACTAAGACGCTATCTGATGGATTCTTTTGCCTGCATCAGTCAAAAGAAGACAAACAATATAGATCAAGTGCATCTGCACTCTAGACTCCATTGATTTGTTGCATGTGTGGTTAAATCCCGTCAAGCAGTCTTAAAGGTGAAGTATTATCCTCAGAGAATCCTCTCTGGGAGAAGGGCAATGAGTCAGCTCGGTGGGTCTTCTACCTGCCACACACAGCCATTGTAATACTTTACCCGGACAACTAGGACTTTTCAAACATGCTGTGCGATGAGCCTTCAATGTGACGAGTCCCTTCCAATAAGGGGCTCTTAGGGAAGTGATTTTATATAAGTGAAAGCTCACCAGATTGTTCACTGCTGCCAAAGAGAAAATAGGCCAAGAGATAGTAAAGAGCTGGGATGAAGGGACACATATTAAAGGCCCAGGGAATTCTTACTCCCAAGGCTTAGGTGCTATGATATTTTAACAAGAGCCTAGATAGGCACCCATGTCAGATGGCTTAATATAGCTTTTACTGTAGGAAAGATGTGTACTATAATTTCAATCCTATTGTTATTGTTAAGTGCCGTTGAGTCAGTTATGACTCATAGTGACCCCGTGTCAAATTGGTTCTGACTCACAGTGACCCTGTAGAGGGTTTCCAAGGAGCAGCTGGTGGGTTTGAACTGCCAATCTTGTGGTCAGCAGTCCAGTGCTTAACTGCAGTGCCATACCAGGACTTCATGTCAACCCTATGCTAAGCAAACATAAACAACATCAACAACAACAACAAAAACCAAACCCATTGCTGATTAGTTGATCCCCATGCACACCACCACGTGTTGCGGTATGTTCGTTCCCCATTGGGTTTTCTTGGTGATAATCCTTGAAGAAACAGATCACAAACCTTTCTTCCACAGAGCAGCCAGATGGGTTTGATCCTCCTCTAGGCTAATTGTTGTAGTTACATGTCCTCAAGGTGATTCTGACTCACAGTAACCCCATGCGACAGAATAGAACTGCCCCATAGGATTTTCACAGCTGTAATCTTGTTGGGTACGTTACGTTCAAACAGCCAACATTTTGGTTAGCTGCTGTTAGGTACCATCAAGTCAGTACTGACTCATAGCGACCCTATGCACAACAGAACGAAACACTGCCCGGTCCTAAGTCAACCTCACAATTGTTGCCACGCTTGAGTCCATCGATGCTGCCACTTTGCCAATACTCAGTGTCTGACTACTGTTCCACAGAGCTCCTGTATAGACTAATTGTCAAGTTCAAATCATTTGCACCAAACTCTGTCCTAGGAACTGTTTTATTACTTGGAACATCTTTTCCTTCTGTTTCTTCTACACTGCCCTTGTTGGCCAGTGAATCACTGAGTTGTATGGATTAATACACTGAGGCACTATATACATTTTTATTTGGGGCCTCAAAGGATGTAGTCTGCTGACAGGCTACAGCTTAACAGGACCAATTATTGAACTAATGTTTTGCAGAGATGTCCACATGCTGACCTCAGCAATATTAAAGCCATGCGATTATTATGCATAGTCATGAATGTGCACCCATTGCAGAGTTATCTATGGGAAATTGTCAGATCAACTTCAGTGACAAAGCACAGCCAAGTGGTGTTTTGAGAGAAAGAATCCATAATCCTCCAGTAGCACAGAAGGTCTCTTAATAATATCTGCATGAACCATTGTTCATTGTTCCTAGTTTATTTTTCCCCATGAAAACACAGGAGTAGGGTTCGGAATTTCTAAAGCAAATCAGACTTTTAATAAATTCTGTTGTGCTGTCTTTATTAGATGCCAGTAAATTTTTAAAAACAAAACAAGTACTGTATGATTTAACAGCTTCACAAATTCAGTTCCACAGTGGCAGAAACCAGAAATACAGCAGACATCTTAGATAGATTTGCCAGGAAAGGTTTGATCTCAAACATTCTACCCCTCTGGAATCCTCAAACACAGAGAGGCTGAGCATCCTGGGGCCAGCTGTCCTATCTCTCTTGTTAACCATTATTTCTCCAACACTAGCACGGTGCCTTTCATACAATAGATGCTCAGTCAATATTTGCTAAAATCTTGAATGAGAAAAATCAATCAAACACACATAGAAAAATAAGTGTACCCTCCACCCAGGAAAAAAACTCAAACAATTAAATAAATGCAGCGGGCTGTTTTGTCCCTTCAGAGGCAGGAAACTGTTCTCTCCTCTGTAGCCCAGTGTAGACAACACACAGCCAACAGAGTTTGCAGAAGACACCACTGAATCCAAGGAGTTGAGGAGTAGGTTCAATGAAACCAGAAGGCCACAATTTGAATAATGACCCCATTGATTCCTGACTATTTCGATCTTGATGTTTTTTCATCAGTGGTTGGTATTGGTCATGTGTCACTGAGTCAGTTCTGACTCGTGGTAACCCTGTATAGGGCTTCTGAGGCTATAAATCTTTATGGGAGAAGAAAGACCCTTCTTTCTCCTGCTGAGCAACTGGTAGATTACAACTACTGATCTTTCAGTTAGCAGCCCAGCTCACAATCCACTACGCTGCCAGGGCTCCTTTGTTTAGAGTCTAGGAAAACTGAAGAGTTAGTGGCCCTTTTGACTTTCATTCTTTAAGTAAGTCCAGTACAATTCAGGATTTTACCAAACAAATATTGCTCTTAGAAATATGGGCATGGCATCTTTTTGTAATTTCTGGAAAAGGAAAAATAAATGTCATTGTTGTCAGTTACCATCAAGTCAGTTCTGACTCATGGCAACCTTATTTATGGCCGAACAAAATATTGCCCCCGTGTGTCACCAGCTTTCATAGTAACTGTGGCTACTATGTAGTGTCTTCCAACCTAAAGGACCAGCAACCCAATAGGTTTCCGCTGGCAAATTTTCAGAAGTAGACTGCCAGGCTTTTCTTCCTAGTCTGCCTTAGTCTAGAAGCTCCACCGAAACCATCCTCAACAGTGAGCCTGCTGCTATTTGAAATATCAGTGACATAGCTTTCAGCACCACAGCAACACACAAACTAAATAACTGACAGATGAATATTGTTGTTGTTGTTAAATAACATCGAGTCGGTTCCAAGTCATAGCGAACCTGTATATGGTTTTCGAGGAGTGGCTGGTGAGTTTGAACTGCTGACCTTGCAGTTCAAACCGACCTAGTGGTCTAGTGCTTTATCTTATAGTGCCACAATGCAAACCATAATAAGTGAGGTTCTGAACCTTCTGCTGCCTGTTCCTCCAAGTTTAGAAATCATGTACATGGCTAAGCGTCTCTTCCATCATATGAGAATTCTGAGCTATGCTGTACCTTCTAGAAGAAGGATAAAGAACCCTGGTAGTATAGTGGATTTTGACTTGTGCTGCTTACCACAAGGTCAGCAGTTCAAATCTGCCAGTTACTCTGTGGGAGAAAGATGAGGCTTTCTGCTCCTATAAAAATTTACTCAGAAACCCTAAATAAGGTCATTCTGAATTGGAACCTTAGTGTGCCACACACAATCAATCGACCAACATTGCAATATAAGAAGGATGTTGTTGTTGTTGTTGTTAAGTGTCACTGAGTCGGTTCCAACCAATAGCAACCCTGTATAGGGTTTCTGAGGAGCAGCTGGTGAGCTTGAATCACCGCCCTTGCAGTTCAAACGACTTTGCAGTCTGGCACATTAAGCCAAAGTGCCACACCAGGCTGACTTGTACCTCAATGGCCTTGGAGGGCTAAACATTCAAGTATAAAGTAGAAAAGTTTACAAAGCTATCAAATACCCCATAAGACAAAAACAAGTTAAAGACAAAAAAAAATCTTGACTGCTATTTAATTTCTACTGAGACATTCAAGAAAAAGAAACACAATTTCTAAATTGAACTGCAAAAATATTGGAGAAAAGATGAAAATTCAGTCCACCACTTGGGGCTAGTAGGTTATTTCTTACCATGACACGAAGATTTTTAGAAAAACAAAACCGCTCACTATGCTATCAAACTTGTGAACATGATCAAACTGTAGAAAAATTACAAAGTTCTAACTCAAGATGATATTTTCAGACACAAATCCAGACACTGAAATCAACAAGAAGTTGTTCTGTGATACTTTCAGCACCGCGATTATTATATTTTAATCCCCAAGATTATGTAAAACCCGACATCAGGCAACTCTCAGAGCCCGCAGAGTTCGATCGTCTTAAGTCGTTCAATGAGCAACGTGTCATCAGGCATCTTAAAGCCTATACCTAGAGGGAAAAAAAATTAAGTAACAATGACTTTTATGCCTAACTGATCAGAACAATATACAGTCAGTGATGTAGATTACTAAGAGCTGAGTAGTACACTAAAACCAACTGTGATAGTGTCGATTCCAACTCATGGGATCCCAGTGTATGCCAGAGGAGAACTGTGCTCCATAGCGTTTTCAATGACTGATTTTTGAAAGTAAGAACACCGGGCTTTTCTTCCGAAGCACCTCTGGAGTGGACACAAACCTCCAACCTTTCAGTTAGCAAATGAGCTCATTAACTGTTTACACCACCCATTTACACTGTCCAGAGACTCCTAAGCACTATATAAAAATACCAAAATACTAAACTCCATTAAGACACAATCCCTGTCCTCGTGGAATTCAGCCCTGCAAAGAAGTCAGGTGAATAAATAAAAACTGGAATATGAGGGGGGCCTTCCAAAAGTTTGTGGAAAAATGGAATGAAAAGATACTGGAAACTAGTATTTCAAATACACAACCTGGAGAAGGGGTGTGGCGTTGTAGGATAAGCACTGGACTGCTAACCACAAGGTCAGTGGTTCAAACCCATCAGCCAGTCTTTGGAAACTCTATACGTGGTCGCTATGGGTCGGAACTGACTCAACAGCACTTTAAGAACAACCACAACCTGGAGAAGGACATCATCTTGGTAAAGTGGAGGGTCAATGAAAAAGAAGAAGACACCCTCCAAGGAGATGAATTGACACAGAGGCAGCAGCAATGGGTTCAAATTGAACGACTGTGAGGATGGCCCAGGACAGGGCAGTATTTCATTCAGTTGTGTACAAGGTTGCTATGAGTTGAAACCGACTCAGTGGCACCTAACAACAACAACCAGAAGATAAGAGCGATGTGCAAGGTGTAGGGAGGAAAGGACAAAGGGCAAGAGAGAGCAGTGAGCAAAGTGGAGAGGTTATCTAATTCTCCCTGAAGTCAAAAGAATGGGGCAACACTGCTAGGACTATTGTACAGAGGAACCAGCTTTGGTATGGAATGATGAAACAATGAGGATGACAAGGAAGGTTGTGGCGCTGCACACACAAGGGCATGTTGTTGTTGTTGTTGTTATGAGCCGTGGAACTGTTGCTATGTGCCGACTCATAGTGATCCTGTATAGGTTTCCAAGGAGCAGCTGGTGAGCTTGAGCCACTGACCTTGTGGTTCCAATCAATCTTGCAGTCCAGTGCATTAACACACAGCACCACACCAGGACTCCGTGGCAAGGGTATAGGGATGGTACTGCAGAGAACATGTTGGCTGGTTATGTGCTATGGAGTCAGTTCTGAGTCATAGTGACCCTGTACATGGTTTCCAAGGCTGTAAATCTTTATGGGAGCAGAAAGCCTCATCTTTCTCCCACGAAATAGCTGGTAGTTTTGAACTCTGACCTTGCGATTCACAGCCCAATTCGTAACCACTATGCGCAGAGAACATAAGACATGCAAAGTCAAGGGTGCCATGAATTGGACAGTAACAAGCAAGGATTAGTCTTTGGGGACCAATGTGTGTAAACTTCAAAGAATAATAAACAGCATAATCGTATATGAAAAATAACTCAATATTCAAGCTACTCAAAATGAACAGGATTACCTCAATGCCTTCAGGGAATACTGCACTATGCTGAGTCCAATCTCTAAGATCCCGTCCAACTTTACCATTCACAAATAGCAACACCTCACCTTCCAATCCCCCACCAAAAAAAAAAAAGCACAGGAAACGTCCTAATTTATAACACAAAGGAATAGATGGACTATCTTGCATCTTTCCATCAGTGCAGGTACATTAGTCAAATCTGAGAGTTCTTCCTCCCATTGGAAGGCCTAATGTAGCCTTAAAAATAGATACCTACCACAGGCAATGAATTATGACGGGTCAGCAATAATGTATATTTATTTCCTTGAGTTTATTCCTCCTATACCTAGTATGAAAAATAAACTAAAACATTCACAAACTGCTGTTATTTTGTGTTGGACTAATATGCTAATCTTCCCAAGAAACAGCTTGCCTAAAAGTAACTCTTGGTATTATAGTGACTCTTACAAAAGGCCATTTGCTGTTTCTGAGGCAAGAGTCTACAGGCATTAATAAGAATTAGTGCAGCTGTTTAGTCCACACCCTGAGGACAAGACACATGATTTAACACCTTTTACTTAACAAGGTTCCAAGACAAAAGAGCTTTTCATCAGCATGGGTATGAACTTACTTGCATATTCTAACGGCAACCATTCCAGATGACAGTTTTATAAGTAGAAACAAGAGGGTATCATTTCTCCTCTAAGCATATGCTGAGGCATACATCTGAAGCAAACGGTGCCTTATTGTTCATAATATACTCCACTACCTCTTTTATTGAAACTGAGTTTAAGATTTAATTATTTAAAATAATTTTACATCAAGTAGATACAAACATTCCCTGGCTCTAAGCCAAAGGCTCCCATGAATTACTAATTAGGTGAACGAAGGGGAATGGATTTTGAACACCATGAAACAAAGTCCACGCGCAGGTACGTACACACAGCTAATAGGCCTCGTCCATTATCTAGCTCCACCAAAAGCCAAACAACCTGATCTTCTGACCATCGCCCCCCCACACCACTTTATATATTAATTATGCATAAAATATAAATGAGTGATGCATGTGATTATTCAAGTAATGACAGGTTGGACACAAAGCCCCAAAGCAATGTAGCTTGTGGAGAGGTTTGTTGTTGTTGTGAAGTGCCCTCAAGTTGATTCTGACCCACAGCAACCCTGTATAGGGAATCTTGCAGTTCAAACGGCTTTGCAGTCTGGCGCATTAACCCATTAACCCAACACAGCGCCACACCAGGAGAGGGTAAAAACAGAAAAAGAGGTCTGGAAGCCAAAGGTAATGGTTCTAATCCCAGCTCTGCCTCTCATTGGAGTTCTTAATATAACTGGCAAATCATTAGTAACTTTTGATCTCAACTTCTCTCACCTGTAAAATTCAAAGATATGTATGAAGAATTTCTAATTATAAATACCCTCAATAAACTACAAGCAAGCACTTAACCAGTCCTTCAAAAAACTTTTTCTTTTTTTAATTCACCTTCTGCTAAATTTGTAAATGCAAAGATTAAGCAGTCAAACCATCAAGTGCTCACAACACCAAAACTTCCGAGTCCTGGGACCATCAACACAATGTCAGATAAATTATAATGTGACTGTTATAAATTACAGACTACCAGAGGCTACAGGAATAGAGGAAAGAGTACCCAAAAACATGGTTTAGTATCAAAGTAAGGTAGAATAGGTACAAGAGGTAGTGGGTTTGGGTTCTATATATGTATTCTATTTCTAGTGAATCGCAGCCTGAAACCTAAATGAATATGCTCTGTAGCCAATATTAGCATCATTAACATTAACTCCTGACGGAATTAAGGAAACATCATTTCATGCAATCCCAGAACATAAAAGATGAAAAGGGGCATATCTGCCAACCAAAACTGAAGGTAACTAGCAACCAACACTCGGTGATAAAAGGAAGAAAGAAGGAAAAAAAAAAAAAAGTCATTTGTAAAAAGCCATTCCAGAAGAAATCAGTAAAGAGTTAATAAAGCCTTCTGCAAATTTAAGAGAAAAATATCTCTATAAAAACGTACATGTAATAAGGCTACAGATCATTGGTTAGCTGCCAGAAAAATGATGGAATATGGTATAGTTTACTTATTTCTTTTTAATGGCTCCAACATTCCACCTGAAAAATTGGTCCCGGAGCTGTATAATTGGGGATAAAAATTAAATGACAGTTTCCATTTGTCATGATGAAAGCTGATCACTTGTGTTTTTTTTGTTTTTTTTCCCCCCCATTTATCCACACTGACTAAAGTGGCTCCTAAAGTCTACCAAGCCAATCTTTTTCCTAACAGTGAAAATAATGCGGTTACCAAAGTAAAGGCAGACATGGAATAAACTGTTGGCATCTGAACACACACTTTATTCAAGCCCCTTATTTCTCAGGTGTCTACCTCGAGATGAACAAGCGGTAAGGGCCAGATGAAAACTTCTGCAGCTTCATTAATGCAAATCTGAGACTATGCCACGAGTCCCATATTCTTACTTCTAAGTATTGTGAAACTAAGTTACTAACATTTCACATTATTAGTAGATTGATCCTTTTTTACCTTGCTCATGCTAAAAAGTCTGCCAGGGTAGTAAAGGTGAAGTCAGGATACAGACTGGGGATAGCAGAGGGAGAAAGGGACCTTGGCTTCCATATAAAAAGATGGGGACTATGTGGAGCTAATTATGTCCTTGCTGTTGGTAGACCTGCAGGGAGCACAGGATGTGGAGAGGAAAGGGAGGCTGTGGGCAGCATAGAAGTGTCACGAGATCACGATGTCAAAGACAGTTAGTTGTCATCTTAAGACATAAGTTACAGGATCAGCTTCTGCTCACCTTGATTTCAGAAGTTATTTGGAAAGGGAATGGCAACTACTGCCCCCCCACCCCAAAATAAATAAATATTTTAAGGCATAAAAACAGAATTATGTCAAAGTGTCCTGAAGTATATGCCTTCCTTTTCATTTGAGACTCAGGCTGATTTGAGTTTGATCGGATTTTCATCAGTGACCTGTGGTGGAGTATTTGGAAAATTAGGGTTGAACAAAGCAATGTAACATAGGCATGAAGTGTGTTGGCTCTGGAACACAATTGCTAGAAATCTCTCACTTACCCAGTTGTGTGAAGTCAGGCAAATTACTCAATTTGTTGGTGCCACAGTTCTCATATATACAGTGGAGGTTATATCAAAGTTATGAGTATTAAAGGAATTAGTATGTGAAAAGCACCTAGAATAATGACCAGCATATGACTGTTGTTGCATCATGAAGTTGTTTATTGGTCCAGATGTGAGTATTGTTATTTGATGCTGAGATGTAATCTCTATGGAAAGCTGTAGTCTTTGATCTTCATCAGTAAGTTCTTTAAGTCCTCTTCATTTTCAATACTCAAAGTTGTGTCATCGTATAGCAAAGGTTGTTCCTGAATTTTCTTCCCAATCCTGGTGTCACATTCTTCTTAGTATTGTCCCATTATTTTCTCAGTACACAGACTGAATAAACATGGTGAAAGGATACAACCCTTTCCTGATTTTAAACCATGCAATATCTTCTTGTTCTGTTCAAACCACTGCCTCTTGGTCTAAGTACAATTAAATCCTCGAGTTCCTACTCTTCTAGGTGTTACCCAGTGACTACCCAAGTGCTTCAAACATACTTAAATTATATGTTGTTGTTGTTGTTGTTGTTGTTAAGCACTGTCGAGTCAGTTCCAACTCATAGCAACCCTATATAGGGTTTCCAAGGAGCGGGTGTGAGCTTGAACCACCAACCTTGTGGTTCACATTGACTTTGCAGTCCAGTGCATTAACCCACAGTACCACACTAAGATTCCTAAATGATATATACTCATATGATTTCCCTTACTTCCTATCAGAATACATTGCTGTCCCCATTTTACAAAGAAAAAGGCTAGAACACAGAAAAATAATAACTTGTCTAAGGTTATGATGACGTTGAGATTGTGGGTCTGACTCCACAGTCACATTCTTGCTCACACACCACACTACCTTCAATTTCTGTGTAATTCATCAACCACTTGCCAGGGATAAGATCAGGCAACTGAAAGCTCACATTTTGGAACTGCTGCCAAAAGATGTTAAACTAGAAATAGCCATTGAGTGTTTTTAATATGAGAGAAGCTTTTAAAAGGGCAGCCCCCTCTATAGATTACATAATAAATGAAAGAACTAGGCCCCAGAGAGGTTAAATAGCTCACCCAAAGTAAAAAAGATAAGGCCATCCTAAAAATTAGAGTGTAGATTAGCTTGAAAATGGAAATGATTTTCATAAAAATCTTACGCATGAATCCAATACCCCAAATGAGATAAACACATGCAGTATAAATAAGACCACTGAGTTTCCAGAAGAGGACGGCTGCATACCCAGTCTAAACCAAGAGACAGTCAAGAGCACGGTGACAGTCAAGAGCAGGGTGTCCTGGTAGGACAACTTTAGGGATTGAGGCTGAGGTGAGATAAGACAACATTTCAAATTAAAACAAAAAAACAAGAGCCATCATCTTCTGTCCGTAGGCCCTTTAGGAAACCCACGTTGAAATCCTTGGAAGCTATCAAATGGTCAAACAGGCAGGGAGCCTGAACTCCACCTGATGAGTAAGACCACAGCTATGAAAGATCCAGGTAAAAAGAGGTTCCAGGAACTCCACTGAAGTAAGTACACTTTAAGGAGGTCCTGGTGTGGCACTGTAGGGTAAAGCACTGGACTGCTAACCATAAGGTTGTCCCGTCAAACCCACCAGCTGCTCCTCAGAAACCCTATACAGTTGACAGTTCCTTTAAGTCCCAAAATGTAATCAACTATAGTAAAAACAGAACCAGTAAATCTCTGTATAGCTCCCTCTTCTATAGGACCAATGAGAAGTGAATTAAATAATTAACTAAGTAGTGATCTCGGATAGCATGTCCTCAGTTCTGAGACTTAACTGTTTTTATGTGTATTACAAAGAGGCCAGTGGGATGCACACTGGCCTCAAACTGTTTGCAACTTGGAGCTTCCATTAATTAAATGAAAAAGTCATTTAATCTCAGAATTTACATGTCTTCACTTGTAAAATGGGATAAATAATATTTAAGTTAGTAAAATTCTAGTCTCTTTGAGGATTAAAGAAGAAACAGTTTTTCTGTGTCCGTTTTCCATGAATTGCCTCTCAACTCTAAATTCACCCTTTTTGTCAGTCATCAGAAAATGAATCTGGTTCCTTTAAAAGTGTTTCCTTTGTCAGCTCATACAATGTTAGTAAGCTCTGTCAGAAGAAGGTGCTGGAGGGGCATTGCAGAAGAAATGTCTCTCCAGCCTCCAGTTTCTGCAGAGCACACAGTTTCCTCAGTACCAGCGTCCAGCCGGGCTGGGTGGCCAGCAGCATCCTATGGCCTATGGTTTCCCTGGGAACCCCTTATGAAGTTTAGTCTCCAACTAGACACCTTACAATGGACATTTCCCCCAACCTCCTAAAGGATGGATTTCCAACACATTCCACACCACAGCAACTGCTCTGCCATTCAGGGAGACAGGGTCATGGTCTGTCCCAGAGTCCAGAGTCCGTACCTCAGCCCTAAGTGGAGAGGGACGGGACTCTGCCTTTTTCTTGCCTCAGTGTGGTGTTTACTCCTTATATCTGCTATTTCTATGTTCTTTAGGATTTTTTTTTACTTCTTACTAGCCAATCCTTCATTGCTCCAATCCCATTAGAGTTGATGAGTCTTTATAGCAAACGTATCCTATTCAAATTACTGTGTGGTTTCTCTCTCCTGATTGGACCCAAATTAATACTGTTCCCTAAAATAGTGCCTTGATATATAGTTGTTGTTAAGTACCATCGGATTGGTTCCAAGTCATAGCAGTCCTGTATAGGGTTTTCAAGGAGCCAACCTTGTGGTTCAAACCAACCTGCAGTCCAGTGCTTACCCTACAGCACCACACCAGATACATAGCTAGTGTTCAATAAACAGCATATGTCATAATAATAATAATAATAAAACGATTTTGTTCCTCTCATCCAATTTTCCTCCCTTACCTTCCTCATTCTATTCTGACCAGAACATTAATCTGGTCATACAGAGATCCCTATCTGGAGTAAGCAGGGTGAAGAGTGAGTTAGAAAAAGGGATACGTCAATAACTTCTGTCAAAAATCTGGTTAGAGAAAATTAAAAAAAAGGCAGTACCTCACAACTGTCCCCTATTTAGTGTGCAGCTAGAAATTCATTTCTACAACTTCCTTGGTGGACGTAACAACATCACAAAGTGTGAAACTGTCTTCTCTTTCTTGTCAAGGCTATCCCTTAAATGATTTAACAGTACCAAGTTCATTAGTAGGTGAGACTTTTTCAAAAAAATTGAAAGTAGTGAGATTTTTCTCATCTCTCAATTTAGTTCATTGACTTTTGTTTCAATCACAGACAATGGAACATTCATTTATCCATCCAAGAACAACCCATGAATGTGAAGTGGGATGGGGTAGGACAGCACCATTTCCAGTGAGAGGAAGAAAAAGAAAGGGAGTACTAGCAACATACAAAGTCTGAACAGACTTTTCTGAGCCTGTAAATGTACCAGCTAACTATTAGGGAAAGGGGTATAAAAATACATTATTCAAGGTGCCATGTACTGTCAGCACATATTGTGAAACTGAATTACTATAACAAATATGTTGTTATTGTTAAGTGCCATTAAGTAGGTTCCAATTCATAGCAACCCTGTATAGAGTTTCTAAGGAGCGCTTGGTGAGTTTGAACTGCCGACCTTACAGTTCAAACAGATCTTTCGGTCCAGTGCTTATCCTACAGTTACACCAAGACTTTCAAAAAGTATTAAGTTTCTCAGAGACATCAAGGCATGTGGTCGGGTTCCCTCAGAGCAAAACTCCTTCCAAGACTAAGATTCAATGGGAATACACACTCTGATTGGTGACTGCGTTCATCACC
>NW_006408526.1:26720197-26746529 GCF_000296735.1 Chrysochloris asiatica
TAGCAAGGAGGGGAGTGATTAACTTTTCAGTCTAGGAGCAGAGGTCCCTGGGACCATCAAGGGAGAAGAGCGGAGAGCGGGACCCTTCTCAGAGAAGCAGTGACGCCAGAGATGGAAGCAGAGACGATGACGTGGAGAGATGGAGCAGCTGGAGACTTGAGACCCAGAGAGAGTGAGGGGCTGTGTACTGAGGACCCAACCGGGGGCAGGCTTGCAGGGTAGATCCTTTGGTTGGTTGATGATACATGGAGGGGACTGTAACCATGGCAATGAAATTATATACCATAGGCTGAATGTAAAACTAATGTTCTCCCATGTAAACTATCACATAATTCACAATAAAACATTCTTTTAAAAAAAAATATTAAGTTTCTGTTTTCAAATTCTTTATTTCAAACCCACAGAAGACTTCTTCTTTTGTAAGGAAAACTGTCACCTCTGACACAATCCTATGCCATTTGTATTTTCACCTCTGTCTAAAAGTCTCAGCTAATTATCAATTTAACAAAGAGCAGAAACCAAGAGGGGGAAATCCCATCATCTTTTAGGCAAGCAGCTTGTCCGATTTGAAGAGCTAGCCCCATCTTGGAGCACCCCAAAATGGATACCACAAGTCACCAGCAGCACCCCAATATAAAGCAAGTCTCCTCATTAAAAATTGGAATGGAATCTGTCAGCTGTGCCTGCAGGGATGTTCAACAATAGCAGTTTATACTCCATGCCTTTTCCAACCTAGATTAAATGACTGACAAAATGGACAGACTACCCAAAACTGTGAGCAATACATTTTGCCAATGAAAATAATGATTGTGCTTGGTAGAGCACACATGCTTTCTGCTCAGCTTGTCAGCATTTTCAGTTCAGGGGCTCAATGGTCTTACCAGCCAACCCTTTCCCTGCCAAAACCAATAAGCTACCTACATTTTTTAAGCCCCTGAGGGCTTTGAATTACTATCCATTTTGCACTTAAGGTCAGTCCTGCAAAACTGTTTTCCCCCTGGAAGAGTAATAATCAGAAGCAGCCCTTTCCTAGCACCAGTCTACTTAAAACTCAGATGGTGGAAATTCAAGAATATGTGAGCTTCTTATAATTTTCCACTGTCAGTTTTTCACATTTGCATTCTTGCAAGTTGCACCTACTGCTTAGGATGGCAAAGTGTGTTCCCTAGCAATGTCATCCATCGCTTAATGCTCTTGGCGTTTTATATGAAAACATGTATTTTCCCTAAGCCACGGTGTAACAGAGCAGTATTTCAAAATGGTTTAACTTGATAGTTCCCAACATTCCAGTGGACTCAAATAGCTTGTTATAGATAATAGCGGAAAACACACACACATATCTTAAGTATGTCTTTTGCTGGGTTTTATTTTATTTTGCTTTGTGCTTTGTTTTATACCAGGAAAAACCAAATCTCTTTATAGCAAATAAAACCTTTCGTGCAGAAACAAACCTTGCTTTTTTTGTTGTGGTGGTGGTTTTTATTTATTCAACTCATTCATCTATTAATTTTTTTAATGGAATAGGTCCTCACTCTAAGGTGCTTTTTAAAAACACAAAAAAAACTTAGAAATAAAGCTCCTTCCTCACTACATCTTTCCATACAACATGGGAATTGGGCACGGTCACTGTTTGACCTAGCAAGTTCAATTGCTAATACAAGGTCCTTTACCCTAAGGAGGGGTCTGACAGATGCTAGTTTCAAAAGATAACGTTCAGTCTTCAATGGAAGACACTGACAAGCCCATCATTCTTATAAAATAGTGGTCCCAAGGGACCCATCTTTCTGTCAGTTTCCTTTAACCTACAATATCCAAGTTTGGGTATAACCACTACTCAATTTTCTACCTCCAGGTCTCCCATAATTCCTAACTCCACTCATAGTCTTGATGCCTAGTTCTAAATCTGTGCTTCGACCCTTCTCACATAGTAGGAGGAAACCTGCTAAATGCATCCTTGATGTTGATGCAATCTTTCCAGTTATTGAATGTTTCATTGAATTTTACACTATGCAACTTTCAAATGCAGAAAGCAGCCAATTCATTTTGTTAACTGTTGTTCAGTATAGATAGCCAGTTCCATAACTATACACTTTGATTTGGTACATGAGAAAACGTATTTTTCATTACATCCCTTATCCTCCTAATGACATTTCCAAACAGGATTTTAAGAACTGTGAAGCAGAAATAAAATTATGCTCAAGTTTCAAATTGATCTCATGGAATGGAAAATAACTATCATTGCCAGTGAGTATGAATGGGACTCAATGCTAGCAAGTTTTGAGTTCGGAAACATTTCTCAAATAATGATGAACTTCCAAATGGCTCTGCTACTGCCAATCACAACAACCGTTGAGAGAACGGAAAAGACCACGATGCAATACCTTCCTTCACCCCCAACTCCTTTATACTGTACCCAAACTTTTTTTTTTTTTTTTCAATAATGAAGGAAGGGCTAACATTTCAGTTATCTAGATTTATTTTTAAAAAAACTAGAGGAGCCAGAAATTACTTTTGCAAAGCACGTTCGCTCTGTGGTGACTTAAATAGCTTTAAGAATAATTTGGAATTAAAAAGACTGCTGTAGCTAGTTTTATGTCTTACACACACACACACACACACGCCAGAGCAATCTCTTTCTCCCAGAGATAGAATGGAGGGAAATGTCTAAACTTCATAATACGCAGCCAATTATGGCCCACTGTCGTCTTGGTTGTATTAATTGTCTGCTATCAAAGCCTGAGAGGATCCTAACAGTGACTTATTTCATATTATGTTTGCTCCACTATGAAAAGGGTTGTAATTTGTGGCTGGGTCTTCTGGCATTTACACAGGTAAGTAAGCATTCAGCACAGCCCCACTTGCAGAGTTTTAGGACTTGCAGCTATTTGGAAATGCCAGCTACTTGGTCCACAAAGGTAGTGCTCTCTCTCTATTAGTCTTCATTTGCTAAGTGCTCGATATATCGGAGGTGCAACACAAAGAGGATTCAGGGGATGATTTGCAGTGGAGCCAGAAACTTGAGTGCATTATATAAAACAAAAATATTATGGGATTCCTGGAGTATCTGCAGCAACGATTATTTTTTAATTCAAGTATCCCTTGCAGACCACTTGTAGGTACAGACTATTTATTGGCTTCAGCTTAAGACATGAACAATCCAATCCCAACAAAGAACATGCTCTTGAAAGGGACATACCGTAACCATGGAAATGTAGAGGAACACTTCGTTGCTAACTTAAGCATCAGAGGGGTTTCCTAACTGGGCTGGCCTTTTTTCCTAACTAGGAAAACAGAGAAGTAAATGTGTATGTGAGGATCATAGGATGGAAAGCATTACAAATCAGTTCCCCCAGTGAGTGTCCTGGGATGAGATGACAGGACAGGATCCAGATATAAAGAAAAATAAAGCTTCTCAAAATAGAATGGGGCAAGAATGCAGGGTCCAAAGCTGGCTGCACAGATAAGATATGAAAGAAGAATGTGTCAAGTAGTGAATTGTCTTTAACGACTTTCTTAACTATGTTAATTTCTTGCTTAAAACTTCTAAGATTTAGAGGGGAAATCTTTACCAAAGACCAAATCTCTTACAAAGGGAATAAAACTAAAATCCCTGGGTTAGATGCTGTCTGTCTTGGTGAACCCCCGAGGTGCCTCTGATTATGTAAACAGGATTTCTGTTCCAATCCTGTTGGCCAGAACCTATAAAATCCATCTGAATTACAGCTCACCAACTGCACTTTAACCCTGAATCTAGAGGTGAAAGTCAAGTGCTCTATCTACTCAGAGAAGTAGCTTCTCCCACAGATCAGGAGTATTTTAATGAAATGAGACTTAAGTGAATTGTTGACACAGGCATTAAATGTTGTCATTTAATATCAACAGTATGTTTGATTTGTACACAGTTATGAAATGGCATTTGGACCAGAGAGTTATATTGAGGTTTACCACATTATAGGGATGGATTTCCAGAGGGAAGTGAACTGATCTGTCTCAAAATAAAATGTGTTTACATTAACACTTGGGGGAAACAGACAGCCCTGCAAACATAGATGGAGAGATAAAAATAAGGCCAGTAAAAAACTCAGCTTGGAAAAACAGAAGAATAAACGACAATTTCTGGGGTTTGTGCATATACATTTAACTATACACTTTTCGTTACCTTCAAAAAAAAATGTGCAAAGCTTATATTGGTGAGCAATATTGCTTCTTGGAACTATCTATTACACTTGAGGCTCCAAAATGATTTTAAGTGGGGAGGGAGAAAGTGATTGATGTGGAAATGAGAAAAATGATTCAGGAAGCATGCTTGCTTTCTTAAAGGGGAAAGCCAAGTCTATAAGGACCCTATGTGATGCAAACAATTTTTGCTTGACGGCTACCCTAAAGGTGGCAGCTCAAACTTACCAAGCAGCCCCATGGAAGAGAAGTGTTGGTAATGTGCTTCCATGTAAAGATTACAATCAAGACAATTCCTATGAAGCAGTTCTACTCTGGAATACATGGCGTCAGCATGAGAATCTCTTCCACAGCAACTAACAACAACATAAGCATCTAAGGCTTTAGGTGATAAAACTGCATTCATTCATTAGGTTGGTTTTATCTAATTCATTAGTGAGATAAAACTGCACTGCCTGTCTACTTGCTTCAGTTGTGATACATATGCACTAGCTCGTAGACAGGAAAGTGCTTACCACTAGGGCATGTGCCTGGCACTGAGGTTTTTCCAGCGATGGATGTGAGCTGCATCAAGTAACTTACATTCTACCATAAATCCTAAAAAACAAAACAACAACAACAACAACAAAAAAACCATGACCACAAAATTGAGTATTTCCCCAACACAAGGGTCTAAATAATGAAATTCAAACACTATAATTGCTCAGCGGCACTGCACGATAATGCACTGGACTACAAGGTGAGTTTGAACCACAAAGCAAGTGGTTCAAAACTCACCAGCCCCTCCTCAGAAACACTATACGAGGTCACTGTGAAGCGGAACTGACTCGACAGCACTTAACAATTCCTTAGTACAGGAGGAAGAAAGAGTGGGCTATCTACTCCCGTAAAAATTTACCGTCTCAGAAACTCTATCTTGGGTCGTTTTGAGTCAGAATTGACACCATGGCAGGTCCCATCATTGTTGTTGTTAAGTGCCATCACATCAGTTCCAACCCATCTCGACCCTGCATGGTTTCCAAAGAGTGGCTGGAGGGTTTGAACTGTCAACCTTATGGTTATTACTCTAGTTTTTAATCCTACAGTGCCACACCAAGACTCTACTTAATTCCTTGTGGTGGTGGTGGTGGTGGTAAAGTGTTATGGAGTCGGTTCTGACTCATAACTACCCCATATAGTGTTTCTGAGGAGCTGCTGGTGAGTTTGAACCTCTGACTCTGCGGTTCAAACTGACCTTGCAGTCCAGTGCTTTCCCCACAGCATCACAATAGGACTCCTTAGTACTGATTTAACCAATTGAGCTAACCAAGTGCTAGCACATGCCCTAAATGGATCAAATTTTAGGATTCATCTTTCTAGATCTCTATACAATGTACAAGGAGCTCTGGTAGTGTAGTGGTCACAAATCGGGCTGCGAACCACGAGGTCAGCAGTTCGAAATTACCAGCTGTTCCGCGCAAGAAAGATGAGGCTTTCTGCTCCCATAAAGATTTACAGCCTCGGAAACCCTGTACAGGGTCACTATGAGTCGGAACCGACTCCACAGCACATAACAACAACAACAATACAATGTACTCCACCTGGTTGCTTTCATTGTTTTAAACTGACTACTTACAATGGGGGTTTCAAAATTATCCCTTTATTCTATTTTCCACAAACGTTTTGAAAACCTCCCTTTTTATTTTTAAAGAGTCAGTTGTCACAGACTCAATTCTGACTTGTGGCCACAAGTTATAGTTTTGGTGTGAGATTAGAGTGGGACAGGTTTCACAATCAACACTCATGGAAGCAGCAGTCAAAAAATCAAAAGACATAGTGCATTAAGCTAATCTGCTGCACAAGACTTTAAAGTGTTCAAGAGCAAAGATGTCAGCTTGAGGACTGAGGTATGCCTGACCCAAGTCATGGTATTTTCAACAGCCTCTTATGCATGTGAAAGTTACACAGTAAATACAGAATACCATAGAAGAATCGATGCATTGAAGTTGTGGTGTTGGAGAAGAATACTGAAGGCACAACGGACAAAGTACAGAAGAACAAACAGGTTTGTGTTGGAAGAAGTACAGCCAAAATAGAACGCTCCCTAGAAGCCAAGATGGTGAGACCCCGCCTCTCATACTTTAGACATGTTATCAGGAGGGGCTACTATGCTCGATAAAGTGGAGGGTCAGTGAAAAAGAAGAAGACCCCCAACAAGATGGATTGGCACAGGGACACCAGCATGGCCTCAAGCGTTAAGATTTGATGGCCCCTGGTTGTGTGGCACTGTGAGTTAATGCGCCAGACTGCAAAGCCGTTTGAACTGCAAGGTCGACAGTTCAAGCTTACCAGCTGCTCCTTGGAAACCCTATACAGTGTTACTATGAGTTGGAACCAACTCGAAGGCACTTAACAACAACAGCAACAGAGTCCTGGTGTGGCATTATGAGTTAATGCCCTGGACTGCAATGTCGGTTTGAACCTCCAAGTCGGCAGTTCATTCACCAGCCGCTCCTCAGAAATCCTATACAAGGTTGCTATGAGTCAGAACTGACCCAATAGCACTTAACTTAAGGACAATAACAATGGAGTCCTGGTGTGGTACTGCAGGACAAAGCACTGGACACCAAGGTCGGTTTGAACCACAAGGTCAGCAATTCAAACTCACCAGCTGTTCCTTGGAAACCCTATGCAGGGTCGCTACGAGCCAGAACCAACTCCATGATACTTAACAATAACAACAGCTTCCTTTATTAGACAGGTCTTCTAGAATGCTATTTAAAAGCAAATAAAACAAAACCAGGTCTTACTTCTCTATGGATCTGAGAGCAGCAATTGAGAGCAGTGTCTCTTGTAGAGTCTTGGTCCTCCAGGTTCTAAGCAATTAAAGTTTATTCAAAGGAAAATTTGAAGGAAAGTCTCACAGCTAAAAAAAAAAAAAACCAACAATGCTGTGATGAGACTTTTTTGTTTACAACTGATCTTAATTCTTTATCCTCCACTTGAGAAAGCTGTAAGGTCTTTCTTTGGCACCTGGCTAAAAATAGCAGAAGAAAAGTTGGTGACAAAGACGAATGGCTCCCAGAGACCAATTCAAAGCAGAGGAATTCAAGAAAAACTTCAGTAGAGTCGGGAAAAGATACTTTCTTGTCAGGTACATCAAGGTGGCAGAAAGTAAACTGCCCCTCCTGGGGCAGAAGCACAATGTGTCACAGGCATTTCTCTTATAGTGTCTCATGTTCATCCTTGTGCTTTATTAAAACAAACAAACATACATGTATACAGATGGGAGCATGTTGGCACCATACAATAAGCACCAGACTTGTGAACCACAAGATATGTG
Organism: Chrysochloris asiatica; assembly: GCF_000296735.1. Taxonomy (NCBI): domain Eukaryota; kingdom Metazoa; phylum Chordata; class Mammalia; order Afrosoricida; family Chrysochloridae; genus Chrysochloris; species Chrysochloris asiatica. The sequence continues at coordinate 26,727,696 of NW_006408526.1, forward strand.
GTTCAAGCCCACCAGTTGCACCTTGGGAAAAAGATAAAGTTTTCTGTTCCTATGACGATTTAAAGCCATGGAAACATTATACAGGATTGCTATGAGTCTAAACGTACTCAATGCCACTTAACAACAACATATATCGATAGATAGTCCTGGTGTGGTTCTATAGGATAATCACTGTACCAAAAAGTTGGTTTGAACCACAGATTGGTGGTTCAAATCCACTAGCCACTTAACAACAACATACATATGTATGTATATATATATTGTTGCTGTTAAGTGCTGTTGAGTCGATTCCAACCCACAGCAACCCTGTATAGGGCTCCCAAGGAGCAGCTGGTGAACTTGAACCACCAACCTTGCAGTTCAAACGACTTTATATATATATATATATATATATATATATAATTTCTAAGCTGTGAAGAAACTGGTTTGGCCACAGACAGTGAAAAGAGCTTCAGTGTGACGGCATAAAAGGAAAAGACGCTGTATCTTATCACTGAAAGCTCCTGGAAATATGGCTGTGGGTACACCACCCTTAATCCCATTACCACCCTGATCCGATGTATGGAACATTCCCAAGAGTGTGACATGCACTTCCTTTCATCTTACAAGAGATAAAAGGAGGGAGATGTGAGCAGGGAAGGACAAACCCACTGCCACCAAGCAAAAATCAGGTGTGTGTCTTTTGTACCTGGGATCCCTGCACCGTGAAGTGTCTATATCCAGGGAATGACTGATGTCAAGACACATGGAGATCTCCAAGGCATGTTGCACCTACAGATGCTGAAAGGAGACAAGGCCATTTCTGCACAGCTAATGCTCTGGATTAGGACTTCTAGACTCCTAAACTGTGAGAGAATAAATGTCTATTTGTTACAGCAGCAGTACAGCAAGCCTCTACAAGACATATTCAAGTCCAGTATGTGATGGGACTTAAGATGGGTGCCAGCCATCCCTGACTGAGTGCCAGGGCACAGTTGCCACTGACAAAGCCCTGCTTCCTCTTTGTGAAGCTGAGAAGAGAGTCTTTTAAGGACTTCAGGTTAGGCCAGGCATCACCAGATAGTCAAAGACTGTCAACCACCTTTAGGCAAATCTCATTCTGAGAGATGGTGCTTACACAACTGTATGTCTGCTTTTTTTTTTTTTTTTAATGTCTGCTTTTAAGAAGCAAGTCTTGTACACGCTATCTTTGGGTATTTTGGGTCAAAAGCGCTTCCGTCCATCCTCTATTCCCCAGCTTTTTTGCTGGCTCATAAAATAAGAACCCTTGCCTTCTTGGAAATAATGGAGAGAAAGTGTCAGTCCTTCCCTCCCGTCCCCCTCATGGAGGGATTTCACTAACAGGCAAGATTGGAAACGGCTTCAAAGGAGAAGAAGGAGGCTCCATTCGAGCTCCCATTTCTGGGTTCTTTTTATTAATACAGCAAATCTATCTTGGATCTCGCCAGCTATTAGTTTTCAGTTCCCTTCCTGTTTTCAACCAGTTGTGAATTCAAAATAGAAACGCAAAAAGCTCCAAAAATCACATGAAGCAACCCACCATGGAAAATTTAAACAGTTTTGAATTTCTTGCCAAATCTTCAATATGTTTTGGAAAAAAAAAAGTGGGCAGAGGGGCTGAGGAGAGTATTTATGAGAGCACAAATTCTTCTGAGAAACCACATGAAGAAAAAAAGAAAGGAAGGAAGAATGAAAGAAAAATGAATGGTTTGGGGTGAAAAAAAATCTCCTGTTTACAGCTAAATAATAATGCACGAAGTCCTGGTGTGGTACTATAGGATAAGCACTAGACCTGAGAACAGACAAGGTCAGCAGTTCAAACTCACCAGCTGCTCCTCAAAAACCCTCTGCAGAGTCACTATGAGTCAGAAGTGACTCAATGGCACTTAACAGCAAGAACAACAACTACTCAAATGTGAACAAAGCCCCTGGAATGTTCAATGACACACTCTCAAATGTTGAAAAATTTCCAGTTGAGTCAAATCCCTAAATAATATCTTAGAAAAGTATAGAAAAGCTATGCAAGTTCTGTGACCAGACACCTGAGCAGCTTCTTCCCTAAATAAAAGGAGGAACTTGAAAAATCTCTTCCCTGCAAAGCCAAAAGAAGGCAGACCTTTCGAATGTACTTCTTTATAAAAGGGAAGGCCTGCTAGTCTGGTCTGTGGCCAACATGGAAGAGTGGTTCTGTACAGATCCCTGGCCTGTTAGCATTTCTCTCCATTCACTGCAACTTCTTATCCAAGGATCACGTTGACAGCACACGCATGCTCTGCATTCTTATTTGGAAATGCCAGTAACCAGCAGGATCCAGAAGCAACTCCAGGGTTCAACTACCCTCTCTCTAAGAAGTGGAGCCAGGCTTCTCCCTTTCATGCTGAATATGCTACAAGTGGCACAATGCACAATTCCTAGAGAGCAAAGAGAATGGAAGCTGTTATCTGGGGGTGGTTCTTGTTCATGCGTTTGCTTTTTAAAATCAGTGACGGCAAGTGAGCTATAATCTCACTAGCTTCAGTGAAAAGTCAACATGTTTGAATCAAGTATATATAATGAAACAAATGTGGACCCTTAAAGACAGTAGGTTTTCTACCGTTTTCATTATTGTCCTTAATACAGATGAAAAGGAAGAACTGGATGGATTAGACGGTTCATTGCATGCTCAGCATTTCTGGAGGTGTTTAAGTGTGTGACTTGTCCATTCTGGAAGACGTTGTAAGATATACTGATACAAGACACCAACCTGCACTTCAAGCAAAATGTGGATTAACGAAGGAGTAGCTACTTCTTTTTTAAATTACAAACTCACAACTGCTATATATATCTATAGAAGTTAAATTTTATTTTATATAACTTTATCCTAAGTCAGATGAGTATGAGTAAAATATTTAAGTAAAAAGAACACCGTAACAGTCTCATTAAATTATCGTTAAAGGCTTAGCCTGTGTATAGAGATAAGATGTAGGGCTTTTGAATGATATCGTAGAAAGAAGACTGGACAAGAAATGCAAAAACTTGGACTTTAATCCTGGCTCTTCCACTAGCTATGTGATTTTGGATAAATCACTCAAATCCCTTATAAAATAGAGACAGTAATCCCTGTCTGCCACATAGGATTTTTGCAAGGATCAAATCAAATAATGTATGTTGTGTGTTTTGCAAACTTCAAAAACACCGTATCAATTTCGTATCTCCAGTTATATTCACGTTAAGATTAGGGACCCTGGAACGCTGACTGCATGACCCCCAGCCTACCTCTGCTTATGCTGTTCCCTCTGCTTGAGATGCTTTGCCAGCTGTCAGACTACCATCTAGGTAAAAGGCTGCAGCATGGCTTAGCCACCTTAGAATTCTTCACAGTAAGCAGAGCACCTGGGCCGATTTTATACGTTCCCTTAATCTCTTCCACAATTCCTGACGATAGAATTATAGAAGAGGCAACTGATAACCACAGAGGTTCAATAGCTTGCTAAGGTAACCAAGCTACATGGATGTCAGAGTGCGAATCTAAGCCTCCGTCTTTCTGATTCCAAAACTGTTGTGTGTGTCCCTTCCACTCTGCACCTCTCCCTTTGACAGTGTTGTTAAGTGTTGTTGAGTTCATTCTGACTCATAGTGACCCTGTCCAGGGTTTCCAAAGAGCAACTGGTGGGTTTGAACTGTTGACTTTTGTGGTTCCAAGTCCAGTACTGATCCTACAGAGCCATCAATAAGTTGAATTTGATAAGAAGTTTGTACTTTAATCATAGTGTTACATAAAAAGACTTTATTCAAAGTATTTTAATGTAATCTAAGATTCAAACTTGACTTTTAAAATCCTTGATTAGCCAGGACCCCCTCCTTACCCCCCGCAACCAAAAAAAAAAAAAAAATCACTGGATTTGCAGATATATTAAAACATGGCTGGGAAAGATTCATTCTTAGTTGGCCGGCACAAAATGGGATTGAAAATTCTGAGTGAGGGGTAGGGGGTAGGAGAGAAAATCCAGAACCTTCTGTTTTGCTAGGAAATCCTTAAAATAATTCAGCTCCCGTTTACTTACATAATGAAGCAATTGCAACTTTATTTAAAGAGCATTTACATGAATTTAAACGACTAGGCTGCCAAGAAAAGTGGAACCGACTCTAAAACCTTCCCCCAAACCTCCTCTCTCTGAGAAGAAAACCAGCCTAAGGAGTTTCAGCCTGATAGGTAATTGTTTTGTAAAATTAAAAGCCACAGAAAATTGGAGTTTAGAATGGAAAATGTCATCTCAACCGTAACACTAATAAAAACAGCTAATGAATAAGTGCATTCTGGCAAGAATATATAAAAATTGCAAAGCCTGATGTGGACAGTACAGAATACTGAAGGAATCCATGTGAGTAAACATCAAATGAAAGATTATCCTTATTTGTGAAGAACCCATTCCAGCAAGAAATTGAACTAGAGACCTTTTGCATCCAAGAGCAGCAGGACGACCTGTGGCACTCCCAGGAAATGCCGATGGGTGAGCTCTTCTCTTTCCCCTTGTCTGTCTCAACTGTCCCCGGGCTTTCAGAATCTCTCTCCAGAGAGATTCTCCAACCACATCCACCTCTGCTTCATCTTCCAAACACTAGGATCTTGTGAGGAACAGCATAACTAAAATGATTAAGGTTTTAAAACAATGAGCTATCAAAATCATCAAAAGAAGACCAGCCTAGCTGAGTGGGCAGACCGTTGGAGCCCCCAGACTACCATCTTTAGTCACCCTTCAGGTTCACATAGTGTACACTTGTCCATCAAACAACAGACACGTACATCTATGTTGTTGTTGTTAAATGCTGTTGAGTCGACTACAACTCAGAACAACCATATGTGAGGTTTCCAAGAAGCAGGTGATAAGCATAAACTGCTGACCTTATAGTTCCAGTCCGGTGCTGATCCTACAGCACCGCAGGGGGGTTAATAATACTAGGGAGGTATGCACTCCTTAGAATAATCACACATTTGAGATCAGAAAGGCAGCATTTCCCCAAGGACCCAAGTTCAGATGAGTCAGGAAAGGAGGAGGAATGGAAACAGGAAACATGGGGAGGAAGTGGGGTAAGTGATGATAAGTTGGGGGATTGCAATCAAATGATATGAATCAATATGTGCATGAATCATTGAATGGAAAATTGATCTGTTCTGTAAACCTTCACCCAAATTCAAATTTGTTTTTTGTTAAACAAAGATGCTTTCCCATTATAAAGAGCAAAAGCAGGCAGCGAGTAAGAGGCAACTGGGAACAAGTTCCAGCTTTGTTAGTTGTGCTTTTTTGAAACCAGTAACTGACATAATCCATCCAAGGCTCAATTTCCTCGTGGGTAAATGAGGATAATAGTAGGCACTTGTAGAGTTACGGGAATTCAGTGAGATGATGACTATAAAATGCTCAGCACTGTGCTTGGCAGCCTGGATGTGCTCACCATGGTTAGATGGAATTATTATCACCTTTATTATGTTATACCTTGTTGATGCTTACATGTCACGTGGAAAGTCTATTCCTAGAACTTCTGGTGGTGTTGTTGTTAAGTGCCATCAAGTCGATTCCAACTCATAATGACCCTGTACAGGGTTTTCAAAAATCAGTGACTGGTGAATTTGAACCACCAAACTTGAGGTTCTAATAGACCTTGTGGTCCGGTACTTAACTTACAGCACCACAAGAGGACTCTGATAATCACTAAAAAGTCCTATATAAAGGTCCTTGTTTCCCTTTTTACATTTAACATGGGTTCCATTTACAGGGGTTTAGTAAGCACAAACCTCTTCAGGAGCATTGTTTTCATGGGCTAAAAACTAATGCATACAACTGGTAACATTTCACCAAACATTTCCTCTTTTAACAGTTCTACCAAAAGTAGCTCAAAGACTAGCCCAGATACCAAACTCCACTATTAGTTAATATATTTCTAGGTTAAGGCGCACATATTCACAAAGATCGAATATATTTTTCCTTTTTAAAAAAAAAAAAAAATTCATCAAAGCCCTTCAAAGTTAGAGCAGAGGACCAAAACACAGTGCCAGGACATCCAGTCTATTCTGACTCATAGCGACCCTGGTGTTTCCAAGGCTGTAAATCTTTCAGGAGCAGACGGCCACATCTGTCTCCTGGGGATGGGGCTGTTGGATTCAAACTTCCAATCTTTAGGTCAACAACCAAGCACTTGCTTTAACCACCCCTTTTCACTTGGTCTCGATGTATTAAGAATAGCAAGGGCTCCACAATTCAGTTAATCACTCATCGTGTAAACAAAGAACCCTCTCAAAGAGCAACATGCGCATGGATTGACTATGCATAAGGCTTTTTTAAACAGGAACAACGTAATCTATTCAGTAGAGAAGAGTACACGGTGCCAATCAAGTATGTTGGATTCCATAATTATAACTGCAATAATGAATGGGAAAGAGTGTTGGTGCTGCACAATGCACGTCTGTATTCCACTCCGTGGTTTGTTTCTAGTCTGATTCCTTTAGAGTCTTGCTCTGATTAGATCTGCCTGCACATTACTCTCTACTCTAAGTGTATTAAGGCACCCTGGGGTGCAATGTAACGTTAAGTGCTTGGCAGCTAATGGAAAGGTCAATGCTTCAAACTTCCCAGCTGCTTCACAGAAGGAAAGGCCTGGCGATCTTCTCCCTTAAAGATTGTTATCGTGAAGTGCCGCCGAGTTCTGACTCATAGCCACTCTGTATAGGGTTTCTGAAGAGTGGCTGGTGGGTTTAAACCTTGTAGTCCAGTGCTTATCCAATAGCGCCACAGCATGACTCCTCCCCTTAAAGATTGGCACTGGTGGTGTGCCGTGGAGTTGGGTTCCGACTCATAGATATAGATAGGGTTTCTCCAAGGCTGTAAATCTTTACGGGAGCAGAAAGCCTCATCTTTCTCCTGCGGAACAGCTGGTAGTTTTGAACTGCTGACTTTGAGGTTAGCAGCCCAACAACGCTACCCGAGCTCCTTCCCTTAAAGATACAGCCTAGGAAACTCTATGGGAAAGCTCTACTGTGTCACACTGGGTCACTATGATTCAGAACCAAGACAACAACAATATCAATGCACTGCATTCAATCTTTCCACCCAACAAAAGGTCTAGCTTTAAACTAATTGCTTTTCATTAGTTTAAAAAGAACATTTATAGCTATAACATCAGAATTATATCGTCCTGGGAGAAACCACAAAACTATGAATAACATGTCTTTCAGACCCTGAGAGAGATAGAGAGTGGGAGCTCAGAGCAGGATAAGCAGGGTCTTAGCTTCCTCTGAACAATCAGTATTGACCAATTGTCTTCCCACCAGTAGTGAACTTGAAAGGCTTTTCATACACACAAGTTCATTCAAAATGGCTTAGTTACTGGTTACAACCATATCAGAAATCTCAAAACTTTCATTCTGGACTATATGCTATATGTGCATATGGTTTCTCTCATCCTCACACTTATGCTTCAGTGGGTTCAATATATTTTAGAAATAAATTACCTCCCAGTACTTCACCATACCATTCAGATTTCCTGGTGAGCCTGGACTATTTCTATGTGGTTATGTGGTTATGTTTAATTTATTTAACCTTCTATTAAACCCTCTACTGATTTCCCGCAAACAGGATTTAAATTTTAGAACTGTACACATACTTAGGTGCTTTGATACCTGCAAAGAGGCACCTGGACACCAGGCACCTTTATTTTCCCAAGAAGCAGGTAGGTTCACAAAGAAGATTCCCATCTGAGAGACAGCCTCCCACTGGATGCTCAGGCTTTAATTCAGCTTCTCAATCTTGTCTCCTGGCAGCAAATGTGGGAGCCCAGTCAGTCTGCACAAGGGTTAGGGAAAACAACACACTCGTCCTTTCAATTTAGGTCCATTCCCAATGCAAACCTCTTCTCTTTTTGCCACGGGTATTCATTTGCCACCACTGTAAACAACTCTTAAGATCAGTACCAGAGGCTAGTCTTTCTAGGTGCAGGAAGTATGTCACACAATACAAGATTTACAAATAGCCCAAAACATTACAACTCAGCTGCACACAGCTTTGCCAGGATATCTGACAGAATCCTCTCCCACAGGAACCACGTGCTGCTGTAGGAATACATCTGACAGCAGTGGGCACTGACAGACGAAAACCCTTGCATTCACCCTTCTCTGAGGGTAGTGGTACAATTCTCACCTTCCATGAGGGCGGTCTGGGTTCAGTTCCCAGCCCAGGCACCTCAAACACCCATCTGTCAGGACTCTCAACTAACACTATGATACCGAACATGTTTCAGAGGCGCTTTCAGATTAAGACAAGACTACTATGAAATACAACAGTCCAATTTTGCTGTGGCTGGGGTCAACATGACTTCAGAGCAGCTAACAATCCTTCCATCATGGGTTTACATAATTCTCTCAGACGATCTCTAAATGTAAGGTCATTAGTCTTTCTTTTAAAGTGACAATAAATAGTGGCTACACAAATGTTAATAACAATAAATAATAACAGTGAAATTATTTAGAGATGAATTATTATTGTCCAACACTTTCTTTCTCTCTCACACGTTATTCTCTAGTTTCAACTCTTTTTTTTTTTTTTAAATTGTGGTTTGGGTGCAAGTTTACAGATCAAATTAGTTTTCCATTCAATAATGTTTATACATTTTGTGCTGTAAGATTAACTGCAATTCCCTCAATATAACAGCACTCTTCTCACTTCTCCCCTGGGTTACCTGTGTCCATGTGGCTTGCTTTCCTTCCTGGCCCTTCCTGCCTTATGAGCTTTGTTGCTGGTGCAAATGCTGCCCTTATTGGTCTCATATGACTGATTGTTCCAAGTGCTAATCATCACTTTATAGGTCTGTTATTTGACTGCAAGATGATTCCAGGGTTGGGTTTAGTTCCAGATTGAAGGGTGTCTAAAGGCCACAGTGGTAGGGATTGCACCAGTCTCTATCACATCAAGTGTGTGCCATAGAGTCGGTTCTGACTCATAGCGATCCTGTAGAGGGTTTCCGAGGTGCAGCTGGTGGGTTTGAACCACTGACCTAGCAGTTAGGAGACCAGTGCTGATCTTACAGTGCCAGACCAGCATTCAATCAGACCAGAAAGTCTGGTCTTTTTAATCATTTTGAATTTTGTTCTACATTTTTTCTCCCATCTAGGACCTCCTTTATTTCATTCGCATCTGGATTACTAAAGGTAAAAAATCACCTCGTATTGACCATGTGCCAGAAAAAAAAGAAAATTACTACAACACTTACATCGACAGGTGTTTACTGACTCTATGTTTCCCATTTTTCTTTTACTAAAATCCTTATACAGGCAGGATCTGGTTCCTTTCAAGTACAGATTAATTTATTTCAGGCTCTAGGCCTATGAACCCATGCCAATTTGCATGGCTAAATAGAAAGGCACCAAAAACAATTAGACATGAGAACGTGAGTAGCAATAGATCATTAGTAACTTCAGGTTAGTCAGCTAATCTGAAGTAGAATTCTAGTGTGGGAGTTCATTAATTCGTTCAATAACTACTTACTCCTGAGCCTCTTTTATATACCTGGTTCTTATGAACTGAATGAGTCTCCCCAAAATGTATGTTGAAGTTAAATTAAAAAAAAAAAAAAAGGGGGGGAATGTTGAAGTTCTAACCCTTATACTTATAAATATGACCCTGTTTGGGAATAGAGATTTTATCTTATGTTGATGAGGTCATACAGGGGAAGTTGTTGTCAGGTGCCATCGAGTCGGAACCGACTCATAGCGACCCCATGTACAGCAGAACGAAACAATGTCCAATCCTGGGCCAACCTCACTACCGCTGCCACACTTGACGCCACCAATGATGCCACCTGGCCGATCCATCTCATTAGGGGTCTTCCTCTTTTTCTCTGACCCTCCATCTTACCCAGCATGACATCCATCTCCAGCTACTGTTCCCTCCTGACAATATGTCCAAAGTTTGAGAGACAAAGCTTTAGGGGAAGGGTGGGTCCTAAACCTCATTACTTCTGCGTGATATCTTCTAAAAACTCCGACAAGATACAGAGACATATGCATACAAAGGGCTTCAAAAGATTCCTGGGAAAACTATCCAGTACCTTAAAATTCTATTTTTATACAAACTTTTGAAGCCCTCCACGCAGGGGACAGACAGATGAGGGCCGTCCAGGACTACCATGAAGGAAGAGCCCTCCCCTAGTGCGAATGCCCTAATTTGGATTTCAAGAATCCAAAACTGTGAGGAAATAAATTTCCTGTTCCTTAAAGTCACCCCCCTTGTGCTATCTGTTGTTACAGAAGCAAGAGAGTCACAAAGGTCACTGTACTGTACTGGTGGAATGCAGCTGAAAAGGATATATAACTACCCTGTCAGTATTTACAATAGTTACAGTGCAGCAGGGGGAGAAAACAGGAATACAAACACCTCAAAACAAAACTGGATAGTATAAATCTCACAAATAATAATAGCAGCTCCAATAAAGCGCAAGGAGTCAGAGAGAGCTTTGTCTTCACATAGGAACAGGAAAAGTGAATGATACCCCAAAGCACAGATATGGGAGAAGACAAATGTTAAGAAATTTTCCAAAGGGGTTAGAAACTGTACACTGTATATGATGGCAATCTGGGACAAAGTGACTCACACAGGGGAACAGTTAGGGAGCCCAGCAGATCAAAGAAGTTAGCTGCTAAAATAAGGACGCTATGGAGTTAGGTAGTGATTAGGACAGTGTTCAAGGTGCGTAAACCCATCAGGACGACATGGGATGGGCAGGGGTTCTTTGGACTAGAGTCATGATAATGGGAAGGATGCCAGAAATGTTTTGTTGAAAAGGTCAAGAGAACCTGGTGACTACGTGCACAAGAAGTATGGAAAGAAGATAAGGGATATCTGCCGAGGCTTGGGGGCCGCCGAGGGGAACGAGTGAACCACGAACACAAAAGGAGCCATGAACAAGGTCTGTGGGCTTGCTTTTGGCGATAGTTGTAATGCAAGTCTTTGTAATTGGGAGTGCTGCTTTTGGTGTATTTGTATATTTATTTGGGAGGTGAGATGGGAGGCAGGTGAAGACGAGATCTGTTTAAAACAGTAGACGTCTGAAGGGGCGGTGGAATTCCAATGGACGGCAAAAGCAACAGACAATTAATTCATAAAACAATTCAGGTAAGGGGAAAAAAATCAGGCCGGAGAGAAAAGTGACCCTTGGGAGACGCGAGAGAGAAGGAGGTCTAAAAAAAGACCATTTCCCTTGAGTCAACCCCAACCTTTGTCGGGTGACCCCATGTGTGTCAGAGCAGAACTGCGCCCCATAGGGTTTTCAATGGCTGGTTTTTCAGAAGTAGATGGGTAGACCTTTCTTCAAACGCATCTCTGGGTGGCCTCGAACCTACATGTTTTCAGTTAGAAAAATGCCTGTTAGCCATCTGCACCTATCAGGGACTCCAGCCACCCACCTACCTACACCCACACATGCAAAGGTAGACAAAGGAAGTGGTACACAAGCAATGGACGGATTTTTCAAAGGAAAGAGGTGTCAGTGGTTCCAAGTGCAGTAGGACAATAGGGCTTAACTAGAGGGCAACAGTCTTCCAAGAATTTCAAAAGCATCATTTCCATACAGAGGAAGGGTCACAAGGTAAACTGTAAGACTGCTTCAGCTAAGCAAACCAATGGCTGAAGAGCACCAAAAACCCAACCGATTATCAGCCAGTTGATTCCAACTCAGAGCAACTCTGTAATACAGAGTAGAACTGCCCCCACAGTTTCCAAGGCTGCAAATCTTCCTCCTGCTGGGTTCAAACCAAACAGCCAACCTTCTGGTTCTCCGCTGAGCCGCCACCGGGGCTCCTTGAAGCACCACAGAGGAAGGCAACAGTTAATTTGGACAGGAGCAGGTTTGCTATCACCTTCAGAACAGCCAGCAGCTAAATGTGAGCACCTCGGGTTAGCCGATAGTCTTCCCACTCCACAGCAGGGCGTTCCCTGTACTGACCCACCCAATTCAGGTTTGCAGGCCACTGTGACCTGTGCTCAGCAAGGTGTACCGACATCATCCACGGCCGGTGCTGACAAGTGCTGCATCTCATCTCACACAGAATAAAAACAGATAACACCAGAGCAAAGCCCCGTGAACCTATTAAATATTCCTCAAGTAATTTATTTTTGATGTGGAGGAGGGAAAAGGAGGGAAGAACAGGAAGTTAGAAAACCATCATTATGTTGAAAAGTATCTGAGTATCAACAAGGTAAGGGTTATAATCACAACAAGACCTAATTATTCTGTCCCAGCAGAACCAAGGCATCTGGTTCCCTAACTCCTGATGTGGCGCTGCAGAATAATGGACCACAAAGACTGGACTGGACCACAAAGTCAGTTTGACCCACAAGATCTGCGGTTCAAACTCACCAGCCGCTCTTGGGAAACCCTATACAAGACCACTATGAGTTGGCACCAACCTGACAGCATGTAACAACAACAAAGTCAGGAAGGTTTAAGAAAGACCTTCAATTTCTGTGTCAGTTAATATGTTAGCACCTGGATAACCCCTTTTAAAGGGCTCCATACATAAGAGACACAATGGGGGAAAGGTGAAAATGGGAGAAAGGAGCAATAAAACGGGGACATAGGTGTGCACTAGCCGGGAGCAAGGTGATGGGGTGGGAAAGGAGGAATAACATGGTAAGTAATTCTATGTGGCTATGTAGGATAAGCACAGAATTGCAAAGTCAGTTTGAACCACAAGGTCAGCGGTTCAAACTTACCAGTTGCTCCTCGGAACGCAACATCGACAACCTATAAAACAGACACTTTCTGTTGTGGTTGTTGCTGTTGTTAAGTGCCATCAAATTGATTCCGACTCACAGAGTCCCAGTCTATGTTTTCTGAGGAGCAGCTGGTGGGTTTGGACCGATGACCTTGCAGTTAGCGATCCAGTGCTTATCCTACAGCACCACACCAGGACTCCAGCATACATACTTAGACGACGTAGCTTTATTGTCCCTTTAAGGACTTTATTAAAACATAGATCATTCCAAAAAATGCACACAAAACATTGCTTATAATTCAAGGAACTTAAAGAGAACCCCTAAAGCTCAGCCATGGGTCCCTGAGGACTCCCTGGAGGAATTCCAAGGCCCCCGTTAACAGTTCCTTGCTTTATGTTTTAAACTTATTTTTTTCAGCACCCATACATCCCTGATCACAGTCCTTGAATCACCAATTCTATGCCTACCTCAGTTTACTAACCTCCTACCTCCAGAAAAAAAGAACAGATAAGACTAATACCCAATGTCATCTTTGCTATAATATTTCTATGTTCCAGTTCCAGCAAGTAATTCCTTGGCATTCCAGTAGCCTTATCCAGTTTATAAAGAAAGCAAACAAAAATGATGTCACTGTTGGAATTACTTTTCACCTACACACAGCAGCCAACAAAAGAACTTCAAAAAGAATGAGGTATATATTTATATTCGTGCAATATTCACATTGTAAGAAACTTCACACATATCTGCCTTCCTTTCCTTTGTAAGAATCCAGGTATATGAAATGTCATTGCCAATGGGTACTCTAGGAAAGGTTATGTTTTCATAATGGGAAAATTATCACTGACCTACTGGGATTTCTGCTTCCTTGTCCAGCAATTAAAATTATCTACAAATTTCAGTTTGCTTTATTGAAGTACCAGTTAGCCAGCAGCCTCTGAGTCAATTGTGACTCGTGGCGCCTCCATGTGTGTGTCAGAATAGAAATGCACCCCATCGGATTTTCAACGGTTGATTTTCCAGAGTAGACTGCCCTAACTTTTCTTCTGTAGTACCTCTGGGTGGACCTGAATCTACAATCTTTCAGTTAGCAATACTCGTTAGCTACCCAATGTGTTTACTGTCCAGCGATTTGGAGTTGGTACAGATAAGTGTTTTATTATTCCCAACAGTCAAAAACTTAAAAAAAAAAAAAAAAATCCAAACCAAACCCATTGCAATTAAGTTGATTCTGACTCATAGAGACCCTACAGAATATGTTGTTGTTGGGAAGTGCCATTGAGTTGTTTCCAACTCATAGTGACCCTGTATAACATTTCCGAGGAGCAGTTGGTGAATTTGAACCTACAGCACCACACTAGGACATAACATTGCTGAAATACGACATTCATCTGGTCATCTCCCAGTCTATACCTGAAGCTTCAAAACAAAATGCTTTGGAAGGGGAGAAAAAAAAAAAAAAGCCACATTCCCTAAAGAAAGAGATACTCAGTTTCCTAGTTCCCCAAAAGAATAAAAATAAAAATCACTGCCACCGAGTCAATTATCTTTACAGGACCAGAAGCCTCCTCTTTCTCCACTGGAGCGGCTGGTGAATTCGAACTACTTACCAACACGTAACCCACTATTCCACCAGGGTTCCTTGCTCCCCAGTGTAAGTTCATTCCACGCCCCCACACCTTTCTTTGTGGCACAATCACATCTTGCAAGCAATGCTGTAATAACCATAGGCCTAACAAACCTCCCAGGTGAATCACCTTCAATCTAGATTTCTGCAGTTGTGTTGGCTTCAGTCTGCTGACGACAAATTCTAGGCAATCTGCATCTCTCCTCATTTCCTTTGCGTGGAATCAATTAGCAATATTAAATATTTAACACATTAGCCTTATTTCACTGAACAAAACAATTTACGAGCCGTCTAGGTAGTGGCAGTGCAAGACAGGAAATGGACCAGACGTGTAGAAATGGAATGAAGGGAAAAAGTATGTCTTAGGTGAATGTATACTTAAAAATATATAAAAATCTATTCACAATTCACTGACGATGGATTGCTTGTTTCTTTCCTTTTACTGACAGGTCTTGAATCTTTATAGAGAACATTAAATTAAAGCGCATAATGGGTTTATGTAGCGTAGTGCACATTTGAGACATTAGTCACGTCCCTTAAGCATTTTTCTCATTTTCTAAGCCTGACTTAAGCCCCATTTCCCCATTGATGAGGGAAGTCCACACCAAGCCACAAACCACATCTGCAGTGTGCTGTGCCATTTCTTACATTTGGTGTTGTCAGCAGAGGTTGTGTCCTGCACTCCCAGCCATCAGAGACTATTACATTTCCATCACACAGTACAGGAAACAGTGTAACGCTAATAGGGTCATTCAAGTGGGAAGTTTGGTTTGGTTTTTCCCTCTCCCCACTTCAAAGCACACTGTGGCATGAAGGAGAAAAAGAAAAAAGGAAAAGGAAAAAAAAAAAAAAAATCACAGCTGCCTTGCAGAATCCTAACAGAACAGATGAGGAGGACAGTTTCTATTCAAGCATAGTGGTCCAATTCACATGTAATAACAGCTTGAAGCGCAGAACCCACAATACTCGGTCACTTTGGAGCATCAGACACCAGTATCAGCATACTTTATCAATTTCCCTATCTGGTACCATGCTTTCAAGTGATTACCAGAAGGCATTCCTGTCTACTGAGCTTACAATGTTATAATGTCAGGCTGACCCAGGTAGACGCTGTTTAAAAGATACCCAAAGTACACAACCTCTCATCAAGGCAACTAGGTAAATCAGATGCTAATGAGAAACATGAAAAGAAACAGGTTGTTTGCCATGTCGTTGGATTTCATGAGCATTACACCAATGCATCACAGTATTTGTACTGTGAAGTAATTAGAACCCTTGATCATTGCCTGGAATCACCATACATAAGGCTTAAGGAACAAAACATTCTGATGGGCATCAAAGAAAAAAAAATTTCAGATTACTCCAATGACCACTGGAGTCTCATCATCTTTCCATATGGAAGATCATATTCCCATCAGGAACTTTTGAATGGTTTCTAGATCGTTATGTTCTGCGTGATGTGAGAGGTGCTGAGAAAAATTAGAGAGAAAAGGCTCACTCTATATCTTGGCACATGAAGCCCACAGCCTTACCATAGGCCCCTGAAAGAGGGAAATAAAGTTACTGTGATTACAACTCTTAGTGTCAAGTGCCTTCAGTTCCGACTCATAGCAACCATGTATATACATTAGGGTTTCTGAGGAGCAGTTGGTGGGTTTGAACCTTGCAGTTAGCAGTGCAGTGTTTATCCTACAGTGCCACACCAGGACTCCCTAGAGCCTTGTATTGTGGTAAGCATTTTGCAGATAGATATAGACAAAGACACTGAGAAACACATATTCTCCAAAATCTATATTTTATATGTAATATATATGGATAGTCTCACATCCTCACAAGGTAGATATTATTACCCACACTTAACAGATGAGGAAACCAGGGTTTAACTGGTTATGTTACTTGCTCAAAGTCATACATTTAGTTTGCATGCAAAACAGTGAGAGTCGCACCCCAAAGTCTTACTCTAGAACCTGCCTTCCTCACTCCTCCATATACCTTCTGTAGTTACTATCCTTTCTTTTTCCAAGTGATCCAATTTCGAACGAAGAGTCTCTCTGGTTTTTCACAGTAATACGAAGTTGAACCAGTGAGAAATTAGAATGCATTTGCCTAGGTTTTTCTTGATGCTTTGATAAGCGCATTAGCCTTAATTCCAGGATAGGCTTCTGGTGGGATGGATACCAAGTGATTTATTGCCTGCCCGTTCAAAGGGGACAGCAAACTTGATTTCTATATATCCAATCTATAATGGATTATGGGACACCAGCAATACAGCCATGATTTTCAGAGAATGTTCACTTAACCATTCAGGTAATTGATGATTTATATATTATTTGCGCTACAGCAAAATGTTACGAGGCAAAGGAGCTATGAAAAAGCCTCCATATCATCCCTCCCCAAAAACCCAGGCCACAACTGCTGGTTGTACCCCTTCCAGATCGGCAGGAACTCTGGTTCCTGGTCCACCAGAGTGAATGAAGGCAGAACTAGTTTGACATTTCCTGCTGACTGTGATTAGAGCATCTTTTAATGAAGCTCACTTCAAATCATTTTAAATCCATTTGCTCATGTCAACATCAATGTACTCAGCATTATCTACCAATTAGTAAACCGGAAAATATTCTTTAGATAATCTAAAATCTCAGTAAAATATTCAGCATGCCATTCATTTACTATAAACTGCCCTGTAAAAAAACAAATTAGCAAAACCAGCTGTCACAGGACAACATAAAACATCCATTAATACAAGCCCAACAACTTCAGTCTCTGGCGAGGTTTTTCAGGAAATACAAAAAGCAGTAGAAATAAGAAAAAACAAGGGTTTCAAATGTTTAGCATGTCTTCAAAACAACATGCTTACACCAATGTTAAGGGGTACATTTACCTTCCCTGTGTGTGGGATTAAACTTAGAGTAGGAAGAAAAGGAGTTAAGTAAAACAGTCTTGACAATTCTTTCAGCGAGGATCAAGTACTGGTGCTGCAATAAGTCTAGAAGGCCAAAAGAGTCTTAACACATGTCATGCTTCATAAAGATCAGAAATGTCAAAGAGTATGAAAGCTGACCGAATAGGGATAGGAATATGCAAGGGAGCAATCAATTCAGCTGTAAGACCCAGGTTTTGCACAACCCACTTCCATACAAAGCAGAACGCACACACACACACACACACAAACTTACAGGAAGTCCCTGAGTACATCATTTACCAGCCAACATTGACTTGTCCTTTCCACAAATCAGCCTGACAAAATTCTATAATTTAAATACGACAATATTTCAATAGCCTCCTTCCACTTAGGACCCTTTCAGTATTTTTCATTTTAATGCATTGGTTATAAATAAACTGCGGCAGTACCTGTTAAGAGGGATTAAAAAAAAAAAAAGATGCTTTTATATTATGAGAAACCGGGTGAGAGCTTGTTCCCTGATGACCACCCTCATGATACGTGGAAGAAGTCTAGAGTGGAGAAGCAGTATTCTTCAACAATGATTTCGATTTAAGAATCTAAATTATGCTTCAGTCACTGATGACTACTTCGACCTTCTAAACGATATGAAACACTTCAGAGCAGGTAGCTAGCACAAAGGCTGCCAATCTTGGATGGAATACGCTCCAATATGCAAACCCAACTGATTGAAGGTAGAAAGGCTTGAGGGGACAAGGCTGCGCTCTCTTTAGAAAAGCCATGATCCCAAGATAATGGACCGAATCACCAGAACCGCTACAAAAGGTGCCCACAAACAGTTTCATAAAGTGTTTCCTACACGCTCATGGGGCTACCCAACTGTGAAGAATCTTTATTTCTAGAGCAGTTCCATTTTGAGATTTGCGGGGCACATCAAGTTTTGAAGAAATACACACTCTAAAGCCGGCAGTTTGCCACCACAGGCTGAGTTCAGCATGAAAAAGAGAGAAGCCAGAACAGGGACCCTTAGGCCAAGACCACTTTAATTTCCATAGGCTTTCAGAGAAGAATAAAAATCTAAAATATACTCTCATCCTTTTAAGACTGAATGAGTTTGTAGGTAAATGTTTTCCTTACAAAGCTTTTCTCCTTACTCTCATGCAAACCAAGGCAAAAACATAAGCACCTTCAAACAGGAGAAAATAAAAGGAACCTAGAAAAAATAAATAAAAAATAAGAGTCGCAATCCAGTCACATCCACACCTTCCCCCAAAGAGAAGTCATAAACACTTCTCAAGTTTGCACTTCTTAAGAGTTAATTATTAAGAAATGCTTTCAGCATGATTATAACCATTAATCAATTAAAAGTGAATATACTTCTAGAAGTATTTAATAAACCAGGTGGTACAATCAACTTCTGGAGTCCTGGTTAAAACAATCAATCAGCTGCTAACCAAAAGGTCAGTGGTTCAGACCCACCAGGTACTCTGTAGAAGAAAGATGACTGCGTCGGTAAAGATTTACAGTCTTGTTGGCAGCACTATGTTGTTGTTGTTGTTGTTGTT
>NW_006408526.1:26746629-26750718 GCF_000296735.1 Chrysochloris asiatica
AGGGTGTAAATCCTTACGGGAGTAGAAAGCCTCATCTTTCTCCCGCGGAGCGGCTAGTAGTTTCGAACCGCTGACCTTAAGGTTCGCAGCCCGATCCATAACCACTAAGCTACCAGAGCACTATAGGCCAGTTCTAATCAGTCCTACAGGGTCAGTAGGAGTCTGAATCAACTTGATGGCAATGGGACATGCAACCTGTGGCTTTCACACACAAAATTAACATATAGGCATTCTGTAAAACTCGTAATAATGCCTAGGGGAAAGAGGGAGGCAGGAGAATTGGTGTCACAATGACACAGCAAGTGAAGAGTCCACCAGTCATTGCAGACTTTGAAGACAAAGGAAGGGGCCACAAGTCAAGGAATGCAGGCAGCCTCCCGGGTGCTGAAAAATGAATGACAAGGAAATAGAGGTTCCCCCCCAAGCCCCCAGGAACCCTTCAGACACCTTGAGTTTAGCATAGCAAAATTCACTTCAGACTTCTGGCCTCCAGAACTGTAAAATAAATAAAACTGGATTGCTTTAAGTCATAAAATAAAAACATCCTGTATGTGGCATCCATCAAAAAGAGAAGTATGAACTTCAGGAATAACGCACAATTTGACAAACTTTTCATTCTCTGCTTCCAACATCTGTCAGAATTTTATTTACTTTGAATAGTTCTTCCACGTTTTGTAAAACAGATACATGTTCACTGAAAAAGATTCAGACCACACAGAAAATTACAAAGAAGACAGACTGCAAGCACCGGCGTGCCAGTCTTGTATCCCCAGCACCACACTATGGGAGAGGAGACAGGGATACCAGGAAGAGAAAAGCTTGCACACAGCCAGATTGGGAGCTTTCTCCACAATAATGAAGCCTCTCCTAGAACAGGTGATGTGCCAAACCCAGAAGAAAAGAACAGATACAATTTCATGAAAAGGATATTTGTTTCACTTGTGAAATTCCTAACAGAAAGGCTGTAATTTCTAAAGGAAGCAATTAACAACTTAGTTATCATTGCAAATAGCAAATGTCCCTTATATCTTAAGGGTGTGTGTCTATGTGGGTGGTATAGGTGTTTTTCCAGAGGCAAACAGGTCTACTGGTATGGCTTTGAGACCAAGGGCACCTTACTGTATAGTTCCTATTGTGAGTTTTGAGGTTTTAGCAACAAAAACCATGCAGGTGCTCCAAATTTCCATTTATTCCAGGGTCAGTAAATGAGCATAAATCTACAGGAAAAACCAGAATGAGGCATGACACCTGAGATGCAAGATAGACATTCCAACCTATTAGGAGGCCTGTTTAAGAATTAAACCGTTTTGACAGCACGAACTCTTAGGAAGCTCTGATTTCCACTTCTATAATTATACTTATGTCTAAGTACAATCACTTAGTTTTCAAACAAGCTGCTTAAACCACTCCACTATAACCATAACAATTGTTGTTGTTGTTAGCACCCTGTCAAGTCTGTTCCGACTCAGAAGGACCCTGTATAAGATTTCTGAGGCTGTAAATCTTTGCGGGAGTAGAAAGTCTCATCTTTCTCCCGTGAAGCAACGGGTAGCCTCGAACCACCAATCCAGTGGTTCACTGTCCAGTGCTTATACTGTACAGCTATTTACACAGTGCTTCCTGTGTCTCAGTCACCATTCTAACATATTAATTCTATACAACAGCCCTATACGGTAGATACTGTTATCCTCCCATTTTAGAAATGCAGAAACTGAGGCTCAGAGCGGTTAAATGAGTTGTCAACAGTCACAGAGCCAGGATTTGAACCCAGTTGACCTTACTCCTATAACATATAAAATGTGGAAGGCAGTGCTTTTGGATCACATTAAATTGTAAACTGTGTCTATGTAGTAAACTCATGAGCAAGCAGAACTTCTAATCAAGCCTACTGGTGTTATTGCTAAGTCCTGTCAAGTTGGTTCCAACTCCTAGCGACTTCGCAGGAGCAGTTGGTGAGTTTGAACTGCAGACCTTGCGGTTCAAAACGACCTTGTAGTCCAGTGCTTATCCTACACAGCACCAATTATAACTACTCTACGTGCATTATTCTCAGCTCCTAGGATTTTACTTTTCCTTCTGGTTCTGTAACCTTGGACAAGTTATTAATCTCCCTAAGCCTCAGTTTTCTAACCAGCAAAAGAAAAATAATAATCATGGCTTCTTCACATGATATTATGAGATACGATACAATGCATGTTAAAATACTTTGTAAGCCATAACATGCATGTTAGGCAAATGTTAGTTGCTATTATAATGATTCAACTTTTCATAATGTCATTGTTTCTTCTTCCTGTTAGACCTCAGGACAGTTCCATTAATTAGATGTGTTAGAAAAGAATTAAAACTAAATAATGAACCAAATACCAGAGTAGTCTGAAATTGTCTTTAAATAATACTGATTAAACTAACCATTGACAAAGAAACAACATTCTTGGTAAGGCATTGTGTCAAAAAGCCCATTTAATCATATAATTCACAATAAAACATAAAAAAAAAAATCCCATTTAGCTAGCCTAATTTATTCTACTGGGAAAAAAAAAAGCACAAAACCCTTTCAGATACTATTAGAAAGTAAGCTATCAACCATTAAAACCAAAGTTGAATAGAAAAATTTTAAGAAATGCTATAGATTTGTCACAAAGTTAAGTAATATTTCTCACCATTCATTAATGATTATAAAGCACTAAAGCCAGGTACAAGTTAGGAAACCCATAAGATGTCATATTCACTTGTTGTTGTTGTGATGTGCCGTGGAGTAGGTTCCGACTCATAGAGACCCTACACAGGGTTTCCGAGGCTGTAAATCTTTACAGGAGCAGACTGCCTCATCTTTCTCCCATAGAACAGCTGGTAGTTTCGAACTCCTGACCTTGCGTCTTACAGCCCGATTCGTAACCACTACTCTACCATATTCACTTATCAGTCAATATATTTATAACTAAGTCCCTACTATGTAGAGGACAGAACTGCTTGTTTGGAATGATACTGATAGAAAGAAAAAATAAATAAAATAAAAGCCCAGTCCTGGTGGAGTTAATAAAAACTGCAGTTAGAGAATGTAATGTGGGACAGGCGTAGATAAAGGACATTACCCGTGAACTCTCACGTCATCTTTGCAATACAACAATCAGATGAAGTTGGCAATATCATTGTAATTCTTCAGATGAGGAAACTAAGGGCAAACAGGTGATTCAATCATTGTAAGCAGTAAAGGACCCAGGGGTCAAAGTAGGTCCCACTGTCTACAGCCCTCTTTCCATAGTTACAAACTTTTCAGCCTGCTATCTAATATCAGGGGAGAGTACATGAATACCCTGGCCAAGCTGCCTATTTATAGACATCTTGAACTTGAAAACTCCAAGCCTACTTTGCGCTCCTCTCTAGACCCATTTTACATTCTACTCTGTAACATACTTATTGTTTTGATATTCTAAGATTTTTATTCAGTCTCTAATCATCTATTGAAATTGACACATTCTGTAAACACATCATAACACCCTACCTGTTGAAAAGACAGCTCAACCTAGGCAATCAGCTCTCTCACCCTTGCAGGGTAATAACAAGGAGAAATGAGCATGCATTTTCTTCAGAAGACAAACCGATACTTTCTCAAGGAAGTAAATTTTGGGCTTGATATTTTTAAATGAGGAATTAAAAGTGGCCCAGGATGGGAGATGTATGGGAGAAGTGGATATTCAAAATGATCCAAATGATACATGCTAAGCCGTGGTGGTGGTGGTTATATGCTGTGGAGTTGGTCCCGACTCATAGTGACCCTGTACAGGGTTTCCTAGGCTATAAATCTTTACGCAGCAGAAAGCCTCATCTTTCTCCCACGGAACAGCTGATAGTTTCGAACTGCTGACCTTATGGTTCACAGCCCGATTCATAACCACTACGCTACCAGAAATCACTGGACAATCTCTTTGATATCTCAAGCGAGTAAAGTTTTGCTAAAGGTAATAGTTTTGCTAAAGGTAAAAGTTTTGCTAAAGAAACAGTTACAATCATACATTGACAGAGAACTTCCAGAGGTTCAAGATGGATTCAGAAGAGGCCGTGGAACAAGAGATATCATTGCTGATGTCC
>NW_006408526.1:26751783-26829795 GCF_000296735.1 Chrysochloris asiatica
CCCAGGATCGGACATTGTTTCGTTCTGCTGTGCATGGGGTAGCTATGAGTAGGTTCCCACTCGATGGCACCTGACAACAACAGAATGCCGTATGCTAAGCCATAGAGATAGGCTAAAAATTAGAGATAAGACTGCTCAGCACTTGGGACCAGTATCTATTTAGGGCAGTGATTCTCAAACAGTACCCTACATTAGAATCACCTGGGTGAACAAATAGTTAAGCACTGAACGATTAACCACTCACAGATGCCTAAGAACACAGGCCTGGAAATTTGCTTCCGAAAAGTCACATCCTTGAACATCCTCAGGAGTAACTCTGCTCTGCACACATGGAGTTGCCACGATTTGGAATCAACTCGACCGGCAACTCACAGCAACAGAATGACCTAGAGGGCTAATGGTAATTCTGGTTGTCGGGCCTCAACCACAGTATTTCTGATTCAGTGGGTGTAAGGTGGGGCCTGGAGATATGCATTTCTAACAAGTTCTTTCATGGTGCTGTTGGCCAGAGCACAATGCTGGGTGCTTCTTCAGATCTGATGAAGGTGAAGGGCAGTGGTGTTTCACTGGGAAAATTCCCACCTTCCATGCTGACCAGGTTTTGATTCTGGTCAAAGCATCTCATAGGCACCCACCACCCATTTGGCAGTGTTGCTATGGCAGCAGTGTTTGGTTCTGTTATGCCTGGGCTCACCCAGAGCCGGCATCTAACACCAAGATGGAGGACACATGGCTGCTACAGTGGACTGGGGGGTTTAAAAAATAAGATGGAAGTTGAACTCCGCCCTGGGTTTCTATCTGCAGGAAGACTGGAGAAGGGAAGACACCAAATGAAGGGTGCTAATAAAACAGAAAAGAGTTGGGTTAGATGCATAGGGTTCAGTGAGGCACTGAACTAAGGTGCTATGGTCACAAATCAAGGTAGAAACAAGAGGGCAGGGCACCATGGGAGGAGCTCTAAGAGGTGAGAACTGGATCCAAACCAACCATGGAGAAACAAGCAGCAGAAACTGACTATGGATTTGATCATACCAGAGTCAAACAGAAAAAAAGTCAAAAATCATACTGAGGCTCCATAGAGCATGTTGAACTTGTATAAAACACAGGGGGAATTAGGAAAGGGTGCAGATTTGTGAAAGTGAAAGAAACCCAAGTGAAGTTTGGTGTGTAAGTTTCATCCATTCCAGTAGTTGTTTTACAGTTAAGTAGATGTCAGAGCCCATTCAACAAAAAGGTGAGTTTAACAGCGGAAATGAAGATACAGGTTTTGGAGTCATATGCCTTTTGAAGAATGTTGAACCTGTGTGAGAAAATGGATTCTCAGAAGGGATAGCATAAATAGGAACAGTGCCTAGGTTAAAGTTGTTAAAGATGTCTCTAGGGAAAAAAAAAATACACATACACACACACACATGCACACATGTGTGGTTATTACAGACCAATGTATAAGCTGGTCTTTAATAATCATAAATTAACTAAATATGGCATTCTTTAATTCCTCTGTTGGCCAATACTGAAGTGTTAATTTATTATATTCACTTTCACTTTTGCGTCACTCTCTCACCTCTTACCAGGTTCCTCACATGAGCCATCTGGACTCAAGTCACTCCTAGCCCATCTGTGTTCTCACAGTCACAAATCCTAAGCGTTCTTTCTTGACATAGGAGACACATGTATTTCTATTGCTCTCTTTAAAGGAACATGACATACAGCTATCCAGGATTTAGACAAGAATGCAAAGCCCTGTTAAAGACACTGGAAATAAATTACATCTGGTAATTAACAGATTTGTTGTTATTAAGTATCATCGAGTCAGTTCCGACCCACAGGGACCCTGCATAGGGTTTCCGAGGAGCAGCTGGTGAACTTGAACCGCTGCTGACCTTGCAGTTCAAACCAACCTTGCAGTCCAGTGCATTAACCGGCAGCACCACACCAGAATTAGCAAGCAGAAAAACCTTAGGTTTTACATTTCAGACAACTCAGTGAGATCTATTTGTTACATCTTTACTTCCAAAAACATACAGTTCAAACATTCTCTTAAAATCAAAAATTCAACAGGGAACAAAATAACGAAGATGAAAATAACGAAGATGAATACAGCTGTCAACATAGCTTCTCAGTGTAACATGGGCTCCCGTAGAGTCCTGGTTTGCACACCACCGAGTCATTTACCAGTTGACTAAAGCAAGTTACCCAATCGGAACAAGGTACAGTTTTCTCATCAGTAATTTGAGGTTTAAAAAGTAACTGGTGTAGCACTGTAGGATAAGCAATGGACTGCAAGGTTGGTTTGAACTACAAGTTCCATGGTTCACACTCACCAGCACGCCTTGGAAATCCTATTTAGGGCTGTTATGAGTAGGAACCGACTGGACAGCACTTAACAACAACAATCACAACCACATCAAAGGACAGGGAGCTCTGGTAGCATATCGGGTTACAAGTTGGCCTGATAACTGCAAGGTCAGCAGTTCGAAACTACCAGCCATTCCAGAGAAAGATGAGGTTTTCTGCTTCCATAAAGATTTACATCCTCAGAAACCCTACACAGGGTTGCTAAGAGTAGGAATCGACTCACAGCACATCACACCACCACCTCAAAGAACAGGCACATAGATTATGGAAACAGAATTGCCCAAAACTGTTGGTAACTGCCGTCAATTCAGTTCCAACTCCTAGAGCACCTGTATAAGGTTTCAGAGGAGTGGCTGGTGAGTTTGAACCACCGACCTTGTAGTTCAGTGCACTATCCTACAGTGCCACACTAGCACCCCAAAACTACAACCGTACAAACAAGCTCAACTGATTTTTTACAAAGATGCAAAGACAATCCAAAGAAGACTGTCTTTCCAGCAAACAACTCTGAAACAACAGTCATTGGAGAAACAAAATCTTCAATCTATATTTAATATCTTATTAAAAATAGCCTGAAACTAATCACAGAGTTAAATGTAAGCTGAAAAGTTTTGTTTTTTTAAAAAAGAAAACTTAGGAGGAAAGCTTCATGACCTTGAGTGAGGCAATGAATTTTAAAGTTCTCTCACCAAAAGTGTAATTTGTAAAATTTGAAATTGATAAACTAGACTTCATCAAAATTAACAACCTTGCTCTGGGAGAGACAGTATTAAGAGACTAGAAAGACAAGATACAGGTTATGAGAGAATATTTTCAAATAGTACATCTTGCAAAGGAATTATAGCCGGAACACTCAATATGTAATATATAAAAAACTCTCAAAGCTCAACATTAAGAAAGCAATCTAATTATCTAAATAGAAGGGTGGGGAGGCAAAAAGAGTTGAACAGCTCCTTCACCAAAGAAGAACTACAGATGGCAAATAAGTGCATGAAATGATGCTCAACATCATTAGTCACAATGGACATGCATATTAAAACCACAATGAGATACCACTATATATCTATTAGAAAATTAAAGACACACACTAACAACATGAAATGCTGCCCACAACTATGCAAACCAACTGACATTCACAGGCACGGCTGGTAGGAAAGGCATAGTCACTGTGGCAAACAGTTTGACAACTGCTTGAGAAGTTAACCATAGACTTGGTATTGTTATTAGGTGCTGTTGAGTCACATAGCAACCCCATGTGACAAAGTAGAACTGCCCAATAAGGTTTTCTAGACTGTAATCATCACTGAAATAGATTGTCAAGTCTTTTTCCACAGAGCAGCTGGGGGGAGGGGACAGTTTGAAACACCAACCTTCTGATTAGCAGTGACGTGCTTAGCCATTGAGGCACAAGGACTTCTTATATTTACCATATGACCTCACACTCTCTGCCTGGGTATTTACTCAAAAGAAATGAAACCTTATATACACACACACCAAAAAAAAAAAAAAAAAGTACAGCCACATCACCATATTATCCAAACCTGGACACAGCGTATTCTTGCCTAAATGCCCTTCAGTGATGAATGGACAATCTGTATACATCTATACAACAGAATTGTTGTTGTTGTTGTTGTTAAGTTCTCTCAAGTCAGTTCCAACTCATAGTGACCCTGTATAGAGTTTCCGAATAGCAGCTGGTAGGTTTGAACCACAGGCCTTGTGGTTAGCAGTCTAGTACTTAATACTACAGCGCCACACTAGGACTCCTATAATGGAATACTTGTTGGTTATGTGCCGTGGAGTCTGTTCTGACTCATACTGACCCTGTATAGGATTTCTGAAGCTGTAAATCTTTACCAGGCAGAAAGCATCATCTTTCTCCCACAGAACACTGGTAGTTTCAAACTACTGACCTTGAAGTTAGCAGCCCAACTCATTGGTAACCACTACACTAATAGTATTCAACAATAACAAGAAATTCACTACTGTTACGCAGAATTCCATTGATGAATTTCAAAGATGATATGTTAAATGAAAGAAGACAAATTCAAAAGGTTATAGCCAATGATTCCACTGAGTCCAAGTGTGACACTGTAATGTAAGTACTGAACTGCTAACTGCAAGATCCACCATTCAAGCCCACCAACAGTTCTCAGAAATACTATACAGGGTCTCTATGAGTCAGAACAGACTCGATGGCACAGAGCAACAACGATTCCACTTATACCACAATCAGGAAAAGGTAACACTATAGGAATGGAGAAAAATCTGTGGCTGCCAGAGGTTAGGGGTAGGAAAAGGCTGGACTACAAAAGAGACGGAATGAGAGGGCTTGGGGACAGGGGAGCAGTCCTACACAATGACTGTGGTACTGTTTACAACACTCTATATATTTGCCAAGGCTCAAGAGACTGGAGGAGCCTAAGATTACGGCCCTCGACCACCCTTTCAGGTGTGGAAAGGAACTCATCCTCATGGGCCAACTCTCAGCCAAGCAGTAGATAGGTAGATCTATAGTGGGGGCAACAACACTAGTAAGGTATGCTCACTATGAATGATGGAACAAACAGTCAATCATGCAGAATCAAATGGGCAACATTTACCTAAGGACAAAATTTAGAAGGGATGGGAAGGTGGAATGGAAATAGGGCAGAAAAGCAGGATGACTGTTGTTGCAAGGAAGGAATTACAGTCATTGAGATAAAACAAAGTGTACAATTTCTGGAATATAAAACTGATGATGTTGTCTATAAACCATCACTCAATTCACAATTAAAAGTAAAAAAACAAAAACACTAAGAGAACTGTACACCAAAAGGGAAAAATAAAGGTGAATTTTTAACTTACATAAATTTAAAAACAAATTTGCAAAAGAAAATCATCATTAGGAAAAATGTACCTACTTCACAGAAGTGTCATGAGAATTAAACAGAAAGATAAATAGAATGTGTTCAGCATGAGGCACACTTTTATACTAGGATATTTCCACGATCTCAGTATTTAACATGTAAATTGCATTCAAATCAAATCAATACATTTATCAAGGGCCAATACATTTATCAAGGGCTGGCAACTGCCATAAAATAGAAGACATGTACAATGTCTCTGCATTGTAGAGTCTCAAGAGTGTGATCTATGGTTCTGGCTACATTACCTAAACACTGAGGTTAAAAGTGAGTTGTAACATTATGTAGGAGCGAAGCCAATACTGGTTGTGGTGGTGGTGGTGTGCAGTTGAGTAGTTTCCGCTAAGTCATCAATATTCAAAGATGATCAAGGTCAGATAATACAGGATCATTTTCATATGATTTTTATACATAGTGGGTGATGGGTGATTTATTTGCATCCACCATCCAACCATCCTAAGGCAGATTTACCTATATTACAAAGTCTTAAGCCAATAGTAAAAGAGGTTATAACTGCTGTCGCACTGCAGGAAAATACACGTAAAGATCAGTGTGAACCACAATGTTGGAGGTTCAAACTCACCAGCCGCTCCTTGGAAACCCTATCCAGGGTTGCTATGAGTCAGAACCAGCTCGACAGCACTTACCAGCAACAACAGGGAAGTACTGAAGGAACCCTGGTAGTGCAGTGAATTAAGTATTAGGCAGTTAGCCACAAGGTCGCCAAGTCAAACCATGGGAGAAAATGAAGCCATCTGCTGCTGTAAAGATGAACAATCTGGGGAACCCTTTATGGAAGTTCTACTTTGTCCTACGAGGTCACTGGGAGGGCAGTGGGTATGCATTTATCAGTGGACAGCAGCAGCAGGGGACCCAAATGACACACTCTGGGGTGCACCATCCATACTGAGAAAATGCAGATCTGATCAGCATCACTGAATACCCTCATCCTTCAACCTTTATGTGAGAAGAAAAGCAGGGTGATAAAGACTTGCTGGTTCAAAACTTTGCTGAAAGAATGATGGTATTGAAATCAACAACTGTATATATTTCATAATGTTGTTGCTGTTGTTAAGTGCCATCAAGTTGATTCCAACCAAGGAGTGGCTGGTGGGTTGGAACCATCAACCTTGAGGTTAGCAGTCCAGCACTGGTGGGGCACTGCAGGATAATGCACTGGACCACAAGGTCAGTTTGAGCTGAAAGGTTGGCAGTTCAAACTCACTAGCTCCTCAGAAACCCTATACAGGATCGCTATGAGTTGGAACTGACTGGATGACAATTAACAACAACAGGAACACTGTCATCCTATCCTGGTGCGAAGGCAGCCCTAAGAGTGTAATGGATTATAAACTGGGCTGCTAACCACAAAGCCAGCAGTTTGAATCTACCAGTCTCTCCTCGGGAGACAAATGAGGCTTTCTGCTCCCATAAAGATTTACAGCCTTGAACACCCTATACAGGGTTGCTATGAGTTGGAACCAACTCAGTGGCTGGTAAACAACAACCACCACCATCTTGGTGCAATGTTGTAGGCTAAGTACTACAGACTGCTAACTGCAAGGCTGGCAGTTCAAATCACCAGTGAGTCCTTGGAAATTCATATAGGGTATCTATGAGTTACAAGGTTGGTGATTCAAGCTCACCAGTTTATCCTTGAAAACCCTATACAGGGTCGCTATGTGTCAGAATTGACTCGACAGCACTTAACAACAACATCTATGAGTTGAAACCAATTCCATGGCACTCAACAACAACTCCCTGCTAGCAAACAAGTTAGGGGACACAGATCAGACACAGATCAAAGTTAACCATGAACTGACTCCAGAGGGAAAGACAGACAATACTCAAGAAATATAACACTCAAATCCTTTAATAATTTTATTTTACTATAATCTGCCCTCCTTCACATGCATATTTTGTAAATGATGGGTCTTTGCCCTAGTCCCACAGTGGTTCAAGTGCTCAGGGATGGACCAAATGGTCAGTGGTCCAGGCTAACCAGTTCTATAAAGATTTAACCAGAAAAGCAAATCTAATCCAGTGCCACCAAGTTGATTCCCACTCACAGTGACCCCACATAGAGCTTCTGAGACTGTAAATCTTTACAGGAGCAAATAGCCTCACGTGTCTCCTACAAAGCGGTTGGTGGGGTCTAACCGCTGACCTTGCAGTTAGCAGCCCACCATGTAATCCACTATGCTACCAGGGCTGACTTTCTATGCATTACAGAATGTGTGATTCTAGGGTGCTTTCTCCTGGAACCCCATCGTGTTGCTACAACTTTCTTCTATGGAACAGCTTCTATGAAACCACCAACCTCTCGGTTAGCAGGCATGTGCTTAACTGTTGTACCACCAGGGCTCCTTTTTAAAGAGGAGAGGCTACAGTATAATCTACATTGCATCTCAAGACTCATAGTCAAAAACATTAGAAAAGCACTGTCTTAAAATCTTAACCTATGGTATAAACAACAACAGCATAAAAACCAGTTGGTTGTTGAACAGGTTCCAACTGAAGGCAATATTCATGTGTTGCAGAGTGAAACTGTGTCCCATAGGGTCTCAAGGTTCTGTCTCACCTTTCGGGAGAAGATCGACAGGATTTCCAGTTGGTAGTCAAGCACTTAAACATTTGCACCACATGTTGTTAAGTGCCGTCAAATCGGTTCCAACTCATATCCTTCATGGATCTGTTGGGGCTAACTCCCAGGGCCTCCTGCGTGTAAAGTAGGTGTGGGCATGCTGCCATACTCTTTTGCAGGGCCAAGAACCTATTGGTGATTTCCAAGTCAAGGAAAAGTACAGTAGAGTAAACTCCAGCTTTATGTAACCAAGGCAGAGTAGAAGAAAATAAAATGGAGGACTATATTCTAAATTTGTATTAATAAAGGATATTCATAATGTCAGCAGTGGTCGAAGATCCACCTCGTTATGTAGGCTTACCTAACAGACAGCACCACTGTACCTACCGAACCAGTAAGCACCACAACAAGGGTCTGAAAGAGTGACTGCAGTCAGCTCCACTCTCTGTGCAAACACACTAAGCTACCACACTGAAAACAACTAGACAGACCTTGTCCAGCCCCTGTGCATTTTCTTCCTAATCCTATTTGCATTAATAACTCCTTTCTGAAAACACAAACCCATAGAACTAGAAAAGACTCCTTTCTCCAGAATGCTGCTGCAGTTGAGATCCAGGCAGACTAGGACTGAAAGAAAAAGAAAAAAAAAGGAGAGAAACAGACATAGAAAAAGAAATGGAAATTTTTAGTACAATAGGTCAGGGTCTAGAAATCGCAGCATGACCAAATCCTGAAGACCACATTTTCATGCCTAAAAATACCTTAGTATACAAAGTTTATGTAATTTTAAAGTTGTAGAAATTCAGTATTCAGTCTACCAACAATTCTTTATAACAAGATTGTTGTTGTTAAGTACTGTCGAGTCGTTGCCAACTCATAGCAACCCTGTATAAGGTTTCCATGGAGCAGCTGGTGGGTTTGAACTGCCAACCTTGTGGTTAGCAGTCCAGGACTACCAATAATTAACAAAAAACAAAGTTCATCAACACATAATCGAGAGGAACTACATAATAAAAATAGAACAGGTTACCTTA
Organism: Chrysochloris asiatica; assembly: GCF_000296735.1. NCBI lineage: Eukaryota > Metazoa > Chordata > Mammalia > Afrosoricida > Chrysochloridae > Chrysochloris > Chrysochloris asiatica. The sequence continues at coordinate 26,760,666 of NW_006408526.1, forward strand.
CAGAGTGACCATGAAAGAAAAAGATAAACCTGGAAAACAACTAAAAGGTAAGAAAACAAAACAGATGACAGATACCTAAGGAAGAGTCAAAAATCAGTCTATGTAAGGGTATATTGGTGTGGCACTGTGGGTTAATGCAAAGCCGTTTGAACTGCAAGGTCAATGGTTCAAGCTCACCAGCTGCTCCTTGGAAACCCTATACAGTGACGCTATGGGTTGGAATGGACTTGATGGCACTTAACAACAACAAAGGGTATAAAAAGACACACATATAGACACCTCTTCAAATTCGTACATATCTGGAGGAAAACAAGCAGTAAATAAAAGGTTTCTACGAAATCTAATGCATTTAATAAGCAGCCATTAGACTCTTTATATCTTTTCTTTTTCTCCTAATCATAAAGGTAACACATATTCATTATAAAAATTTCAAATAATATCCAACTATAACTTAAAAAGTAAAAGTTCTTCTTCACTCCACAGAGGTAACCACTGCTAAGAGTTTGCATTTATGCTAATTAGCATTCCTTATGGACTCCTGGTGTAGCACTGTAGGATCAACTGGAACCACAAGGTTGGCAGTGCAAACCCACCAGCTGCTCCTCGGAAACCCCATACAGGGTCGCTATGAGTCAGAACCAAGTCAACAGCACTTAGAAACAACAATAGATTTATATATAATGCTTATTATATGTACAATTAATTATATATATAACACTTAAGTTTTTCAGAAAATTAGGATCATTTCACATATGTAAGATTCAGAAATGTGTCCTCCTCCCCTTTTATTTTGGAAATTGTTTTTGTTCAATAGACAGCTCTACAGCAGTCTTTTTAATGGCTACAAAGTATTCCATTATATGGACAGATCATAATTTATTTAAATTGTCCTCACTGATGGACATCTGGGTGGTTTCCAATGTTTTTGCTCTTACAGACAATGCAGCAGCAGTTACAGCCTTGTTGGTGTATTTTTGCGCACTTGTAAAACTACTTTTGTCTGTTAAATTTCTTGATGCGGGTTTTTGTTTGGGGGTCAAAGAATGATCTAGACTTTTTTTTTTTTTTTTTTAAATTATTCACTTAACTTTAATTCCTACTACTGGAAAGCGTCAAGAAGTGGCAACTGCTCTAATTGCTTAATTAGTTTTATTTTTAATACGTTTTTGAGAAGAATTTATTTGACTCAAAATTAATTGGTTAGGAATTCTATCAAAATAATATGTTTTAACACATTCCTGATCACTCATTAGAAATTATACCAGATCTACAATCTGCATGAAAATATTCCCGTTTTAAGAAATATAATGTATTCCAAAATCATCTCAAATTCTTAAACCCCACATTAACCTTGGACGTTCTTAAACTGAAATCGACTCAGTGTTATCACGGGTTCCCATTTGTCTTCCGAAAACAGAAAACAGGCACAAGGATACTCATATCACATATCCAAACAAAACCCACCCCCCACCCCTGGCTCCAGATTACATCCAATGGCATGAAACAAAATGTATATGAATGGTTAAATGGAAAACTGGTTTGCTCTGTATACTTCTGCCTAAATCTACTGCTTCCCTATCTCATTGTTTAGAAGCTAGATTGATTATTCAAGTGATTAATACCTTCAACACTCCTCTTCCAAAAGCTGTTTCACAGGGTGTAAGAATCAGAGAGGTGGCCCGCTCAAATTTCCAATGCATTTTGTCAAATGAAAGAAGCCAGACCCAAAAGGCTACATAATGTGGTGATCATATTTATGTGACATTCTAGAAAAGATGACTCTCTAGGGAGAGAGAAGAGATCAGGGGTGCCAGAGGCTGGGCATCCGTGGATAGTTACTCTAAAGAGGCAACTTAAGAAAAATGTCCAGGGTGATAGAATTGTTCTGGATCATTCTTCTAAGAGCAGATAAGAGTATGTTTTTGAATGTAAAACTAATGTTCTCCCATGTGAACTGTCACATAATTTACAATAAAACATTTTTTTAAAAAGTATGTTTTATCAAAACCACAGAACTGTATACAACAAAGAGTGAATTTTACTGTATTTAAGTTAAAAAATAAATTAAACCCCTCCCTCTTCCCCCCAAAAAAAGATTCTTCAAAATTGCCACTCCTAAGTAACTGCATCAGAAATTCAAATACAAAAAGTCGACATTCAGCGTTTGATTTCCAGTAAATCACCCAGGACACATTTCATGGCAAACAAAATACTTGCTGAGAAATATAGTTACCAGGGCAACCGTGACTGACCTTTTATGTTTTATTTATCAATCGTATTGCTGAATTATTCTGGTACTTGGAAACACAAAGGAAAAAAATACATGATAAACAATGATAATTAATTAAGTGTCCCCTGCTCCACAGTACAGCACTCTTGCCAAATCTGTATTTATCCAAACAGACATGCTATTATCTGCTTCTTCGTTCTCATGTAGGCTGAAGATGCAGATGGCCAGTCCCAACGAGGAGAGTTCACAGGGACCTATATTAAAGTTGATACTCTGGATAGAGGCAACATTAACATGAACATGAATTCTCCGCAGGCAACCTGAAAAAAATGTGGAAAGTTTTTGCTACTGCATCATCACAGTGCCTGGTACCTAGTTTTAAAACACACAAAAAAACTGCTGCAGCATCAATTCTAACCCCAACTCAACAACCCTATAGAACAGAGTCAAACTGTCTCATTTGTTGTTATTTTTGTTAAGTGCCATCGATTTGGTTCCAACCCATAGCGACCCAGTATAGGGTTTCCGAGGAGCAGCTGGTGAGCTTGAACCACCAACCTTGTAGTTCAAATGGCTTTGCAGTCTGGCGCATTAACCCACAGCACCACACCAGGACTCCATAGGATAGGACAAAATACCAAGTCAATGTGCGCTAGAAAACGAACAGATGCATGAATCAAATCTATCTACCTATCATTTAAATTGGATAATTGATAAAAACAGAAAGCCCAAACATTTTACCACTTAAGATCTAACTTTTATGAGCTACAAATAATATTTCTATCTAATCAAGTACTAACCCCACGTAGGAAGGAAATACATGAACCTCTTGTTTTTATTGTTGTGTGCTGTCGAGTCGTTTTGACTCATAGTGACCACGTAGAGAGTTTCTAAGGCTGCAAATCTTTACTGAAGCAGAAAGTCTCATCTTCTGGGGAGCGGCTGGTAGGCTTGACCTGCTGACCCTGCAGTTGGCAGCCCCACTATGCTACCACGGCTCTGAGAATATTGTTATAAGAGCCTGGAGAGCATGAGGTATCGAATTCCTAGTGTCCAAAATAGAAAATTTGAATGTTTATGAATGACTGGTATTCATTCATAATCCATATAAAGGAAGTAAAAAGGGTAAAGAACAGAGAGGTCTGGCTTGCAATGAAGAGGGCTAAGTCAGTTTAGCCCTTGCTTTGTTCTGACTTGAGTAATCACTTCATCTTTCTGAATCTCTATTTACAAGATGAGGAGGTCAAGCTACCTGATCGCTAAAAGTTCCTTTCAGCTCTAAATCCTCAGTGTATTGACCTGCCATCTCTCTGGAAGGAAAAAAAAGGTATCAAGGACATCTTAGCACTTAAGTTTCTCTCTGGGAAAGAGAAACACTGAATTCTGCCCCTCAGGTGAGGACAACCAGCAGCCCTTGGGACTAGGGTTACTACAGCATAAGGCTCCCAAGGTCAACAGGATGCTCTCTGCAGGCTTCTGGGTCCCCACAGGAGCTATTTCCAACCTTCCCGTCTCCGTCCTCCACTGTTCCAGCCTGGTGTCAGCAGACACAACCTGGGCTCCAGGTTTCTGAAGCAGGTCCTCCCTTCCTCAGGTCCTCACCCCTCCCTAATATAACCTTATATCCATCACATCCTCCATCCTTCTAAAGATCTCTCTCATAACCTCCATCCCATTAGGAAAAATTGGTCTCTCCTCCTTTGCCTCTCCAGGGACACCAATGAGTAACTCTCACTGCCAGAACTTCACTCTCTCTGTATATATAGGAGTCCTGGTGTGGAGCTGTGGGTTAATGCACTGGACTGCAAAAATCAGTTTGAAACACAAGGTCAGTGGGTCAAGATCACCAGCCACTCCTCAGAAATCCTATACAGGGTTGCTATGGGTCAGAACCAATTCAACACTAACCAACAACAAATATGCATCTATAAACAAAGGAGTCCTGGCATGGCACTGCAGGTTAATGCTTGCATTGGACTGCAAAGTCGGTTTGAATCTCAAGGTTGGTGGTTAAAGTTCACCAGCCGCTCCTCGGAAACCCTATACAGGGTCACTATGGGTCGGAATCGACTCAATGGCACTTAACAACAAAAATAATATATAAACAACATTTCTGAAGACCCCCCAATTTAAAATATAAACATAAGTTTAATTTCCCTCCGTCTTTACGTTCGTTTCCTTCTCGCTTTCCTCATCTTCACCAGACAAGTCTTCTACAACACATGGCTACACTCCCATCTCCTATATTTCATTCCCCAAACAACCTGAGAAAGTCCTTTGTAACGTCTAGCTAGCTATACCCGAGAACCCAACTCAAGGGACCCTCTGGAAGCCTCTCATAACTCTGTCGGTCTGTTGTTGTTGTTGTTAAGTGCTGTCCAGTCGGGTCCAACTCATAGTTTCCAAGGAGCGGTCCAGTGCTCATTCTACAGTGCCACCCACACCAGTACTCCTTTAAATAACTTTCTTAAAAAAAAAATAATAAATTAGTTACTCCTTTTCTGTACTACTACAACACCTCCAGGACATACCTGGAGTGCTAACCGTAGATCAGCGGTTCAAACCCACCAGATGCTCCTTAGAAACCCAATTCATAGTCATGAAAAGTTAGAACTGACTCAACGGCAATTGACAACAAATATCCCACAGAATGGGAGTGCAGTGGCTCTACGCTATAAGCAATGGACTGCAGTCCGCAAGGTTAGTGGTTTGAGCCAACCAGTCGCACCAAGGGAGAAAGACAAGGCTTTCTGTTCTGCAAAGATGTACATGCTCCAAAATCACAACAGTGTAGTTATGGGTTGGAACTGACTCAACGGCCCTTAACAACATTACATAGTGTTGTTATTTTTACTGTCTCCTACATGACAGTCTGGAGTCTGCGACACTGTTAGGCTCAGCACTGGACTGCTAACCATAAGGTCAGTGGTTCAAACCCACCAGTCGTTCCTCAAAAATCCAACATATGAGGGCCACTATAAGTTGGAACTGACTGAACAGCACTTAACAACAACAACAACACATGAAGAGTCTAGAATCTAGTCAGTTCCTTGACAGAAAAGACCATATATAAATTCATCTTGCTATATCTAGTACTTACCATACTTCGGTAAGTATCTAGCACACAGCCACAAGTACACACACACACAGTTAATACATGTAGCCTTTACTCAAAAGGCATTTTAAGGCTGATAACAGAATTTACTGTCACATTAATTTCAACTCTTGGAAAAACAATATAACCTGAAGTTGCTTTATATTCACTACAGCACAGAGCCTTCCAGAGCTAAATCATAGGGTGTTTTCATTTATGATTGGAAACCGAGGTGGAAGACTATGACAGAGCTGTTTCTCCTATAGAATGATTAATTCTGTTGGAGAAATCTTTGCTGTACACAGAAATCATGTTGTTGTTGTGAACTGCCGTTGAGTCAATTCCGACCCATAGTGACTCTGTATAGGGTTTCCGAGGAGCAGCTGGTGAGCTTGAACTGCCAACTTTACAGTTCAAACAGCATTGCAGTCTGGCACATTAACCCACAGCACCATACCAGGACTCACAGACATCATGTTGTTGTTGTTGTTAAGTGCCATCGAGTCGGTTCTGACCCACAGCAACCCTGGATAGGGTTTCCGAGGAGCAGCTGGTGAGCTTGAACCGCCAACCTTGCAGTTCAGATGGCTTTGCAGTCTGGCGCATTAACCAACAGCACCACACCAGGACTCATAGCATCCCCTAAAAAGTTAGGTTGTTCAAGAGTTGACAGTCTCACAGAATCTATGGGATATATGTCAAGAAATGAATTCCTCAGGGTACAAATGGTCCTCAGGCTCAGCAACCAACCAGAAGGTTTGTACTTTGAGTCCACCCAAAGGCACCTAAGAAGGAAGGTCTGGCAACGCATTTCATTTTTTAAATAAGCCATTAAAAACACTGTAGAGCACAACTGTACTCTGATGCACATGGGGTCACCAAAAGTTGGCTCCGACTCAACAGGAACCCGTCCTGATATGTCACGTAAAAGACTGTAGTGAGGTTCTGGTGTCTATGGATTGCTATGCCACTAATATTCTTTAAAATATAATAAAACTAATGGGACCACACACTAACGTTATTTCCAAATGGAATATTCATTCCTTACGTGAATATTTGAAAGTTAACTCCTGTGTCCTCCCGCTGCCTCTTAGTTTTGTTCACCATTAGGCTTCAAATCACTGCTACTGGGCAAGCATCGAACATACAGTAATTATTTCAGATTTTTTTCTTTCTCCTTCTCTATCATCTGTAAATCCACAATATCTCAATCCAACTGATGTCAGTAAAGCCAGTCGGCTCCAACTTTTCTCTAAAACTCTTAAAACTATTTGAATGAGGTGTTGAGCATCTGTCAGTTATGGATTTGAAAATAAAAAAGAGCCTGAAAATGGTACGGTCAGTATAAAAAGATTAGGTGAAGCAATTCAGAATGTTTAAGAACTTTAAATCAAGTTAAAAGCAGTTACTATAGCCAGATTTCATGAAGCTCTGCTTAAGAGTCGCATTAACCTGGCAGTCAAAACTATTTAAAATGAATAATGTTTTGGTTTTTTTTCACATTTCATTCACTTTTAGCATCTCTCTCTCTCTCTGTCTCTCTCTCACACACACACACACACCCACACACAAAAATAATTTAAAAAAAAAGAGAGAGAGAAAGAAATAAAAAGAGAAGTTTGAGCTGGCATAGGGGTAGTGTAGTCATGTTAGCAATAACCTTTAAAATCTAACTTCCTCAGGACAAAGCTGAAACTAATAATCAGTTATACCCTTTGAAGGCCAAAAGGGATACTTCTTCAAATTAAGAAAGCACAATTAAGATATTCCAGAAGTTTTTAAAGATGAGGAAAAGCAAGAGAAAGCAGAGAAAAGCACACAATTTCGATGTCCACAATAGCTAGACCCAAGAATCAATGCAAACCTAAATGGGTGGTGGATGTCAATATCCAGTCTCCTCTCACCAGTTAATGCTAGTGATGAGCATGGACATTTGGCTTCTTTATATCATTCCTTCAGTCTAGAGTAATGCCATCCAATATGGTAGCAAATAGCCTCAGGCATCCATGTAAATTTAAAGTAATAAAATTAAATACCATCTAAAATGCAGTTCTTTAGTCACACAAATCCATTTCAAGTGCTCCATAACCACAGAAGTCCTGGTGTGGCTCTGTGGGCTAATACGCCAGACTGCGAAGTCTTTTGAACTGCAAGGTCGGTGGTTTAAGCTCAACAGCTGCTCCCTGGAAGCCCTACACAGGGCCTCTATGGGTGGGAGTCCACTCAAAAGCACTTAGCAACAACATAGCCACATGTGACTTGTTGTTGTTGTTAAGTGCCACGGAGTTGGTTCCAACTCATAGCAACCCTGTATAGGGTTTCCAAGGTGCAGCTGGTGAGTTTGAACCACCAACTCTGTGGTTCAAACTGACCTTGCGTTCCAGTACTTTAGCCCACAGCGCCACTAGTGGCTAACATATTGAGCAGCACAGATGAGGAGCATTTCTATCATCACAGAAGGTACTATTATTGGACAGTAGTGAAGAAGCAGGGCTAAAAAAGGATGCTAGGCTAGGCAGCTCAAGTTTCAGAGCCCAACAGCTAAATTGAGCTACTTCCTGATCATCCTATGAGTCACCTTCTAAAGGTAATATGCAAACATTTCACAAGGATGCATCTTTCACCCTTTAAAGAAATGCAAACAACAACTCAGTATGTTGCCATATTAGGTCTGAGATACACTTTCCTTAAAAAAACAACACCTCAGCCATTGGGTCGTTTCCAACTCACAGTAACTCCACGTAGAGTTTTGAGACTGTAGTTCCTTATGGGATCAGATCGTCTCACCTTTTTCTCAATGAGTGACTGGTGAGTTTGAACCCCCAACCTTGCAGTCAGCAGGCCAATGCCTAACGAAGAAGGCCATTAAAGTTCCTTACATTCTCCCTGTTGTTGTTGTTGTTAAGAACCATCGAGTCAGTTCCAACTCATAGTGACCCTGTAGGACGTTTCCAAGGAGCAGCTGGTGGGTTTGAACTGCCAGTCTTGCAGGTTCAATGCTTATCTTACAGAGCCACACTCCCTACTCAAGTGCAAATCAACATGTTCCCATACATCCTTTCAATCCCCAGTCCCCTGTTAACTAATATGCATTAAGGAACTAGGCATGGTCTTTCTAGATTATGCACAGCATGTCGGAAACCAGGGTGGCACAGATTAATCTACCTAAAGAAGAGGAGTTGCCAGACTCTTCCTGCCATCTTAAAAGTGCTCCCTTGCTACACTAGGATTTGTTTCTTTTCTCTGGTGGTGGTTTTTTAATATGCACACTTCCAGGAAGACGCCTCTCATCTATCCTCTCTCCGTACTAAAGCCTGCCAAGGCTGTCGTTCACTATGAGAAACACAAGGACAGTTGTGAGGTTCATTAATTTGCTTTGTATTCAAAACACCCCAACCTCAACACTCTTAAATAAACAATATTTTAAGGATTCTGGACAGACTGAACAAGCTCTCTAGGCCATGGTGAAGAGGCATGCAAGCTGAGGGCAATGCAATGATGGACTCAATTCAAAAATACCTGGAATCTGAGAGTGGTGATACCACAGCCAAGTTGTGTGCCTGGCCAAATCATTTAAGTCTAATCCATTCCTTTACATGACCTCCTCCCTGGAGTTCATTCACTTCCCCCTTCATTGACTTTTCAGCACCTTAGTTAACATACTTTTATCTCACCATCTGTTCTGTCAATTTGTCGCACTGTGCGCTTTGCTTGTTGCTATGATACTGGAAGCTCTGCAATGGTTATTTTAAATCTTGCCAGTCACCCATGGCGGGCAGGTTTAAGCGGAGCTTCCAGACTAGGACAGGCTATGAAGAAAGGCTTACTTCCGAAAATTACCCAATGGAAATCCTAAGGACCACAACAGAAAAGTGTCCAATATAGTACTAGTAGATGAGAAGACGGCATAGAAGAATGCTTTGTTCTGCTATGCATAGGTCATCATAAGTCATAAAGTCACTCAGTGGCAACTACCAACAGTGACAATCCCTCATCAACCCTGCCCATCACCAACCTACTAGTCCCTCATTCTTCTGCATTACTATCTCCATGCCTCTGATTAATTCTTCCTTGACATTGTCACTCTGAGCTCCTTATCCTACTCCCTATAAACACATCTTTCCTAAGCTTCTATCCCTATGCATCACCCCATCAGAACCCCACATATATACCTAGTACAATGCCTGGTGTACATTGGGTATTTCAATAAATGTGTGTCAAACGCTGTTGTTGCTAAGTGCTGTGTAATCGGTTCTGACTCATTGAGACCCTGTACAGGGTTTCCAAGGAACAGCAGGTGAACTTAAACCACCGACCTTGCAGTTCAAGCTAACCATGTGGCCTAGAGCTTAGGACCCATGGTGACCCTGTATAGCATTTCCAAGGAGCAGCTGATCCTACAGCGCCATACCAGTAACTGAATAAATGCATAATGTAAAACTTCAGCTATCACGTCTTCAAATCTCTCTCTAGTTCTACTTTCAGCTTCCCTCCTCAACTCTAGTTCTACATTTTCTTCTGACTTCTGAACATTTCTACCTAGTGTGGCACTGCGGGTTAATGCACCAGACTGCAAAGTCATTTGAGTCGCAAGGTCAGCAGTTCAAGCTCATCAGTGGCTCCTTGGAAACCCTGTACAGGGTCGCTATGGGTCGGAATCGACTTAACAGCACTTAACAACAATAACATTCCAATGGTGGACTCCTGGTGTGGCACTGTAAGATCAGCACTGGACTGTGAACTACAATAGGTCGGCAGATTAAACCCACCAGCTGCTCCTTGGAAACACTATACAGGGTACTATGGGTCAGAACCAACTCAACGGCATTTAACAACAACAAACAATAGTTAAATTGGAGTTTCTCTTGTTAAAATAGTAGATTGCTTGGGAGACTGTTATTAACTGCTACTGAGTCAGTTCCAATTCATAGGGACCCTGCATAGGGTTTCCAAGGAGCAGCTAGTGTGTTTGAACTGCTGACCTTGCGGTTAGCAGTTCACTGCTTATCCTAAAGTGCCACACCAGGACTCTGCTATGGGGACTAGTATCAGATAAATGTTATAAAATGAATTTAACTTTGATCCTTTATTCCATTTTAAGTAGATTATGTATTCATTTTTTTTAGTCTATCCTTTTCTTGTTCCTTTAGTTCATGAAAAGTTCAGGTCAAAATCTTGAAGGTGATAACCTCATTTAGGATTTAAAAAAATCCTAAAACCTTGAGAAATATTCTATTAGAATTGTAATCAGAGTTAAATTGATATGAAAATGGGAGATCATTTTTGGTTTAAAAGGGTGAAGAAAAATTCTGCTGCTACCTTAGCCTGAAATTATAACTTTCTAGACCGCTTGAGGAATAACATTTCAGGGAGAGAAGAAAACAGAATGAGGCGGTTATTTAAAGAATCATCAACTTGTTTTCATGCAAATGACCAGAATAATGAAATAAGCAATTCTGTCCGACAAGGCCTGGATGCAATTGTTTTTAAATAGGATGCTTGAAGCAGCAGCCACCTAATTCTAGAAGAAATTGATTAATCTTTCCTTCTTATTGGATAATACCAATCAAATACTACACATTCACATACTGACAAAAATATTCATTTCCAACATATATTTTTTCTTGAAATATCACCATCAAAATCTCATCTACTAAACAGTAGGCCACACTGATACAGTTCTGCTGGAAAGAAAGGGTTTAATGGCTCAAACTTAAAAAGGATTTTTTAAGAAGGCAATCCCGGTGAAACTGTCTACCACGAAAAGGAATAGGGCACATGGTAGAAATCAAGGAAGATATGCCATACCTCTTCAAAGGCTCCACTAACTGAAATAATCCATGCAAACACCTGTGTAATGCAAACTGTGTAACCTAAGACAATAAAGAGCTATATAGCTACAAGGGAAGCGTCAATAAAATACCACAATTCTCCATAATCCAAAGCATTTAAAGCACCAAACAGAGACTAGGCAGGATGCATGCCTCAGGCAGGGGAACGAGAAGTTTAAATAGATGGATGTGATTATGGAGGGAACACGTTAAAAATAAGCCATAAAAAACGGGTTATGATAGGTCCTCCTCCCCTCCCCACACTGTCAGGAAGTGAGAGTTACTGAGTTGGCATCACTGCTGACAGTGGGAAAAGGAGCTTCTATCCCTCTCCCCTCAAAAAGGCCTTCACAAGGTCACCAGTGTATCGGTGTCACATTACAATACCACAATGATAAACTCTGGTGAGAGCGGGCTCCACCCCTATATTTACAGGAAAGAACAAACGCTAAACTTCTCCTCCATTAAAAGGTAATGTTAGCAAACACACTCACTTTCTCCCTCTCTGCCTGTGCTGAAAATCTGTCCCCTCTCCCATGTAGGATGAAAAACATCTTTATGTTTAAAACTAGATCCGTCGTAAACAATTAACTCCGTAAACTTAATTTGCCCAAGTCTTATTAAGTAGAAACTATAAAATGGAGTCCTGGTGTGGCGCTGTGGGTTAATGCGCCAGGCTGCAAAGCCGTTTGCACTTAAAGGTTGGCGGTTCAAGCTCACCAGCTGCTCCGTGGACACCCTCCCTATACAGGATCGCTATGGGTTGAAGCCCTGGTAGCGTAGTGGTTACGAATCGGCTGTGAACCTCAAGGTCAGCAGTTCGAAACTACCAGCGGTTCCGCGGGAGAAAGATGAGTCGTTCTGCTCCCGTAAAGATTTACAGCCTCGGAAACCCTGTACAGGGTCGCTATGAGTCGGATCCGACTCCACGGCACACAGCCACAGCCACATGGGTAGGAAGCGACTCAATGGCACGTCACAACAATAAGATATAATGGAATGGAATACAGGTGTGGCGCTGTAGGATAAGCACTGGACTGCTGAACCCCAAGATTGGTGGTTCAAACCCACCGGCTGCTGCTCGGAAACCCTACACAGGGGTCACTGTGAGTCAGAATGGACTGGACAGCACACCACAGCAATAACATTCAGTGGAAGCACACAGACTGCCTTACCCCTCTCATTTTTTTTCAAACACGACAACAAGCCATTTCTCAAGTTTGATCCGATCACTAGGATCTTGTTTTTGATACTGTAGCCGCTGACTCCACATATATCTTTAGTATTGTACAAGGGAAATGGTTACCCTGAGATTTAAATTTCCCTATATTCACCATGTCTCTTCTGAGAATATATGTTTTCAGATAAGGTTCTCATAGGAGCTGCAGATGGCCACAGAGATACATTTCTCGGTTTGTTGTTTCAACTCCAGAAAGTGCCTTGTCTCAACTCCAAAGCACCGATATGGCCTCAACAGTGACTCAAAGTCCAGCCATCCCAGAATTGTGGAATGGTTAAAAAAATGGGAAGAGATTCTCTTATCAGGGCAGGGAGTCTAAATCCACCAAAGACTGCCTAACAACCAAGTATGAACAAACACTAGAAATCAGTCCTGCAGGCCACGAATGTCTGGCATGATGGTAGCGCTTTGTCTGTTCTGAGAGAATAAACAACTTCAACTAAGAAGTCTAAGTCTAAAGACTGATAAAACAGCCACTAAATTAAACTCATAAATGCTAAGACCTAGTGCAAATTCTATGCCTCAACTACCAGCATTCATAACAAATGAAAAAGAACACATACATATAAGAAAGCAGATTCTATAACACGAAAATGGCAGGTGGATAGACAGTAGAATGAAAAAAGATGGTGGAAGGGAAATTTGGGGAGGGATTCACGTTTGTACTGGTCTTCAAGACTGGATTAGCATCATCATGCACCCTATTCGTATTTGTGGTAGATATAAATCATTTCATGGCAAACAGACACCTAATTTCCAGTGTATTCATTGCTTCAGCAAATGATTACTGAGCACATGCTATGTGTAGGGCTTTGTGTTGTATGCTGTTAAGTATACAATGATAAGTAAGAAATAGCACCTGTAGAGTGGCTAAAAGGATACACACATTGTTATAAATGTTGTCGAGTCAGTTCCAACTTAGAGTGACTCTGTGTACAACAGAACAAAGCACTACCTGGGGTCCTGCGTCAGCCTCCACAACTGTTGTTACGTTTGAGCCCATTCATTGTTACTACATCTGTGTCAATCCATCTTGTTGGGGGTCTTCCTCTTTTTCGCTGACTCTTCACTTTACCAAGCATGACACATGTCCACACAGTATAAGATAAATGTGCTAAGAGAAACTGTAGTGAAAGTTGAAAGGAAAACATTCCATTCCGGCTGAGCAATTAGATAAGACTTGAGAAGAAACCACCGGACTTGGGCCTTGAACAATTCCTAGGATTTAAATATGTTGACATGGAAGGCAGGAGGCAGGGCCATTTCTGCTGGTGGGAACAACTTAGACAAATGCAAACGTCACCAGGAGTGTTTAGAGGAAACCATGGGGTAGTTCAGAGACGGATGCTTGACACACTGGAAGGAGACAGTGTGGAAGGACCTTTAACGTACGTACAGAAAAGGATCACAAAGAAAAGGCACCTAACCAACCTAAGAGACGTTACAGGAGTTTCCTTGAGGAACTGGTGCTTGAGCTGAAGTCTGAAAGATATGTAGGAGTTAGGATGGTTTAGGGGGCTCTGGTAGCGTAGTGGTTAAGAATTGGGCTGCGAACCTTAAGGTCAGCGGTTTGAAACTACCAACTGCTCCGCGGGAGAATGGTGAGGCTTTGTACTCCCGTAAAGATTTACACCCTCGGGAAACCCTGTACAGGGTCGCTATGGGTCGGAACCAACTCAACGGCACTTAACAACAACAACAACAAAGGATGGTTTAGGAAGAGGAGGTAATATATTAGCAGCTGAAAGAAAGGAGAGTGCCTGGAGTGTCCTAAAGTAAGAACACTGTATATAGAATTGGCAGAAGACTGGGAGGAAGGCAGGAGGATGAAGACCACTGCCGGCCTTGCTAAGAGAGTCAACGCCTCATCTATGAGTTGCCAAGAAACCATTTTCAGATTTAAAAAGTGAGGAGCTACATTTGTCTAGATGCACTGTTAGGATATATTACAAGAGACGAGACTGAGGATAAACAAACCAATTAAGAGGCTGTAAGCACTGGAGTGCAAGGTCGGTTTGAGCCGAAAGGTCAGTGGTTTAAACTCACCAACCATTCCTCAGAAACCCTATACAGGTTCACAAGGAGTCAGAATTGACTCGACAGCGCTTAACAATAGCTGAATAAACATGCCAGCTTAGGAGTCCTCGTGTGGTGCTGTTGAATAAGCACTGGACTGCGAACCACAAGGTCATTATTTCAAACCCACCAGCCACTCCTTGGAAACCCCATACAAGGTCGTTATAAGTCAGAACTGACTCAAAAGCACTTAACAACAGTAACTAAGGGGAGGAGAGAATAGCAAAAAGTATTCTAAACAACTCCCAGATTTATTTCATTCTGAAATATATAAGAGAGGGGGAGGTTAGGGAGAAAAAGATGTTACATTTCATTCCTGACATTTTGAGTTTTAGGAAAATATGGCTTAAGTACTTAAAACTACGGGTTTCCAAGGGGGATAGACCTTGTTCAGGTCCAGGTTCTGCCACCTATTATTTATGTCTCTTGGACAAAACACCTATCAATCGCTCAATCTCCTCAAATGAAGTGACAATGGTAAATACATATAGGATGATAGTGTTAGTTAAGTGAGATCATGAATGAAGATACCAAATAGATGATAATTACTATTTTGTCACTAACATTATTTGAGATAACTAAGATGTCCAATTGGCAGTTTCAGAACATGGTCTAAAGTTTATGTGCAAAGGGTGTCTCGGTTGTGTACTCCACAGTAAGTTACATCTTATTAAAAGACCTGGGACGAATAGGTATAGAGGTTAAGGCACTTGCTAACATTAATAGATAAGAAGAAGGGTAAAACATGGTTAATGCATCAGAAGCATGATTATTAAATAGCAGACACGTTATGTGATATGAAAGAAGAGTAGGCTTTATTTTCTTGCAGTCTGGCTATTGTTGCCGTTAAGTGCCTCCTAGTTGGTTCCGACTCATAGTGATCCTCCTAAGGTTTCCGAGGAGCAGCTGGTGAGCTTTAACCACCAACCCTGAGGTTCAAACCGACCTTGTAGTCCAGCGCATTAACCCGCCGTGTCACACCAGGACTCCTGGCTAAATAAAAATTTTAAATTATGCACAAAAAGGATCCTACTACCCAAATAGATGTCAGCAGTTCAAATTTACCAGTCGTTCTGTGAGAGAAAGAATAGACTTTCTGCTACCGTGAAGATTTACAGCCTCAGAAACCCTACACAGGCTCGTTGGAAGACGGAATCTACTTGATGGCATATAACCACCATCACCAAAATAGAAAATGGATGGTAACTGAGGACAGAAAATAAAGTAAAATAAAGGCAAATGAGATGGAAAACCATAAAAAATAAATGTGAGAAGGCAGGATTTGTCAACTAAGGAGATAGATATTAACAACAGGCTTGCAGGAAAGTGTACAGAACAAAATTGCCTGTTTGAATTAAGCATGTGAGTGTGTAATGATTTGATATTTCTTTAAAAGGATAGTAGGAGAAATGAATGAAGGCAGTCTTTACGGAAGGGTGGGTGGGATTGAGGAAGGGGACCTCATCACATCGCTTTGATTTTTAGTCATGTTAATTATTTATATTTTCAAAAAAAAAATTAAATCAACAAAGACAGGAAAACCTAAAATTGAATACAAACAAAAACTAAGGAGTTTCATCCAATTCATAACATAACCACACACATGCATAAGGAAGCAATTGTGAACTTGGGAACACAGTATTTTGTCTATGCTGAGTGAAACCTATTTTAAGAACAAAAAGAACAGCAAAGTAAGCTTGAGACTTACTTGGTAGTTCATGGCCTACAGTGGTCTTGGTGGAATCATTCCAAAACTGGTTTTTTTTTTATAAGATATTGATGTTGCTGGGAGCCAGGATTCTCACCACAAGAGAAACAAGATATAAATAAAGAATGGCAAAAGGAAAGAGAAAATGCTGGGATGTTTTCATTTTCAGTATGAACTCTGGATTTGAAAGAATCAGTATAAAATATACAAATAAAAGAATTAAACATAAATTGAAAATATAGGTATATATGCTGTTGATGTTGTATACTGTAGTAACAACTGCAGTATATATGCTGTTGTTGGTGTCTACTGTAGTCATGACCCATAGCGACCCTGTATAGGGTTTCCAAGAACAGTCGGTAGATTTGAACTGCAGGCCTTGCTTATCTTACAGTGCCACAATGGTGGTGGTGGTGGTGGTGATGGTGCCGTGCAGTCGGTTCCAACTGATAGCGACCCTGCATAAGGTTTCTGAGGCTATAAATCTTTATGGGAGCAGAAAGCGTCATCTTTCTCCTACGGAACAGCTGGTAGTTTTGAGCTGCTGACCTTGACGTTAGCAGCCCGACTTGTGACCACAACGCTATCAGAGCTCTTTACAGTGCCACATTAGATACATGGTTTTTTTTTTTTTTTTTTTTAAAAAAAAAATCAGAGGTATTGAGTCAATTCCAACTCATAGGACAGAACAGCCCCACAGGGTTTCCAAGGTTGTACGTCTTTACAGAATTAGACTCCCACATTTTTCCCACAGAATAGTTGGTGGCTTTAAACTGCCAACCTTTGAGTTAGTAGCCAAGCATACAGTCGAGAGTAAGTTAAGAAGTATTATAACTAGGGATCCAGTTCACAGATGTACTGGTTTATTCCCAACATGTTCAAACATGTCTCTGTCATCGGTGTGTGGCTGCAGACAAGTCCTCTCAGCAACACACTTATCTTTGTCTCCTTCTTGTTGTTGTTGTTATGTGCCGTGGGAGAAAAATGAGGCTTTCTGCTCCTGTAAAGATTTACAGCCTTGGAAACCCTGTATAGGGTTGCTATGGGTCGGAACTCACTCAATGGTACTTAACAACATACTAAGTTTAGAGTCCTGGTGTTGTGCTGTGGCATCAGCACTTGTCTGCTCCTGCAAGGTCAGTGGCTCAAACCCACCAGCTGCTCCTCAGAACCCCTATACAGGGTCACTATGAATCAGAGCCAACTCCACAGCACTGAATACAGTACCCTAGTTCTGCCCACAGAAAATGCCTATAATGACAAGTCAGTAGCAATTTAAATGTCTCTTTGGTATCTAAATGCCATTTTGTCACTAAAAGGAATCAGAACTCCTTGAAAAAAGCTAGCAAATTCCAGGTCTGGGGCAAGTAAAATACAAGATAAGCGTAAACATCTTCCAGTGACATAAAATAAAAATTTTAAATGAGCCTTTATCACATGGAGCCGGAGCCAGTCTAAGAGGTCCCCAGTGGCCAAATTTGATGATAATGGAATATGTCACACTATTTTTTTAAATCGGTGAGTCCATATGATTTTTAAAAATAAATAAAAATGAGGAAAGTTCCTTTTTTTTTTTTTACAAGAATACCTCTACTCAATGTTGCGGAATAGCAACATTAGAAATATCACAATTTTGTAAGCACTGGTACACATTTAATTCAGACAAAGGTTATCAATGCTGCTAAACCATTTGGAGAAACATTAGAGAAAAGATATTCATTCTCAAAATATTGCAGATTATTTGTTATAAAGGCATAAAAATGGAGAAATCTGTAAATAACAAATCAACAAATTGATTAAATTTATATCCTTTACCAAGGGATCACACTTACCATTCCCCATAATAGGGCAAACTATGATATTATGAACATACTGATATCTCCTCCTGATATGATGCTACACAAGGGTGGCAGTATCAGCTATGCAGCGCTCTTGTCACAATGTTCAATTTGAATCAAACCATGAGGAAGCAATTTGTAGAAGTGTGAGGCATTCTATAAAACACGTCTAGACTCCTCAAAAATGTCAATGACAAGAAAAATTCTCAAAAAGAAAGAAAGGTGGAGGGCGGGGAAATGATTCTAGATTAAGGGAAACTAGAGATACGAAAACCAAATTGAATATGCTTTCTGATGGGTTCTAGATCAGGGAGAACAAGAAACAGGCATAAAGAATAATGAGACGACTTGGGAAATTTGAATAAGAAATCGATATTAGATAACATTATTGGTTCCATGTTAAGTTTCTTGAAATGTGATGAAGGGACTGAGACTGCACAGGAAAATGTCTTTCTTCTTAGGTGATGCATGCTGAAGTATTCAAGAATAAAACGTCATGATGTCTGTTTTCATCTTGCCTTCAAATAGTTGTGGGGAAGGGGAAGAGCATAGTATGTATGTACATCACTTGAGATACAGCAAATGACATAATGTTAAGTTGATCCTTATAAGGGGTACACAAGTGTTCACTATACTCTTCTCCCAACTTTTCTTTGCTTCTAGAATTTTGCAAAGTAAAATTTCAGGAAAAATAGATTGTAACCAACATATCTCACATGGTATTTGGCATAAAAGCAGTTTGTTGTTGTTGAGTACCTTCGAGGCGATTCTGACTCATAGAGACCCTGTATAGGCTTTCCATGAAGCAATTGCTAGATTTGAACTGCTGACCTTGTGGTTGGCAGGCCAGTGCTGATCCTACAGCGCCATGGCTGCAGTCCATAAAAGTAGATAGAATAGTCAATTTTAAGTAACTTTGAAAAGCTTATTTTTCTAATGATTGCCTTTTGGGTTATGTGGTGTAGTGAATGATTTAATATGTCTCTTCTACCTATTTTGCTAGGGTCCACCATCAACACTAACGGAAGCAGCAGCCAAGAAATCAAACAATGTACTACCTTAAATAAATCTGCAGCACAAGACCTCTTTAAAGTATTCAAGAGCAAAGATATCAGCTTGAGGACTAAGTGAGCCTAACCCAAACCATGGTAATTTCAATGGTGAAATTTCATCTCTTATACTTCAGACATAATATCAAGAGGAGTCCTCCCTCCCTGGAAAAGAACATCATGCTAAGTAAAGTGAAGGGTCAGCAAAAAACAAGGAAGACCTCCAATGAGATGGGTTGGCACAGTGGCAGCAGCAGTGGGCTCAAACCTAACAATTGTGAAGGTGGCCCAGGACCAGGCAGTGTCTCTTTCTGTTGTTCATCAGAGGTTGTTATGAGTCAGAGCCGACTCGACAGTACCAGGCAACAAACAACAACCCATATTCTCTGTAACTCCCACCAAACAGTATTTTTTTCCTGATGAGTCTAGGGAGAAGATGATGATAGAATTATGTGATTCAGTTAATAAATGACTGTTAACAGGGTTCATTGTGACGATAAAAACTCCAAACTCTAATGTGTATAAAATGAGCCATCTCAGAAGCAGGTATGGCGAATCTTACGACCATCAAAGAACCAGGAGTGAAGCGGATCCTTTGGACTTGCACTTCCCTATACATTGAGCAAACTCAATCCAAAGGCAAAAAGCTGTATCATCAGAGGCCTGTCCAGAAAAGCAGCAGCAGCAGCAGCAAAACCAAGAGCCAGAGCATGACAAAGCAATGGGCTTCCCAGGCCTCAGAGCAAATAAAGCTGAGTAACTTTGGGCAGGAGACTCACTTGTAGAGTGGGATGGCTCTTGGCATTTAATTGAGGGAGCTAGGTTTGCTGACCCACAGTGCTACAGCCAAATGCTTTCAGGCTGAGTGAGGCTTATGGTAGAGTGGAGGGTCCTTTGGGCATTTACCAGCAGCCCCAATAGAACTTTGTAACATTGGCCAAGCAGGCCAGAGGCCAGAGGCCAGGTCAAGGGCCAAAGACAGGCCTGTCTTCAGGCATGGCTGAGAAGAGGCTTCCTGATGGTAAGAACTGTGCAGGGTTACAATGCACTTTTTCAGATCCTGCATTATAACCTGGCAACTTCCTTAATAAACCCCAGAACTGTGAGTATGATGTCAGAGTTCTGTGTGGCAGTTACAGTGAATTACCCAACGCAGTTGAGTGAAGAGTACGGTGGGAAGAATGGCTGGTGCTATTTTGGGGGGGCAGGTTAGCTACAGAAATGTCATGTCTTTATTATAGCTGTTATTGTTAAGTGTAGTTGAGTTGGATCCGACTCATAGCGACCCTGTATAGGGTTTCCAAGGAGCAGCTGGTGACCTTGAACCACTGACCTTGCAGTTCAAACAGATCTAGTGCATTAACCCACAGTACCACACCAGGACTCCTTCACCTTACAGACATGCTGAATTAATCCTTTAAGCATAATTTTTTTGTTGTTCGTTTGTTTTTGTATTCCTAAATACTTAAGGATTTTACAAACATGATTATTATTAGTAATAGCCAGAGATATAACATGGCTACTACTGATGTGCACGGTAGGGTAAGCAATGGACTGCTAACCACATGGGCTGTGGTTCAAACCTACCAGTTGCTCCTCGAAAACCTATACAGGATTGCTAAGAGTTGGAACTGACTTGAAAGCACACAACTACAAGAGTAGGTGGTAGCAGTTGTGTGCCGTGGAATAGGTTCTGACTCATTCCAAGGCCAAAAATCTTTACCAGAGCAGAAAGCCTCCTCTTTCATCGTGGTAGATTCGCACTGTTGACCTTGCTGTTAACAGCCCAACTTGTAACCCTCTATACAAACAGGGGAGAGTCTTGGTGTGTTGCTGTGCGTTAATGCACTGAACTGCAAAGTCGGTTTGACCCACAAAGTCAGCGGTTCAAGCTCACCAGCCACTCCTCGGAAGCCCTATATAGGGTCGCTATGAGTCGGAATTGACTTAACAGCACTTAACAACAACAACAACAATACTACCAGGGATCCTCTATCAGCAGGTCGTGGCTATTTTACATACAAGGAAGCTTCAAAAAGTTTGTGGAAAACTAGAATGAAAAGATAGGGGAATTTTTCCATGAACCTTTTGAACCTCCTCGTATATGTACATAATACTTCCTTCTCAAGGGTGTTCGAATCTGTGATCTCATTTTCTGTTGGCACCATGTAAGGCAGGTTATATTTTGCTATTTTTAACTCCCGAGAAAAGCACTAGGTTTTACTGGTGTGAAGGAGTTCTGGTAGGTAGTTTTTATGAATTGGACTGCTAACCTCAAGGTCAGCAGTTCAAAACTACCAGCTGTTCCACAGGAGAAAGATGAGGCTTTATGCTCCCATTAAGATTTACAGCCTTGGAAACCCTGTACAGGGTTGCTAAGAGTTGGAACTGACTCCACAGCACATAACAACAACAATCTAAACTGGATGTTCTTCTTGCCAACCTGATCTAGAGATGAAGAGATCTGCTTCAGTAAAGGGAAATGAGCATCAGTGAACATTCAGGAGACTACTCACAAAACTAAAGGAAAGGGGGTTGAGGCCTCTTCACAAGGATATGTGCTCACCAGATACCCACAAGGAAAAATGAAGTTCAGTGTCATTTAAACTAATCTCAACTTGAACCTTTTAAGAGATAAAGCTATTTGAGTGGTAATTTAGTACTAAATTAACTTGGTTTTTATCCTCCCTATCTTTGAAGTTTTCATTGTTTAAGTAAGGGTTTCTGCAAGAGAAATAAAGCAGTGTTCTTTTTCTCTTCAGAATAATCAAGCTTGTAACTGTCTGGGTGGCCTGGCTTATCACAGACATTTTCAGCCAAGAGCCAAACACATACTGCATTTTGATGCACAACCTTTTCCCCCAAGACTGTCCAAAAATACTCTAAGATAATCGAGTTTTTATATCACTGTATTATCATGATGCATAACCTACCACTAACAAGAACTGAACTCTGCAGGGGAAGGCTGCCAGACAAAGAAAAAAAAATGAGGGAAAAATTGCAGTAGATACTACTACCAGATAAAGGCTTTGAAAAAGTCTTTAAGACAACAAGTTGAGTAAAAACAAAGCACCCTCTATGTTATCAACCACAGTATAGCCAGATTCTTAGACCTGTCCATGTGAGCAGTGACTCCAACTGAAAAATGTATAACACATTCTAAGAAAGGGCTGGGTTTTGAGTCCTTCCAGTTCCCTAGGTAAACGCTTCTTAGGAACTGGATGAACTAAACACTACTCTAATGTGGTCATCACTTGGATCATTCTTGAGAGATGCTGACCTGGTATTTACACCCAGTCAGCAGATCCAGACTAGACCCTTTTGACTTTGACCCTTATTAAGACTTCCTATCTTCTAAAGGAGTCCTGGTTTGGCACTGTGAGATAAAGCACTAGACTGCAAGGTAGTTCAAACTCACCAGCCACTCTTTGGAAACCCTATACAGGGTCACTATAAGTTGGAAAGAACTCAATAGCATGTAACAACAACAACCTCGTAAAGGAGTTACAGTGTGGTGCTGTCGGATAAGCACTCCACCATAAGGTCGGTTTGAACCACACGGTAGGTAGTTCAAACTCACCAGCCACTCCTTGGAAACCCTATTTGTTGTTGTTATGTGCCGTGGAGTCAGTTCCAACTCATAGTGACCCTGTACAGGGTTTCTGAAGCTGTAAATCTTTACGGGAGCAGAAAGCCTCATCTTTCTCCTGTGGAACAGCTGGTAGTTTTGAACTGCTGACCTTGAGGTTCGCAGCCCGATTCATAACCACTACGCTACCAGAGCTCCTTTATACAGGGTCGCTGTGAGTCGGAACCAACTCATTGGCACTTAAGCAACAACAACCTTCTAAAGAATTCCATATTTTTGTATTCCAGTATGACTTTGTCAGCTTGTCAATTACAAGATTTCCAAGTCCTGGTATGGCTCTAGAGGATAAACACTGGACCGTAAAAGGTCAATTTGAATCAAAGGGTGGTAGATCAAACCCACCAGTTGCTCCTAGGAAAGCCTATACAGGGTCACTGTAAGTCAGAATGGACTCAATGGCACTTAACAACAACAATCTTCTTAAGGGCTTATATTTTTATGACTTAAAGTCTGACTTTGTAGGGTTACCAATTAAGTCAATTACACTATTTTCACGCAGCAATAAATTCCACTAAACAAACATCAGTCATTGTTGCTATGTGCTGTGGAGTTGGTTTCAACTCATAGCAACCCTGTAACTGTAAGGAATGAATGGTAGGTTTGAACCACCAATCTTTCGGTTAGCAGTCCAGTGTTCATACTATAGTGTCACACCAGGGCTCCAACCACTGAATAGGTACAACACATTTCCAGCACTTTAAAGTTTTAAATATTTCACGAAAATGATGGCCATAATATCTATATATCTTTGGCTTAGTGTAAAGAAAGGTACTCATGTATACACCTGTAAAGCAGAGAAAGAAACATCTTTGTCAGGGCATACTTTAAGGTAAGTACTTGTCAGTTACATTGGAAGATGAAAAGGAAAGGTCCTTATTCTCAAGGCATGCAAGGAGAATCAGGAATCCTCCACCTATAAACCAAGACAGACAGTTAAGGGAAAAACAGATAAGAGAGCAATTTTATGCAATGGCAGCCAGCTGAAGGCTGATCGGTAGAACCACTTTCTTCCTCAGGTTCACTGGAGAATCATCAGTCTTCCAGTCCCATCAGGATTGGGCTGAAAAGTAATAAGAAATGAGGGCAATTAGAGAGGAAATGAGAGCAACTGACGAAGGAACAACCTAGAGACAAAACAGTGTGGAATCTGATTTAGATTCTAGAAGGTTTCAGAAAGGGAGGCATCACCATCATGTCAAGAAAAGAATTAAAACTGTGGTCGGTAACTCAAGTTCTGACTAGCAGAAGCTGGGGTGGGGAAATTAGCTACACTTCTGCCAATAAAACACAATCTGGAGAGGCTGTCCAGGGTTGCAGAGAACGTTGTGGATAAATAACCAACCCCACTTTATTTCAGTCCAAGAGTGAGAGCTAAGAAGGAAAAAAAGACTCCAAAATTTGGGACCTCAGAGACCAATGTGATGGTGTTGTCATTCACAATAATGGAGACTTGAGAAAAGAGGATACCTGTGGTATGTTGTTGACATGTGAACATTTAAATGAATCCTAGCCAAGCGGAACTATAACACAGAAATGGAAGATATGGGGCTCCTGAGCCCTGTGTTTTTAGTGGAAAGTGTCAGAGCAGACAGACCCCTACTTCCCAACCTCCTTGGGATTGTATACTTATAGGCAGGTCCCAGATTACAAACAAGTCCCATTCCGAAATCTGTCTTTATATCAAATTTACACATAAATCTGAAGTTACGAACAGTTCATATCTAATGTATTCTTGTTGTTAAGTTCCATCGAGTCAGTTCCAACCCATAACAACCCTGTGTAGGGTTTCCAGGAGAGGCTGAGGAGTTTGAATCACAGACCTTGTTAGCAGTCCAAGAGCTTATCCTACAATGCCACCAGGGCTCCTTTCGGTATATTTACACATTAATAATAATAATAATAATGTGTTGATGTTACAGGGCAATTATTTTTATTTATTATGACCCTTCTAGATATATTTCACCATTCTGTTATGTATTGTTAATTCTAACCTCTATGCCTGAGATTGGAATCCTGGTGAGGCACTATAAAATAAGCACTGGACTGCTAACCACAAAGTTGATGGTTCAAACTCACCAGCCACTCCTTAGAAACACTATGCTGTTATTATTAAGTGTCATTGTTGTTAAGGGGCTGGTGAGTTTGAACCGCCAACCTTGTGGCTCAACCTGCCCTTAAGGTGCAGTGCTTTATCCCACCATGTCACACCAGGACTCCTGGAAACTATACATTGTTTGAATGAGTCGCTATGACTCAGAACCAACTCAATGACACTTAACAATAATAAGGAATAAGGCAGAGTTCTAGTGTAGTATTGTAGGATTACACACTGAACTGCTAACCACAAGGATGGTGGTTCAAAGCCGCTCCTTAGAACCCCTATACAGGGCAGCTTAGTTGGAATTGAATCAAGTGCACTACCAACAACAAAGAATTAAGGTGGAATTAAAGAGTAAGGATTAGAGTCTTGGTGAGGATTGAAGCCCTGGTGTGGCGCTGCGAGTAAATGCGCCAGAATGCAAAGCCGTTTGAACTGCCCAGTCGGTGGTTCAAGCTCACGAGCTGCTCTTCGGAAACCCTACACAGGGGTTGGAACCGACTCGAAGGCACTTAACAACAACCACAAAGAATCTCAAGGTCAGCAGTTCTAAACTACCAGCAGTTCCGCGGTCCCGCAAAGAGTTACAGCCTCGGAAACCGTATGCAGGGTCGCTATGCGTCGGAACCGACTCCAACGCACACCACCACCTTACTAAAGGGTGTGATTCAAGTCACCACCCTCCTTAGTTTCTCTTCGGGGCATGGTCTGACTCAAAAATAATAGAAATGCTCTGGCAAAGTTCTCGCTTGCTCTAGATCCTGCATCGTGGTATTTGAGAGCCTATCGCCTGACCTGACTCACCAGCTCCTACAGTCTGGCGCATCAACGGGTGAGGAGAATCCTCCAGACTGACCTTTGAACTACGGATTTGGGATTTGCCAGTCTACACAAATGTCCAGCCATTCCCTTGACAGTGCTTAGGTCTGGGAGACGTTGCAGAACGCTGGGATGTGAGGGAAGAGAGGAGTGGTGATTGGTAATAGAAACATAATGGAAAAGCTGGACATGCTGGATGCCTTTAACCTCCCCCTAATGGGGACCAGCCTCATGGTGAGCCTTCTAAAAGAGATTATATATACAAGTGTGCGAAGGAAAGTAGTGTCCGTGCGTTATTACAAAACCACTAAACCACTGTATGTACCTTGAATTTCTAACACAATTGTTTTTTCAGAGGATGGTTCTTAACGACTGCTTATACTGTAAATCGGGATTTCATAACCCAGGGGCTGCCTGTATTCCAGGCATTTTTAAATGTCCATGTCACTGGAATGTCAACTTCAAACACTGAGTAGCATTTAAATATATATCATAGCACTTTCATTTCAAGCCTATTTAACATTTCTGAAATATCTAGATCAAAATGTTGGGTCAAATGACTATATTCCAGTGAAACATCTACTAAAAGGGAAAAATTTTCCCATCCCACATCTCCCATATTCAAGACACCTGTCACTCATCATAGGTTTTCTTCGAGCTTGCTTTCGCTCAACCTTCCCTCCAAGTTTCTCCTTTGTCTCTAAATATCTCCATCTCCCTTTTTCCTAGCCCTAGTTCAAGGCCAACTGCACCGAAGCTTTTGAGAAATAGCACTGGAAGATCTTCAAAGAGACACTGGCCAGTAACCACAACTGCAGCTGGTGGCTAGAGGAGGCAATTTAAACCTCTGAAAAAGAAACTGTGGCTTCTGAAAGTTCAACAAGGAGGTACCACTTGTAATTACAAACATTCCAGTGGGTTCCTCCTTCATTGATAGTTTCCAAACAAAGGCTTTTTATTAGGTTTTGGTGGTGCTCCCCATGAATGTAGGCATTCCTTTGTGCTTTTCTAGTGAGAAGGCCAGCTCAGAAGAGGGGTGCAGGAGAAGAGGGTGTGGGAGGCTGGTATTCTACCTGGCCGGGGAGCTCACAACGCTGAGAACCATCTCAGGTGTAATTACTTATTTGGCTGGAAACCAAATGCTTCTGATTTATTGTCCACGTCAAATAATAGCTTTTGGGAGAAAGCTTCTTAAACACACACACATTCCAAGCAACAACAGAAAAAAAAAAAAAAAACCCTCACATTTCACGAATTTTGGGAAATGGAGTCAGCCAACTGGTTTTCAAAGAAATCAAAAGAGTTCAGAGATTAACACTGAAGCATTCCAGTATTTCTTAATGAAAATAAAAATGTATATTTTAAACCAATGAAGCAAGTACTTAAAAGAGAAAAGAAGTAACATTTTCTCTCCCTACCAAAGTACATGCCCACCCCACAGAAATCAGGAGTCCCACATACTTACAGCTTGTTGGGGGTATTTCTCACTTCAAGAAGGCATTTTATAATCACTTCAATTACAGAATACAGGCTGGAATTAGTACTTGCCCGTTAGAAATGGGAAGAGAGAGTTTTCTTTTAAGCAATATGTTCACAAAAGGCAAAGACATTTATGCCATGAAAGCATTTAAAGATAAATATACCAATGAAGTATCTCACAGCCATCACACTAAAATAAACCCTTAGCAACAGCAGTCCTCTGATGGAGGTATTCATTATGGGAACAACTGGAAATGGCCAATGTACACCACAGTACAGGGGCTCACTGTAATTACAGCATATTTACACAACCATATTTACACAACAATAAAACTCATCTTATCTGAGCCAAACAAAACCTTGCTCAAAATAAACCAAACCACACTAAAAGGTCTCCCCAGTGCATGCAGCAATCCAACTCTGACTTCCCTAGTTTCCTTCTTTGTTTTTACCCACTGCAACTCTATCTTCCTCAGCCAAGGAAGGAAGGACAAAAACTCCTAGGTACTTCCAGTTGAGAATAGGTACATTCAAACAAGGATACTGTGGCTGGGGGCTGAGGAGTAGCTGCATCTTATATACATTCAAAGTCATTAACAATGAAATCATAATGTCTAGAATTTGTTGAATCTTTGGGTAGGGGGAGAGCTCATGAAGACAGACCGACCATGACTTGCTCATTTACTAAACTGGGGGATTTGCACACAAGGGTTTATTATAGGATTCTTTCTATTTTGCATATATTTGAACTATTTGAACATTTCCACAATAATATGGGGAAAAGAAGAGGTAACCAATGTAAAAAAAAAAATCACCTTGTAAAAATCAATTAAAGAGACAGAAAATTATTCTCCACTTTGCTTCATGGGAAAAAAACAAAAACAAGTGCTTGGCTAGAAAATCAAGATTGTTCTTGTTCTTGATATAAGAACTTTTCTTTTTTTCCCTCAGTTACATGGAATCAGTTGTGCTATGAATAATAATCCTTGGAAAAACAGATAAAAATCTTAGAAATCTAAACCTGGAGTTTTCTGAAGCATAGTTTTCACATCTATTACAGCCACACAAACATCTAATCTAGAGCTGTCTCCTATGCAGGTACTTTAGACGACACTAGTGTTGGGGCTGCCAAATGAAGTCCAGAGGTTTCTGAACCATTTGTCAACACCACAGGGGCAACCGTACCAACAATAACTGGTTCTTCTTTCCCATACATTACTCCTCGGATCCACGGATGGATTACCTAGAGCCACAATTTATCTTGCTTCCTTCAGAATGTAAAATATTCCTAGCCATGATATCATCTACTAATGATCCACAGTCCCTGGCTGGGGCATCCCTACAGGGTGGACGAACAGACTTACTGGCTGGACATCAAGGGATCTGCTCCCCCATCCAAGATCTGCAGTTAACTTAGCTCAGTTCAATTGTATGCAAACTCCTTCCCTCTCTGAGCTTTGGCTGCCTCACTTCAAAATCATGGGATTTCACCAAGTGGTTCCTGTCTTTTCAAAAATTCCCTGATTATACGAATCTCTAATCCTTCAGAAGGTAATGTTAAATTGTATTGCTAAAACATTACATATGCTATTAAATACTTTTATGTGAATGTGAATATGAATTTTGTGAACATGAGGCTTGAGTAATTTGCATATACACACACACATTTGTATGAGTCACACACACATATACACAAATTCGTATCGTTAGGTGCTTATATGGACTAATTGCTTCTAAGTCAAAGCAGCAAATTTTCAATTCTGCAACAGATGTCGCTGTGTGATTTCTCCTTTTCATGATTTTCAGTTAAAAATGCCCAGCGTAATGGTCATTTTTAACTGAAAATTTGGATTCTTTGGGTTTATTTCTTACATGTCTTCTTGGAATGTTGGAAATATTCAATCTAAATCATAGCATCCTTTGATTAGGTTGGCCAAATTTAACAAATTTTCCCTCATAAAAATGTGCCTTTGTTTTCAACAATACACACATACAAACACAAAACCATTTCTAAAATACAAATTCTAAGTGGCCGATGGGGCATTACAATGTCACACACAGAAACCCGAATAGAATGAGGCAGTTTCTATTCAGAGCAATGTTATCAATTTTTTAAGGGTTGAAAATCATTTAACAATAAGGTCAAGGAATAATAAATATTCACTTATGTACAAAGCTGAAATGAATCAGGTGTTGGCAAAAGTCACTAAACACCAACAGCACCATTAATAAGATTTAAAATTATTTTAGATTTTAATTTTCACCCCATTTTTTAAAAAAAGAAAATAGGAAGGCTAATATTATAATTGCAAGACACCTTACCAATCTGACATTCACTATCAATCACTTCTTGACACATGTCATAGAAAAGTGACATCTCTTTCTCCCTTCAACTAATACATCCTCCAACGACCATCAATCTCAACAGGTAGCTAGCACTTTCTGCTGTTGAAATACGGGGATAGGAGGAGAAAGGATTTCAAAATCTCCCCTTTTAGACCCAGGACCTATTACCTTCAGGAATTTAAGAGGGAGGAGAGATGAGTCAGGGACCAAGTCAGAGAAGAATAGGAACTCAGGAAGTAAGCGAAAGTATCCTGCCTGTTAGCTTCTTCCCTGTCTCACTCCCCTTTACCAGGAGGGCCATTGGGGAAAACTAGATAAAGCATGTACAACATCCATATGAATAAAGCTCTTTGTTCTAGAGAACTGCCTGCTCTTTTATTCCCCCCTTTTTCCGTATTTGTTCATTTCAAAAGATTGCTCAATGGGTTTCTTGTTCCTCCAAAATGTCCCAGGCAAATAATGCAAGCTTGTCTCGTCACACAAGTCACTAAATGAAGCCTTGTGCGTCTCCAATGACACACTGTAAATATAAAGTGGCATTAATGAGGGATATTTTATCAAAGCTATCACAGACAAGTGCAAGTCCCTCCTGCGGCTATTCAATTTGATGCAGGGAACAGCAACAATAGCCAGGGCGGTACTTTTGGAAAGTCCCTATCCCTGGTAAGCAAGCCCCAACAGGCCAAGACAAGCACAACTCAGCCCTGGGCTTCGCGTGGAAACCACCAAACCTCTCACCCATCAGCCATTCTCTCAAACCCTGAAAAAGGTAAGAGAGGGGGGAGTGATTCACCACTGGTTCATCTGGATTAAAAATAATACCATGCATGCACCTAAAACATAATAGGAGTGATTTATGCTGTGGAGTGAGCCTCGGCAAACCCGTTTAGAGCTGCATATCATTAACATCCATTTCATCCAAACACCATGGGAGAAGGGACAGGGAGAGGACTTTCTCCGGGGATGGAAGGATTCAGGTACAGGGGAAAACAGGACCAGAGCCCACAGCACTGTGGCCTTAGTCTGCTTTCCCAGAAAGGATGCAAATGAAACACGCCTAATGAAGTTAGAAGGCAGCACCAACAGATTTCTCTAACCTTCAGAGAGTGAACTGGAGGCTGCTGAGAAAGCTCAGTATACTAAAGAGGGCTGTGGAAGAAAAACCCGGGGTGCCCACCTGAAATTTATCCCCAGAGTTCAGGACCTGGGACTGAGCCAAAGACCCCCTCTCTCAAGCTCAGCGCCCTGACATTATGCACTAAATATATATATTAAAGAAATGCATCTCACCCCCCCAATACAAATCAAACCAAATTACTTTCTAATTTGAACAGTCTGATAACCAGCGAACAAACAGGGATGTACACAAGAGCAAGAAGCTGCTTCCATGGTAACTGGCAACGGAATTTTCATGTAGCTTTGACAAGCACGGTTGAGTTCCAGACCGCTCCTTTCTAAGTCAGCATATATCCCTCGCTAAGAAGGCAACTTCTTACCGCGAGATAGTTACAAATATAGTACGGCTGCTACTACCGGGTGCCATCAATGAGCAGGTTTGACTGGGAAGCATAATCTGATCCTAGTCTGCTGCCAAGTGGCATTGCACGGCTCCCATTTTTAGTCGAAAGACATTATCTCCGACCAGCGCTTCCCCCCACCCCCTTTTTTTGCAGCCAATACAAGTCTATTGTTGCTTCTATTATGCGCCAGTTACCGAGCCTTTTACTCTCGCTCACGTTTAACTGGCACTGGCGCTTTTTACAATGCAGTAGCCCAAGGGATCTCTTTCAGAAACATTTTATTGAACCCAACCAGTCACAGACATCACCCGAAATGAAGTTGTAACCACACCGGCATTGGCTGAAACCAATTATCTCGTAACTCATAAATTAAGAATTCACAGAGGAAAAATACATAAACAACATCCTGAGACAGGCAGTGGCATAGGAGAAAAATCCTCAGCGTTGGAATTGAAGCTGCTGACAGATTCCGATCCCTATACAGACCCAATAGGTTTCCCAAACGAGTTCCTTTTGCAAGCCTGTTCCGGGGTAAATAACCAACCCAGAATTCCCCTAAACCCAAAGCTAGCACCCCCATACATCCCCATTTCCTACAGCGTGTCTCCTGCAGTGTTTACATAACTGTGTGTCCTCTAGCGTGTAAACAAAAGACACAGCCCAAGCAGAAAGGCGCCCCCGGAGCTGCACGGTGGCCCCAGCGCAGCGCCCGCCCCGGCCGGGGGCTCCGCAGGTGGGGGCTGAGCTTTCGGTCTCCTCCGCCACTTGTTGCTCCCGGGTCCTGCAGCTCCCGAGCTGCAAGGAGGGGCTTTGCAGGCGCAGAGCCCTGCTGCATCCCCTCCAGCACCTCCCCCCCGCCCCCTGCAGCTCCGTGCCACTCCGTCCCGGCTCCCCGCCCCGAGCCCGCAGCAGGCGGCTGGGGCGCAGGGACGCCGAGCGGCTGCAGAGCGAGGCGAGGTGGCGGGAAGGAAAGGCAGGGTGCAGCACTGCCGGCCTCTCCGTTGGGAAAGAGCTCCGACTCCCTTTTGTTAGCAAAAGCAAACACTGCCCTCTTCTTTCTCAACCGCGCCAACGCGCCCGGCACACGGGCAGCCACACATCGTGCTCCTGCCGAGTGTTCAGCGTCTTCAGGGAACGCGCCGGGCGTGCAGAGCCGCCCCTGGGCAAATTCCCAAGACAGCTCCCCC
The DNA here is from genome assembly GCF_000296735.1 of Chrysochloris asiatica. Lineage (NCBI taxonomy): Eukaryota > Metazoa > Chordata > Mammalia > Afrosoricida > Chrysochloridae > Chrysochloris > Chrysochloris asiatica. The sequence goes on from NW_006408526.1 coordinate 26,792,830, forward strand.
ACACAGGGGGCGCCCGGAGGCCCGCAGGGTTCCCGCCAGACCGCAGAGGCCGCGGACGCTCCCTCCATCACCCTCGATCTGCCCAAAAGGACGGGAAGCCTGGAAATCTGGTGTCCCCACTCCCGGCGGAGGACATTGTGGGGCAAACGGGCTGCAGGCTCACCGCTTCTTCCCGCATAGGCGGCGACAGCAGCTGTCCCCCCACCCCCCCGCGGGGCCGGGCCGGGAGAACTTTCCCTGCCTGGAGCCGGGCCAAGGAGACCCGCAACCAAGGGGAGGGGGCGGAGAGGTTGAGATCCCGGGCTGGAGAAAACACGAGAGGCGTGCAGTTTGGGAGAGAGAGGAGGAAGACAGCGCGCGGGCAGCGGAGGAAAGATCAGACAAGTCTAGGGATGTCCTGTGGACCGGTAAGGAAGCACGGTAGGCGGCTGGTAGTCAGCCGTGGGGAAGCTTCGGGGGACAGAGAACTGGGGGGCTCGATGAGAGGTGGGGACGAATGGGCAGCCCTAGGAGATGAGAGAATCAGCAAGTTACAGGGACAACAGCGAGTTTAGGAAGGTCCGTAAGGCTTGGGAGGGTGCCTTAGATACATCCTTCTCCCCACCTTCTCTAGCCCCTCGACCCCCCATTATCATCCTACTCCGCGCCCCGCGCCAAGTCGGAGAGAAAAGGTGTGGGTGCAGCCATCCCTAAGGGGTCTAATTCATATCCAGCTGGGCAAGAGAGAAGAGAATCACGGATTCCCTCAGTCTCTTCCATCTCACCCGTGAGTTTCCTCTCCACACTCCCTCCGATTCAGATTTAGGAAGTGGGGGAAGGTTGTCATGGAAACGTTCCCCCTCCATAGCTACGGCTACTGGGGTGCCTTAAGAGGTTTAGGGGGCCAACCCGCCGGTGCCCACACCTACCTGTGGGGATCAGTGCCGCGGCAGAGAGAAGCAACAGCAGAAGCCTGAGCCGGAGCCCGGGAGGCGCCACCACCGCCGCCACCGCCGCTGCCGCCGCACACTGGGATCCGCTCGGCAGCACAGCACTCGCCATGTCGGGCACCTGCCTCAGACTGGCGGCCGTGGCTTCCTCCAGAGCCCGAGCGGACAACTAATGAGATGCTAATTACATGCACTGGAGGCGGAGTCCGAACAGACCAATCACAGTATCTCGAGCCCAACCCCGCTTTCGGAGGACTCGCCCCCTCCCCCAACCCGCCCCCTGGCGCTGGCGTTCGGCGGCGCGCCCGCGCCACCTAGGGGCGGGGTTAAGGGGCGGGGCGTATGCAAATATGTTTATGTTAAAATTCGTTTTCGCTTCCTCCGGATCAAGGAAAAAGTGTTCCCTAGGGCGCCTGGTGTGTGGAGGCTCGGGCTCCAGGGGGCGGGTCTAACTTCCTGTACACCTTTATTAGGAATGTTTATAGCAATCGCTGTATCAGACCGAGGGTTGGAGACTCCTTAGGAGACTCTTCTGCCCCGTACAGCAAGTGCATCTGGCCTAGAAGCCAGACACTGCAAATTTCCGTCACTCACCTTGCACAGAAGGAATAGATCTTTGGGAAACGGGCTGTTCGGCAGTGGAGAGTAAGAATGCAGGTCCCCGGATTGACAAAACAATCTGGGAGAGGTGCATGCGTGCTTTGCACGTCCGGCGGCGCGGGAGAGCCAGCTCAACAACCTAGCGGTAGACTTAGGCATAGTTAGGAGAAAGGAACCGTGGAGTCCGTGCTGGGTGGGCATTTTGAGTCGGTGTCTTAGAGGTAGATAATCAGTAAAGGTCGATAAAGGAGGGTCAGCTCCGGTTCCCCCTTCTCGAGATATAATATATCTTTAATATGTATTTAAGATTACACACAACAAAACAAAAATCTACTCGGTCCAGTATGCAGGGTGAAGGGCAAAGGGGTGTGAAGACGGGGTCTGTCATGTTCCTTCTTTCATGTTCAACCCCACAGCCCCCTCCTCTACGCCCCAAGCCCTTCCCTTTTTCGGCGGTGGCTGGGGACCAACAGGTGCTTTGAGCAATCCGTGTGTCCGGAAAAGGCTCATCCAGCTGAAGCGACTAGCTTCTCCGGACTCGCTGTCCCTCCCGAAATTGCCTTTGCTTTCTTTTCAACCAGGCAGCTGGCTCTCTTGTTTGTTTGCTTTTTAATTACTTATTTTCTTCCCTCTAGAAGATCGTGTGCGCTCTGACCCTCTGTTGCTCAAGCATCAAATTGAAGGACGAGCCATATTAAGTGTAAAGGTTTATAATAATTTAAGTATTCATAGAATGCAGAACAATAAGATGTAGGAAATACAATTTGCATAATAAATATCAATATCACAACAGCTAAAACAAACTATGACAAATTATCTGTGGCTAAATGACCGAGAGATCACTGAATGTAAATTGCTAAACCTGAGCTATAGTCCAGAGGAGCTACACCAAATGACTTACCTAGCCCTTCTGTCCTCATCTTGCTAGAAAAATCATAAATAAATAAATAATACATATAAAAAAGAAAGTCAAGATCTGCCAAGCCACCAAATGAGTTACACTTTAAAACAGCCTACTATTATCCATTATGCATAAACTAATTCTGAGACTACCCAGCTTTCACAGCCCTGGAAATTCGGCTCTGTAATTACAGGCCCTGATGCACGAACTGCAGGCAGTACTCCAGAACTCCAGCAGCCAAATAGCACTACATGAGGCAAGAAACCATCTCCACATGGTCACCAGAATCGCGCCCAGTCTGCAGAGCCCTATGTCATTTTAGCACCTCTGCAAGTGAAGCTGGCACCTAGATCAGATCAAACACAGCAGAATTTCACCCAAACGAGAGTAATGTTTGAGATCACAGGTATGCTATAAAGGAGCCCTGGTGGCCCAGAGGGTGAAGGTAGGGCTGCTAACTGAAAGGTTAGCGGTTCAAACCCACCAGTCACGCCTCAGAACACTAAGGCAGTCTGCTACTGTAAACATTTACAGTCTCAAAAACCCTATGTAGCCATTCTACTCACTATAGAATGGGTCCACTTGACACCAGGGAGTTTGGGGGTGGGCATTCTGGTGTGGCACTGTAGGATAAGCACTGGACTACTCACCACAAGGTCAGGACTTCAAGCCCACCAACTGCCCCTCAGAAACTCTATAAAGGGTCGCTATGAATCAGAACTGACTCCACAGCATTTAGCAACAATAACAAATGCTATAATAGATTTTTGTGAACTAGAGTAGGTTCCTACAAGTAAGTGTGTGCCAGGAACCTGAGCAGTCTAGCACTGAGCCTATCACATCATCATAATAATTTTTTTAGATTATTCTTATGGCTATACTGTACACTATATTGTCCCTTAGTGATGCACACAGTAAAAGCACTTGGTTGCTAGCTGAAAGATTAGAGGTTTATGTCTACCAACAGGTACTGCCAAAAAAAGGCCTGGTGATCTGCTCCAGAAACATCAGTCACTGAAAAAACTATAGCGTACAATTCTACTCTGACACACATGGGGTAGCCATGAGTTGCATTGGACTACACGGCAACTGGTATAGTGTTTATTGAGCTCTTACTAAGTGTTTTGCATGCATAATCTCATTTAATCCTTGGAGCAATTCCCAAAATAAGTACTATTATTATCTCCCATTTTATAGTTTTCAAACGTGTTTAGAAAGATTAAGCAATTGCCCTAAGGTCACAGTTTCTAAGTTGCAGACAGAGTTTATGCAATTAACCACTATGATATACTGTACCTCAATAAATATTTGTTGAGTGAATGAATAAATTTCACATTACAATGCATGAATAATAAGCAAAGGATAGCTACATTTTTATCATCAATTGAAAACATGCCAGGAACTCAGAAGCTTTTTTAAAAATAACAGGATTGCTGTATACTCCTAAGGAAATGCATTCCACTTGAGACTGAATCTCTAGGTTGTTGAGCCAGGCCTCAATCCTCCCACACTCGGAACACAGTATGGGGGACATTGGAAGATGTGGAGTGTTTTCATCTCCCTTCATTCTCTTGGCACGTCAAATGAACACCTACTCATATTTCCAATTGGCAAAGAACAACATGGGACATTTCTGCAAAAAATGCTAATGCTGCACAACTTACCTCACCAGTGGAATGCAAATAGCTTTAGATGTTTCCACAAAAATGCCACCTGTGCCATAAGATTAAAGAACCTGCACATCCAATTTCTGAGATAAAGAAACGGAGTCACAGGACACTTTTAGCACAGGGTCTACGTGGAAAGACATAGAACTGAGAATTTAGGATTCAGCTGTTGCTACTCAATCCACTAACTACTCTCCTCTCCCACCCCCAGTTCTTTCACACTAAAGATCTCGCCAAGTAATTTAACATATGGAACATGTGAAGAACGTATCAAATTCCCGCAGCCGCTAAATGCAAGTTATGACTACTCCGATTTTCTCATAGTAAAGCGCGTCATTTTCTGCTTCATGGACTAGAACGCCTCGCCAACTACGAGTTCCAACAATTCCCCCCCCCCCTCGCTACATAGATTTTTACCGATTTTTTAAAAAAACCAGATGGTGTTTTTCCCATTTATAACTGATAATCAATTGTTTTGTGAATTTAATTTTTCAAGAAAGAACTGAAATACTTATCGGAATTAAACAATCTGGGTGCTACTTGTGTTAGGATAAAATTGCCAGAAGCACTAAGAACCTAGCCCTTTCTCCCCGCCCTCCCTGCCTCCTGAGATTACGTTAAAGAATGAGAGAGTGACCTTATATTGTTTGCCGTCACTAATAGACTTCAGAAATAAGAATACACTAGGACAAATAGGCATTAAAGAGAGACATGTTTGGGGAAATGTATCAGTGATAGTCAACAAGAACTGGTAACATCTTGTTTTTTAAAATACTAATCATTTGAGGGCCCATGTATGAAAAGCAACAAAGACAAGTTATTGGAGAAAACAGTATTTGGAGACAGCCTTTGCCCTTGTTGTTAAGTGCCATCAAGTTAGTTTTTTGAGTATCTACAGAAAAGCGATTTAACCCCTAAACTTTAGCCTCCAAAGTACATTAAGATTATAGCAAACTTTGCTTATAGAAAAGTACTCCATAAATTAAACTCAGTTAGCATTAAAATACATTAGAAAATATATAAGTATATATAATATTAGGCAAGATAGCCTTGATATTTTACTAGTAGACAGCTCTTATACGCTTAGATTAAGACAAAGAAACTCATCTTTAAGGGTATCAGTCTGTAAATCTTTATGAAATATAAAGCCAGTTAAATCCATATTCCTAAATGAATAATTAAATACTTTACCCACAGGTTTATTCTTCTAAAATTATAGAGTTGACTGTAAACTCTTAAATATCAAGAGGTGAATATCACTTTGAAGGAAAGAGAATTACTGAACTAGGTTGCAGGAAACTACACATAAATTGGGTCAAGGAGCAGCCCCAATTCCCATCGAAAGAAAATCTGCCAAAGGGACCCAAATCATAGTGGTTTTTTGTTTTTTTTCTAATCATATCAAGGAATATATCTAGCTATACCTGGCTGATTCAAATATATACTCAATATATGTTTTGTTGTTAAGTGCCACTGAGTCAGTTCCAACTCACAGGGTTTCCAAAGAGCGGTTGATGGGTTTGAACCACTGACCTTGTGGTTAACAATCCAGTGTTTATCCTACAGGGCCAAACCTGGACTCTACTCAGTGTATACTCATTAGAAAAGCATGTGCAGAGTACTTCCAATGGAGTAGTCACTAAGTGCCATGAATACAAAGACAAATGAGAAACTATGTCAATATCAAGGACTTAACAGTATATTATGGGACACAGACAGACACCAATAATTATATACATGATACTTTTTATACTATGTGCACACAGCTATATGTGAACAGGGAAGGAAGGTGGCTAACTAAATCTACGGGGGGTAGGTATGAATGTCTATGTGTCAGAGGAAAACTATCACACAAGAAAGTGTTCTTGACAAAGGTAAATAATGATGTATGCACAACCTTGGAACAACAGGGCTCTGTGATACAGGGAACAAGGCATAGTCTGAATAGGTAAAAGAGGGGAAATAATGTTAAGATGCTTGATTGTCTTATGGATATTGGTTTCTCTTACCTACTATTGTAAAATGGATACTTGTTTCGTGAGATAGAAAGGAATATCAGGAAACATGACTACAGAAAGCTTGTAAGCCCATTTTCAGCCTATAACTGATTGGACTACCTAAAAGGGGTTCTAGAACGTGTCCAGTGAAATAGGCTTCTTGCGGAGCTTTTGTAGTGTATAGGACCTTAGGTGGAATCCTGAGTTCCATTCAGAACTTTCTGAGATGGAACATTCCCACTTGAAAGGACATGCAGACCAACCCAGATTGGCTAGAGAAACAAAAGATACTTCCTGAAAGAAAGACCAGCAGGAAAAAAATAAATAAATAAGGGCAGTCTGTTTAGCTATCACAAGAACAAGCAAGCTGTTCATAGGGAACTATCAAGTAACTTCAGAGCAAACCCCCTCCAAGACTGAAACTCAAAGGGAATACATGAGCAGGCATGTAAGCTTGCTGGCAACCACGTTGGTCTGCATTTAAGTGGAAGTAGGGGAAAGTCAGTAATGAAGATATGGGCTGAGTTCAATCATGTTCCATAGACTCCTTTCGACCTCGAGATGAGAGAGAGAAGAGGAAAAGCTGGTTGGTCCGAAGTTTGGAGAGACTTGGGAACTCCTGAGCCCATGGACATTAGAGATAGAGCTGAGAGTGAAGCATCCAGATAATATGAAGTCGGGGGAGATGCAAAGAGCGCCCAAACTTGCAGATGATACACATTTGACCTAGCTTCAATGGTTTGATGACCAGAGCTCAACTAGAGGAAGATATAGAAATTTGTTAAAGGAAGCAAGTGTAAATGGCTACAATTTGACCAATACTTATGGATGTAGTAGTTCAAAATACCAATGTGAAGGAGTCTTCACGTCAAGGGTCAAACATATTCCCTAAGTATACAGGGTTGATAGGGATGGCCAACTTAGACATTGGCTACCTAAAATGGTTGGGCTATAAGGGCACGAACTGGTTGACTTACAAGTTTTCAAGAGGGAGCTTAGTTTCAGAGTGTAAGGAAGAAGGTAGAATCCCCACTGAATAGTTTTCATCTTGTCTAGATGGGTCTGGTGAAAGGAGATGAGGATAAGGTTCTTTTGATTCAATAGTGAATAATTGTTATCATGAGTAATTGTGATAGTCACAACCGTAAAGGTAGAAGTTTTGTAACATAACGTGGGGAGTAGTTGATCTAACATTCCAGGAACAGAGGACCATCAATGGAGAAGAGCATGAGCAGAATATGGGACCCTAACCAGAGAAGCAGCAACATCAGAGATAGAGGCAGAGATGATGACATAAAGAGATAGAGCAGCTGAGGACTCTAGACTCATGGAAAGAGAAAGGCTGGGTGCTGGCAGCTAGGAGGCAGGTTTACAGAATGTGCCCTTTCATTGTTTAAATGATTATACATTTCTGAGTGCTTTTATGCACATTAAAAAAAAAAAAAAAAAAAAGGAATAGAAGCAAATACTGTTAAATGATGATGCATGGATGGGATTGTAATCATAGCAATGAAATAAAATACAACGATGCAAAACCAATGTTCTCCCATGTAAACTACCACCCAATTCACAATAAGAGCTTTAAAATAGAAAGAGAAAGAAAGAAAATGTTCTTGAGCTGAGTCTTGGAAGTTGAGTAGGACTCCAAAAGATAGACAGGGAGACTTTTTGGGAATAAGGAAGGTAAGTCTATTCAGAACTTGTTAGCTGAAAGGCTTGGGAGAATATGGTATACATTTGGGAAATGACAAATAGAATGGCTGGGTCACAGACTTCCAGAAGACAAGTTGCAAGAAAGGAAGCTGGGGGAAAAACAAACAAACAAGCAAACATATATGGACTAGGGAAGGCTTTGATGCATACCAAAGAGTTAGTATTATTAACTGTGGTTAATTGAAACCGCTGACTGTAATTCTGGGGCCTGCAAGGTTGGTTTTAACTTCAAGGTCAGTGGTTCAAGCTCACCAGCCACCCCTCAGAAACCCTATACACCGTCACTATGAGTCAGAGCTAACTCGATGGCACTTAGCAACAAACAACAAATTACACCACCGACTGTAATTCTGGTTAGATTTACATCCTGAATGATAATTCTGTTGGTAGCATAGTAGAAAAGCCATGAGTTCTAAATTTGTGGCTTTAGCATTTGAGTGCATGTTGATACCAATCACCCAAGACCTATCTAGAGGTGTGGAAGAGGTTGGTGTTTATTGTTTATTTGACAATAGGAAGAAAAAGATAGTTCCATTTGGACAAAAGTTGGTTATGAGGTGTCTATGAAATATTGGAGTTTTGATGTGTCTATGAAATATTGGAATCTTGATGTGGTGCTGCAAGATAAAGTGATGGACTGCAAGATCAGTTTGAGCCACAAGGTCAGTGGTTCAAAACCACCAGCTGCTGCTCGGAAAACCTATACAGGGTGATTATGAGTCAGAACCCACTTGAGGGCACTTAACAACAACAACAACAATGAAATATTCAGCGTCTTAGTTAGTCATCTGAAACGCTGAATTACATCTCAGGAATAGGACTGACTTGGGAGTCATTAACATGTAGACATAAGTTGAAGCCATGAACTTAGTTGAGTAGGGTCACACAAAGAATATATTTAAAAACTTCAATAAATAAGCCACTGTGATAAAATCCACTGTCGTCTATTCGACTCAGACTTACAGTGACCCTGTATAGGGTTTCCAAGGTTGTTATCTTTCTCCTACAGAGTGGCTGGTGGGTTTGAACTGCCCATAGTGAGCAGTCCATTGCTTACCCTACAACACCACGAGAGATCCTTTATCACTATGATGAAATCAGTTATTTAAGGAGTGGATGTTTTTGTCATTATTGTTAATTGTTGCTGTTGTGTGCCTTCGAGTTGCTTCTAACGCATAGCAATCCTGGGTAGGATTTCTGAGGGAGACGGATGGGTTTGAACTGCTGAGCTTGTGGTTAGCAGTCCAGTGCTTATCTTAGAGCATCTCACCAGGGCTCTAAGGGGATGGATAGAGTTTGAGAAAAGACCGTAGGACTAGAGAAAGAACAAAAAGAGTGCTAAACAAGGAAGCTAAAGAAACTAAAGGGGCAGTGATTCAATGTGTCGATTGCTACAGAGGTCAATATCAAGAAGTGATAAAAATTCCCATATGCTGTGGTCTAGTATGTGACCAGCCTCACACTTGGTGTAAACAGTTTGATGAAAGTTTGACAAAACAAGGAGAAGGGTATGTGCTAATTTTGCTTATCTTGCCAGTAGGGCAAGAAGATGTGATTTTGCTAGTGATTTTCTAATACCGAAGAAATAGCTTTAGAGTTTTTCAATTTGACATTCAATTTCATTGACACTGACAGACAGCCTTGGGTGGGATAGAGGGATTGCGGCAACTGAGGTAACTCAACTAATTATCACATATAGACCTTAGTTTTTATTTCCAAACTAAAATATTATTGGTCATGATACGGAAAAAAGTTTTCTCTCACACTATAAAAGTCATATTTTACTGATATGATATCATAATTGTCAGATCTGGTTTTGTGATAATTCCAGAGCAGTGCAGCACAGCTTCCTAGGCAGTAGGATTTCAGCAAGATCCATTAAAAACTGATATTGATATCTATAGATTTTCATAAAGCTGCAAATATAAAATAGCCATATTATGAATATGAGATGGTATCACTCATACTGCTAAATGATGACAATGGCAATGTAACTTTTCCTAATATGATTTGTAAACAGGACAAGTTCTGAATAGAAATTGTTTTGATAATTATCTTGCAGTGCCAAACGGGAAAAGTTTTCAGAAGAATGACCTCAAATGCCTGTCACCGGGATCTCATGATGGCCCTGTTTAAGTTGTTGACATTTAAATGTAACAGTCAGATTCCTCAACAGTATTCCAAATGGTATATTGTAATTTGGTTTCCTAATCATTCTGATTATTTCTGCCTGCCTAGTGGGCTACTCAGAGATTTGGTGTTTTTGCCCCAAGTGCCCATGTTTCAAACTCCATCAATTTAAATCAAACCATAGTATGATTAACAAGAAACACCAAACCCTAACTTTCCAAAGGAATTAATGAAGTTTAGAAATGCAACTCACATTTAAGTCAATGTCTCCCTAAATCCCATGCAACTCTTTGAAAATGTAGGGGTTTGTCAAAAGGGTTCTAGAAGAAGAAGAAGAATCTTACTCTTCTGTAGATTTAAGTAGTTTTTTTTCCTTCCTTAAAAGTTGTTTCAGCTCTCTAAGGATACCTATCTATCAGCTAGCAGGAACCCCACACAGTGCTTTGAATATCTTCTTTTACCTGTCCCCAGACTGTGAAGAACTCAAGTTCAGTTTGTTTAAAGATCGTGTTTTGAAAAAAAAAAGCAAGGCTTAATTTCAGTCTTTCATGTTCACTGACAGCATTGTCACTTGCTAAGCTATTTCTCTAAGACTTTCGTTACAGTACTAATATCTCTCTATATATTTTATTTATGTGCCTTGGTCTGTGATGAATAACACATTTATGCAAAACTCTCAGTATATCTACAAGATACCAATACACAGAACAAGCATACTCTCCTCTACCGCAGTTCATAAAATGTGGTAAATAGCATATAGTTTCAGAGGCAATTAGTACAGTTCATGACTTCAATTACAAAAAAAAGCCCTTATGATTTCTAATAATTGTTATTTATCTTTCATCTGAAGTGTTCCTCTTGTCTGCATCAGCGTTGGCCTAGAAATAGCATTGTCAATGGGGAAAGTGTACAGCTGCTGTTCAACACAATAAGATGAGAAAGAGAAATTGAGGATCAGGACCCTAGAGCCAGCTACTCTCCTTGGAGAGCTACTCCATGAGACTTTGGATTGATCTTCTTCAGCTACACCAACCACTCACATCCTACCACTACAATCAATTACCTGGTTTTTCAGTTCATACACTCAACCTGGGGAGTACATTTTGCTTGCTAATGTGGAGTAGAAAATCTCTTGAAGTTAATTCAAACGTAGAAAAGTTTAGAAATTCCAACTTGGTAAGGCCTCTGACATATTAGTCTCCTAAAGAACTACTTTACAAAGCATGATTATCTAAACACCAGATGCCACCAACTCATTTCACCTGATTCCACTCCTGTTTGTCCAAAAGACAAGCCTAAGGAGATCCCCAAGACCATTTCCCATCCCTCCGTCTCCAAGCAGTGACATTCTATATAGATGTCAATGGGCCTGTGTCCTGCTCCTTAAGGAAGTTACCATTTGCTACCCAGAGAACCTAGAAACACCATATTTGATGTTTACATGGCCCTGTTTTCCATGAGTTGGAACTGACTTAATGGCAACTAAGAATAACAAATTTCTTCTTCTCAAACTTACAAGGCATCTACCACACTTATATTCAGGGTAACAGTGTTATGTTGGTAAATTACACGTGTTCAGCATCTACTGCAAATGTTACTTGCCCGTGAGTCGACTCCAACTCATGGTGGATTTATGTATAACAGAATAAAACTTGCCCAGCTCAGTGCCATTTTCATGATCATTGGTATGTTTGAATCCATTTTTGCAGCTATTGTGACAATCCATTTTCTTGATGGTTTCTTCATTTCCATTGACCTTCTACAAAACATAATGTTCTTTTTTCCAGCGATTGGTTTTCTCTGATGGCCTGTTCCAAATAAGTCTTACCACACTTACGCTGGCTATTACTTCCTCTTTGTTCTTCTGACAGTCCATAGCATATTCTTCACTATCATCATAATCTGAATGCATCAATTCTTCTTAGAATTTCTGATTTGCAATTTACAACATTTTTGCTTCCACCCCATCTGGGTTTGCATTGTAGCTCAACCAGGCACTTTCAGTCACTATGTGTTTTGTTATGAAGATGAAAAAGGAAAATAAAGAGTCCCCTCCTCCGTGGTGGTAGTGGTGGTTGTGTTCCGTGGAGTTGATTCTGACTCCTGTATGGGGTTTCTGAGGCTGTAAATCTTTACAGGAGCAGAAAGCCTTATCTTTCTCCCATGGAACAACTGGTATTTTTGAACTGCTGACCTTGAGGTTAGCAGGTGGACTTGCATAACCCCCTGCTTCCAGAGCTCCTCTCTCCCCTTGAGTGAGCTAATAAAAGAAAGTTGTTGTATTTTCTTTTTTTAACTTTTTATTGTGAGTCGAGTGAAGGTTTACAGAGCAGATCATCAGTTTTACATTCAACAACTCATATACTTTACTTCGTTATATAGTTGCAATCCCCTCCACTTACTAACAGTTAACAGTATTTACCTCTATTCACTTTAGCATTCCCCCCTGTGTCTTCCGCTACATTCATCTTTCCTCTGCTGACCTCCCTCTTGTATATTGCCTGCCCTGTCACTCATGTTAACATATGTCTACCCTCTAGCCTGTGAATAATTTTCTCCCACTCCCCCCTAAACATCATAGATTATTTCTCTTATCAAGAAATCCTTTCCTTAACTTTTCATTGGTTATGTACAATATTTGTTCTTTTGTTATTGACTAATTTCAAGCAGAATAATGTCCCCCAGATTCATCCATATTGCGAGGTGTTTTGCAGAGTCATTGCTATTCTTCAATGTTGTGTAGTATTCCATTGTGCATATGTATCAAAGTTTGTTTGATCATTCTGTTGATGGGTATTTAAGCTCCATCTTTTGATGAGTCTCATGTACACAGCATATTGAAGGATCTTGTTTTCTCATCCATTCTGTTCTCTCTGTCTCTTGACTAGTGCATTTAATCCATTTACCTTCAGTGTAATTACCCATAGGTGTGAATTGACTGCTGTTATTGTGTTGTGGCTGTGTGTGTGTGTGTGTGTGTGTGTTGCTGCTGGTTTATTCCACATGATTTTCTGCACTGAGTTCATTTTGTTTGTGGGTTTCCTTTTCCTTTTCCATTTCATTTCTGTTGTGGTACTGTTTACTAAATCCTTCTGATTTTCCTCTCTTTTATTTTGATGTAAATATGTATTAATCTTCTTTGAGGTTACTATGCAATTTATTAATTTTTTCCTGTTTAAAACAGTCCGTAAAATGAGGTTTTCTGATTTTGGAGGGATACTATTGAGGACCTAAAGGCGTGTCAACATATTAGCATCACGTCTTTATTATCTGATTCTTTTCTCAATGGGCAGTGCTTTACAGAACACTTTATTCTTTCAAAACCAATGATAAAGGGGTATGTGGAATGAACAGAAGAGACAGTGAATTCCTCAGATTGCTATGGATTGTGACTTTTAAAGCCAGATCCTACAAACTCAGCCTTTTTATCGTCAAATGTTCAAAATTAATTTGCCGAGCTATACAGATGGACTCTCTGCCCCTCCTAAAATTGTCTTTAAAATCACTGAAGTTTACATGGGGTTTTCTGTATAGAAACAGAAGGGTGGTTATGGCTAATGTTTTCTTCTTTCTTTTTACTATACCACTGATTGATTGATTTTGAATAATTGAGAAAAGAGGTCTGTTTTCCAGAGGACAAGTGGATGCGGCTAATGTGCACCCATCATATCTATATAACACCAGCTCAGCTCAGTGATCTGAGGTCTGGGGAGACTCCAACCTGCCCATTTTTGTTTCTCAAAGGCAGGCTCAAAATCACCCAAATGGAACTGGTTTGCTGAATCAGGTTACAATGACCAATTTCATATTTTCATCATTTTCAAAAAGATTGCTCCTTTAATCTAAAAGGCATAGCAAATACACATACACACACAAACAAAAAATTTTAAAACATTCTCCTTAAGATGAGGGCACAACCTTAAAGAGAGTTTAGCACTTTGTGCCCTAGGTTTCTTGCCATCATCTGTGGCATCAGGTCCCCGACCTCAGAGTCCCTGAAAAGACAACAGCCTAGAAGTCACAATAGCCCTTTATTTCAGAATATCAATACGATGTCTTTTTAGGTCTCCTCGTATGACACTGAAGTATAAGCAGTAGACTTCTAGCTGCAGAGTCAGTACTTCAAACCCACCAGCTGGTCCTCAGAAACCCTATATAGGGTCACTATGCATCGGAACTGACTGGATGACACTTAACAACAACATTTACCTACATAAGGTGTTCTGTGGGTTAGGTATAGAGCTGTTAACTGTAAATTCGGTGATTGAAAACTCATCAACTGCTTCACAGAGGAAAGATGAGGCTGTTTATTCCCATATATATTTACAGTCTCTAAAATCTATGGTTGCTGTGAGTTAGAAAGCACTCAAGGACAGTGGGGTTTTTGTTTGTTTGTTTACCTACCTACCCACATCATGATAAACTATGGACAGCATTGAGAAGTATGAGTATTCCGGAACACTTAATTGTGCTCATGAGGAATCTGTACATGGACCAAGAGGCAGTTGTTCAAACAGAACATGGGAATGCTGAATGGTTTAAAATTAAGAAAGGTGTGCAACAGGGTTGTAGTCTTTCAACATACTTATTCAACCTGTATGCTGAGCAAATAATCCAATAAACTGGATTATATGAAGGAAAACATGGCATCAGGATTGGAGGAAGAGTCATTAACAACCTTCCATATGCAGATGATACAACTTTACTTGCTGGAAGCAAAGAGGATTTAAAATACTTACTGATGAAGATCAAAGACCACATCCTTCAGTATAGATTTCACTTCAATATAAAGAAAACAAAATCCTCACCACTAGACAAATAAATGATATCATAATAAATGGAGAAAACATTGAAGTTGTCAAAGACTTCATTTTGCTCGGATCAACACTCAACACCATAGAAGTGGCAGTCATGAAATCAGATGACCTTCTGCATTAGGCAAATCTGCTGCACAAGACCTCTTTAAAGTGTTCAAGAGCAAACTTTGAGGACTAAGGTGTGCCTGACCCAAGTCATGGTATTTTCAACAGTCTCCTATGCGTGTGGTAGTTGGACAGTGAATAAGGAAAACCACAGAAGAATTGATACATTTGATTTATAGTGTTGGAGAAGAATATGGAAAGCACCATGGACTGTAAGAAGAACAAATGAATCTATGTTGGAAGTACAGCCAAAATGCTCCTTAGAAGCCCGGATAGTGAGACTTCATTTCTCATACTTTGGATATATTATCAGGAGGGATCAGTCCCTAGAGAAGGACATCATTCTCGGAAAAGTGGAGGGTCAGCAAAAAACAGATAGACTTCCAATGAAATGAATTGGCACTGTGGTAGTAGCAATGGGCTCAAATGCAACGCTTGTGAGGATGGCGCAGAACTGGGTAGTGTTTTGTCCTGTTATGCATAGGGTCAATATGCGTTGGAACTGACTTGATGGCACCTAACAACAAAAACAACCCACATATGAAGTCACCTATGACTCATGACAATCCAATGAGTGTTTAAAATAAAGAGATCCTGTGTTCCGTAAAACAGATTGGCAGGCCTTACTTCTGAGGTGCTTTTGGGTGGGTTCAACCAGCCATTCTTTTGATTAGTAGTTGAATGTGTAACTATCTGCACCATCCAGGGATCTTTTTAAACTCTTTAACCACTGCATGTCCCTACCTCAAATACGTCTTTAACAGATTCTGTGCATTTCAGTTAAATCTACTACTCTTGAAGAAATTAGCATTTCTTAGAAGGTTAGTTATTCATTCTGTTGACTACGAAGCTTGTCTATTAAAAGAAAAAATGTAAAATGGAGACCAGCAGGAAGGAAATGAATATTTGTAAAGAACCATGTGCTAGGTTGTCTTTTGTGTGAGATTTTTTTTTTTTTTTTCTTTTCAGAAACCCTCTTTTCTTTCTCCATTGATGGACATATCACCCAAAAAAGCTCTTTCTGTCAGAAAACTTGAAATGGTTGTTGTTAAGTGCTGTCGAGTTGGTTCTGATTCATAGCGAGTCTGTATAAGGTTTCTGAAAAGTGGATGGTGAGTTTGAACCACCAACCTTGTGGTTAGCAGTCCAGTGCTTATCCTATAGTGTCACACCAGGACATTATGTAAATATTTCCTGAGGGGATCCTGATTGTCAAACTACTTCGTCAGAAAAATGAAGTAATAAAGATAGGATCTGTATTCAAATGCATATTACTATTTTTTTCTTGGTTAGGTTGACAAAGGTACACTAATTTCAATCAGAATTGAGAAGAATGGAATAGGAGGATAGAAGCGTCAATATTTCCCTGAAGGTTAAGACATTTTTTTCCTAATATCTCTCTCCATGAAACTCAAATGTTGAATGGGCCTGCCTTCATCTTCCTTTGAAATTGCTTTCCTGGGTATTTTAAAATTAATCAGTCAAGCAAATATTTATTGACCAATGCTAGGCACTGAGAAAGATACAAAACTGTAAAAGACATGATCTCTATCACAAAGACTTTATAAGTGAGTTAAAGAGGGAAGAGCTGTGAAAAGTTAACAGACAAGGTTGCATATAAGAAGCATTTTTGTGTAGGGAAAGAAATCTAGGCAAATATATTAAAATCCCGTTAAGTGATTCCTATTGAACAGATATACTTTGAGAACAAGTTTGCTCCCGGTTGCCAATAAATTACAAGTCAATGGTAAAATCTCTTTCCATTCGGGAGACCTGGGTTTGATTCCCGTCTAATACACCTTATGTGCTGTCATTGGAGGCTGGCATGTTGCTATGATGTTGAATAGGTTTCAGCAGAGCTTCCAGGTTCTGATGGACTAAGAAGAAAGACCTGGCGATCTACTTCTGAAAATCAATGGCCCAATCTATGCCTAACCATGGGGAAGGTTCTGGACAGAGCAGCATTTTATTCCGGTGTGCTAGGGGTCATCATGAGTTAAGGGCTAGCAGCCAAAACAACATGTAGACTTAATTAAACTTCAGAAAGCATGCCTACACCTATACATCCAAACCAGTTACCTACTACTGCGTTGACCTTGTTATTGGAGTTGTCAACTCAGGAATAGGGGTGAGGAGGTGCGGGGTGGGGGTGGGGGGCCTGAAGGCTAGATTTACACATCATTTTACTTCATATTAAAAAGCATCTTTTCCCTTCCAGCCCTTTTTTTTTTTTAATCTCTTTTCTGTCATTTCAAAACTGGAAGGACACTAATGCTTATTGAGTGTTCACTGTGTACCAGTCACTTTATATAAGACATCTCATTTAATTCTTGCAACAACTATCATTATTATTATTATATGGATGAGAAAA
The DNA here is from genome assembly GCF_000296735.1 of Chrysochloris asiatica. Classification (NCBI taxonomy): domain Eukaryota; kingdom Metazoa; phylum Chordata; class Mammalia; order Afrosoricida; family Chrysochloridae; genus Chrysochloris; species Chrysochloris asiatica. The sequence continues at coordinate 26,810,060 of NW_006408526.1, forward strand.
TTGCATCTTGGAAAGGTTACATACCTTGGGCAGATCTGACTACAAAGCCCATACTCTTTACATTATATCCTATTTTCTCAAAGCTTTTCTTTTCCCTGGATAATGTGTGGTGGCGCTGTGGGTTAATGCACTGGACTGCAAAATTGGTTTGAATCGCAAGTTCAGCGGTTCAAGCTCACAAGCTGCTCTTCAGAAATTTTATACAGGCTCTCTATGGGTAGGAACCAACTTAATGGCACACAACAACAATATGTGTGGTTAGTATAGCCCATCCAGATGTGAAGAGTGACCAGCTTTAACATGCACATGGACGTGTGGCAATTTCTTTTTTTGTATGTTACACACATTCCATTCTAATTCAACTCAAGCCAAAGTTCTGACTTAGTTTAAGGCAAAACAGCAAAAAAAAAAAAACAAAAACAAAAACAAAAAAACAACCCTGCCTTCTTGTTGTGGAATCTGAGAGTGCTTTGGACTTGAGAGTCATCTTACCGCACAAGCCCTTACACTTAACCCCTACCCCACTGAGGAAAGCCCGGTTGTGGAGCTTAGGGTAAGTACTGGACTGGTAACCTCAATATCGACGGTTCAAACTATCAGCCACTCTTGCAAACCCTTTACAGCAGGGGTGGGAAACGGTGGGAAACATCCAGCCTGTGGGCCTTATGTTTTTAACTTGTTGTTAAGTGCCGTTGAGTAGGTTCCGACCCGTAGCGACCCTGGACAGGGTTTCCGAGGCTGTAAATCTTTATGGGAGCAGAAAGCCTCATCTTTCTCCCGCTGAGCATCTGGTAGTTTCGAACTGCTGACCTTGCGGTTTGCAGCTCAATATGTAACCACTACACTACCAGAGCACCTTGCGGCTTTATAAGCCCCTGAAATCATTTGGTCTGGCAACCATAATAATTCCACTCATCACAATGTTGTTGTTGTTAAGTGCCATCCAGTGGGTTCCAACCCATAGCGACCTTATATAGGGTTTCCGAGGAGCAGCTGCTGAGCTTGAACCGCCAACTTTGCAGTTCAAATGGCTTTGCAGTCTGGCGCATTAACCCACAGCACCACACCAGGACTCCCTAGTCATCACTTTGTTGTTGTTACATGCCCTGGAGTCGGTTCCATCTCATAGTGACCCTGTATAGGATTTCTGAGGCTGTAAATCTGTACGGGAGCAGAAAGCCTCATCTTTCTCCTGCGGAACAGCTGGTAGTTTCGAACTGCTGATCATGAGAAGTTAATTAAATGTTTGATCAGTTATAGCAGGTTAATTTTTAAGTTGATAATTTTATATGGTCCGCGAATGATGTTAAAATTTTGGCCAAAAAAAGGTTCCCCACTCCTGCTTTGGAGTCCTGGTGTGGCGCTGTGGGTTAATGCAAGGTCAGTTTGAACCATAAGTCCGGTGGTTCAATCTGCTCCTCAGAAACCTTATACAGGGTCACTATGAGCTGGAATCAACTAGACTGCACTAACAACAATCCCTGCTTTATGGAGGGAGTTGCTGTGAGTCAGAACAAATTCCATGGCATACAACAACACCCCTGGGAAAGTGGCCCCAGACTGAAATCTTCTACTGCTGCAGGCACACACTTCTGAGGTGTCTGAGTGTGTACCATGGGTTAACAGTTTGGCAAAGGATTCTGAAGGAAGAGATGAGGTAGGGGGTAGGGGGAGTTGTTTGTGAGTCTCTGGTTTCCTGTTCCTCCCTTTCTTTGATGGCTGCCCTGGCCTTTGAAGTTGGGTAAACAACACAGCATGGTGGGAGGGGATGCCAGCTGCCCATATACCACTGGCAGGAGAAGACCTGTTGCCTTCCCTCCCTAGCCTGGGAGGTGTTTTCTATTGGAGCACTTCTCCCTGGGGTATTCCACATTGGGCGCTACTAAACAGCGAATCCCAATTGAAACACTGGTTATGAGGCCTTAAGCAACAGCAACTCAGGACAAGGACTTTCTAGCTGCAGTCTAGTCTTCTCAGCTGATTTTTCCCTCCTTAGGTCAGAAGAATGGGAAGGTCCTCTACATTTTTCTTTTGGCTTCATTCTCCCAACCACCTGGCAACCCCTCAACCCCTGTTTTCTTTACTCTGTCTCCTTTTCAAATGCTTTTGCATTTTCAGGGGTTGATCTCTCTTCATCTTCTTTCTTCTCTACTTAAAGGAAATTATCTACGTGGCCTGTCTATTTTTCAAGCATTCATTAAGCACCTATAGTATGCAATGCAATGTGCTAGGGTTTGTGCAGTAATAAGACTTAGATTAGTATCAAAGCAGTGAGTTTTAGCAGTTGCATGGAAGGAGTACCAAACAAGTAGTCAAAGGGCTATGAGGAGAATCCACCCTAGCGTCTCTTGCAGAGAAAAGAAAGAAACAATCTTGCATGGTATAGCTGCCTACGGAAGCAGGCATTCCTAATGCTGCAAAGCATCTCAGAGATATGTTACTGCAGTTTCTGAGAGTGGCTGGTGGGTTTGAACTCTCATTCTTGCAGTTAACAGTACAGCGCTTATCCTACAGCGCCATACCAGGGCTCATCTCAAAGAAATAGGGCAATATAATTATGTTCATCTAGGTAACTTATTTTAGCCCATAACTTAAATGGATAACAGTATTGTAGCATGGTGCATCTGAGACAGGGGACTCGAACATCAGACAGGTTCAAATGCCCAGTCTTTCAGTAACTAGCTGTGCCCATTTTAAGTTTTCTCAGACTTATTTCCTCATTCCTAAAACTGAAAAATACAAATGAGTATTTCCTAGTGTTGTGAGGATGAATTGAGATGCTGCAGGAAGAGTACTGAATACCCTGTCTAGCATTTGATCACTATTCCATAAACACAGGTGGAAATGTCCTAGATCTACAAGGAAAAGGGCCCCCAAGCTACTGGAAGTAGAACAGAGACTTGAGTTCTACAATCTCTTGATTTCCAGACCTGATTTTCTCTGTTTGGACAATTTCAACACACTGAAGGTGCTATTCATGGCTTTGGAGACAGGGGTACCTCAGTTAATGAAGCTTCAGGGAATGGAGTGCTTTTATTCCGCATTTTAAAAGCAAACAACAACAACAAAAACCCTCCATAAATCATTTGAACAAAAAGCTGCATATATTCACAGCTACCTATGACAAAAACATCTTGAGCACAGCTTCTATTTGTCCCTTTCCAGTTGAATGTAAATAGGGTTCATCCTAGGCAAATTTGTAAAGACTAAAAAGGATTCCCTTATTCCACTTCAATAGTGAGTGTCAGGTGTTCTTTCTCCTGCCGTGTTCCTTTTCAAAATAAGAAAGTGCCTGCCGTCAGTCATTTATTCTTATTGGTAGATTGACTTCAGGGTCAAAGAACTTCAGTATATTGTGTGGTCCTGACAATGTTTCCATTTTAACCCTTTCGCATTCAGCTATGGGAGCCATAACCTTTTGTTCATTGACTTAAGTTTCAGGCATTAGCTGGAAGACAGAGAGAAATGAGGGGTTAAGAGAACCCTGAAATATCTTCTCTGCTTCCCCAAGATATTAGAAGGATGAACTATGAACTGTCAAACTCTTTCCTGCAGACCAGTGGCTTGCTAATGGGATAGGGGTAGGAAACAGTATGGGAGTGTTACAGATTGAATTCTAACCAATCCCCATCCTCCATTTATTTAGAAGTCCTATCCACTGGTAGCTGTGAATACGACCTTGCTTGGATTTAGGGTCCCTAAAGACTCCTGGTGTGGTGCTGTAGAATCAACAATGGCTTGGGAACCACAAGGTCGACAGTTCAAGCTCCTTGGAAAACCCATGCAGAGTTGCTATGAGTCAAAATTGACTCCATGGCACTTACCAATAGTAACAAAAACAACAACAAGCCTGATACCTGTGAACATGACCTTGTTTGGAATTAGGGACTTGAAACAGCTCTGGTAGCATAGTAGTTGTGAGTTGGGCTGCTAACCACAAGGTCAGCAGTCCAAAACTACCAGCTATTCCACGGTAAAAAGATGAAGCTTTCTGCTCCCATAAAGATTTACAGCCTCAGAAACACCACCACCACCAAAGATGTTATCAGTTAAATTAACATTTTGTTGTTGTTGTTGTTTGTTAAGTGCTGATGAGTAGGTTCCACCTCATTGTTGTTAAGTACCATTGAGTTGGTTTTAACTCATAGTGACCCTATGCACAACAGAATGAAACACGGCACCACATTCTCACAATTGTGGCTACGTTTGAATCCACTGCTGCTGCCAGTGTCCTAATGCCATCTGGAGTGGTATCCTATCACAGAGGAGACGAAACCCAGAAGCAGCATACACAAAAGCAAGACAGTCATGAAAAGATGCGGAAAAAGTCAAGAAATGCCAAGAAATTCTCAAGGGTACCAGAAGCTGGATGAGACAAAGGACGATAGATCATATAAATACATGGTTCTGCTGAAGCTGTACATTTGGACTTCTAGTCTCTGGAACTATGAGACAATAGGTTTATGTTGTTTGAAGCTTCCCAGTTATAGGACTTTGTTATGGCAGCCCTAGGAAACTTCATACAAATGGAATCTGAGAAAGATTACCAGAATCTCCATTATTCCTTCAACTCAAATTCCCCAAGTCAAAAATTGAAGGACACAGGACAATCACGGATGCTTATTAGAAAGAAGTTTAAAGAACATTAAAAACTGTATTTGTGAGATAAAGGCCAAGCAAGCTGTGCTGAAGTTGTTTTTTCTTTCTTTTTGTTTTCTATCATAACAATGCACCTGCTCATTCTTTGATGTGGTGTAAATCAAAAGGCTCAGAAATCTTTGTGGGAGGGTTAAAGAGATGGAAAGATGGCCTTCAGAAGTGTTAGTCTTAGATGGAGGATATGTTGAGAACAATCGCTTCACATTGTGATATTTTTGGTTAATAAAGGTCTCTATGGCACTGGACTTCAAATTGCAAGGCCCCTGATTTGAGTCAGTTAGCAGATCTGCAGGACAAAGATGAGGCTTCCCGCTCCCACACAGATTTAAAGCATTGGAAACCCTTTACAGGGTCTCTATGTGACAGAGCCAACTAGACAGCACCTAACAGCAATAACAAAATGGTTTTTAGCAAAAAATTTTACTTACCCCTGAATAATATAAGTAAAACCAATGTGTTTGCCTTCCAAACAGAAATTCAGGAAAAATCTTCAAATCCCACTCAACCAGGTTGCCATCCTTATATCCTCACAGCCGACATTGTTCTCGATCCTCTCTCTGCCCTCCCCGCTCCATTTCTTAACCTTTCTCCACTTGGGCATATAAATTTGAATGAATTACTTGTCTTCTGAGTCTCTGGTTCCTCAATTTTGAAATAAAAATAACATCTCTTTCATTGACAACAGTGAGAATATAGGGTAGGCTATAGGTACAGCTCCAAGAACAGAGGCTAGAATCCTGGTGTGGCGATGTAGGATAAGCACTGATGGCTAACTGGACGTTCAGCAGTTCAAACCCACCAGCTGCTCCTCAGAAACCCTATACAGGCTCACTACGAATCAGAACCAACTCAGTGACACTTAACAACAACAGGACAGAGCCTGAGCCTAGTTGTTGTTGTTGTTAAGTGCTGTCAAGTTGGTTCCAACTCCTAGCAACCCCGTATAAGGTTTCCAAGGCTGTAAATCTTTAGAGAAGCAGAAAGCCTCATCTTTCTCCTGGGGAGCAGCTGGTGGGCTCAAATCTCCAACCTTTTGGTTAGCAGTCCAGTGCTTATCCTACAGAGCCACAGCTCTCCCATAGATAAGGCTCCTAGGACAAAGCCGGCACCTGGTGGACACTTAATAAATGCTTATTCATCCATTCCATTTGTCAGTCTGCCATTTGGCCAGTCATTAGAATAAACATTTATGCACATATAATATAAACCAGGCAGCAAGGTGGTCCCTGGCGAGGCAACAGTGAGCAAGACATAGTACTTCTCCTTAAGAGATGCAGAGTTAAGCACAGTGGTCTTCACCCCCAGAGTGTACCACAATCACTGGTACAAGGAGCTTTTCCTGGACCCCACCCAGACCTCCTGGCTTGGAATTGCTGGGAAGGAAACTGTTTTATTAAAAGCTCCACTGGGTTCTGATGTACAGCCAACAAATGAGAATTACTCTGGGGGCTAAAGCTCTTTTCTTCCCTCCCCACAAAATTTCTTACAACATCAATCTGGTATTTTCCTTTTGCCCTAGGCAGACAACACAGTTTAGGTTTACTGGTATATTCTTTGTTATTTTAGTTAGTATTTGTATTCATTTTCTGAGGTTGTCCTAACCAAGTACCACAGACTGAGTGGATTAAAACAGCAGAAATGTATTCTCACAGTTCTCGAAGGTAGAAGTCCAAAATCAAGGTGCCCACAAAGCCATACTCCCTCAGGAAGCTCTAGGTGAGAATCTTCTCTTGCCTCTTTCTAATTTCTGATGGCAATCTTTGGCATTCCTTGGCTTGTAGGTATATTTTTATCCACTCTGTCTCCATCTTCACCTGGGTGTCTTCCTTCTGTGTGTTTCTGCATCCAAATTTTCCTTTTCTTATAAGCAAACCACTTACTGGATTTAGGGCTTACTGTAAACAAATATGACTTCATTTTAACTTGGTTGGTTACATCTGCAAGACTATTTTCAAGTTACAAATTCCAGGTAGACATGAATTTCAGGGTGGGGATACTATTCATTTCAACACAATGTTTAATATTGTTTTGGTCTTCACCTTAGTTGTTTTGCATCCTGGTGCATCACTCTACTGGCAGTATATTTCTGTGTCTGCCCATGATACTTAGGACTAAGAAGTGACTTTGTCATTGAGCTAAGTTTTCTTTGTTAATAATAGTTACTACTTGAATAATTTTTCTATAGTTGGTAGTTGCAGTTAGAGTCAGTTCCAACTCATGATGACCTTACAGGTAACAGAACAAAACATTGCCCGCTCTTACATCATCTTCATAATTAATCTTCTTGAGTCCACTGTTGTAGTCACTGTGTGTTTGGAGTGCCTTCCAACTTATAGGACTCACCTTCCAGCAATGTGTTGGACATTATTCTGTTGTGTTCCAATGGGTTTTCAATGACACATTTTCAGAAGTAGATCAACAATCTTTCCCTTCTCGTCTGTCTTAGTCAAGAAACTCCACTGAAAGCTGTCCATTGGGGGTGACCCTGCCAGTATATGCAATACCAGTGGCAAAGCTTCCAGTATCACATCAACAACACACATGCCACCACGCTACAATACACTGACACACAGGTGGTAGACAGTTTTTCTAGAAGACCAGTATTGCTTCTTGCTTTTTTTTGCTCTTTGTCTTCAGCTTCTCCCACAGAGCCTAGCTTCTTGTGCTTCATACTAATGAAAGTAACAAATTGTGATAGTTTGAAGCTCAAGTTTCCCATTCATATTAAGATAGTTACTGGTTGGCTAGAAGATATCTTTGGGTGGTGGAGACCTTTGGAGTACTAAGTTCATACCAAGTGTTATAATTATTATGATGATATATCACTCAAAAAACCCTCAGTAGTGCAACCAATTTCTTCAAAGATTCATCCAATTTAGCTCTGAATCAATACCAAATGTTATCCAAAAGTCAAGTTCTGTTGTAAGACACTAGATCTGTGAATGATCAATAGACAGATAGGCTAGCTGAAGCCTGGTCAGTTGTAATTCTGAGCTGCCAGCTTTAAAAAAGAAAAGAAAAGAAAAAATTATATATATAGATGTAGATATATAGATGAAGAAAGGAAGAAAAAGGTTAAAATCTCTAGATTGGATGGAATGAGCTGAAGTGTTTTCAAATGGATTTGAGAAACTGAACAGTTCCCAGGCGGAAAGATAAAATGTGAAGCTGCCGTCAGTCTGGCTTTCTGGCTCGCCTAACCTTTTTACTGCCGGATAATGAGGAATCAGCTATAATTTAGACACAGTATTCTTTTCACAGATTATATTGAGGTTGTGGAGGGAGGGGGCAGGGAGAGAGACTCACTTTCTAGACTTGCATCATCTCTCTTCAACAGACAAGACTGCTCTCCCCAGCCCCACCCCCCCAACCAGGCACATTACGGAGCATTTCCTCTGTGTGTTGTTGTGACGAATTTGGAGTCAAGAGAGTGCTTGAATTGGATTTATTACAATTGGAAGAAAAGAAATTGTAATCTTTATGAGCTAACGACATGGAACCTTATAATAAGAGAATGAAGGATCATTTCAAATGTAAAGCAAATTAGATTATGGAGGTCAAATCCTTCAGAACAGATACCAGGACTTTAGACTGCTTGCTCATATATTTGGCATCCTTTTTTTTCTTTTTAATGCAGGTTTTGAATGAACATTTAAGTGTTTTTTTAAAAAAAACATGTTTAATATTGTTATGGAGTGAAAGTGCCCCTGAAAAAGCCAAATGACAAATGAGTAAAAGAAGTGTAATCTACCAAAAGAATTCACTGATGTACATGCTAAGTCAGAACTTGCCTTCATTTACTTCTAGACCTGAAATGAAATTCATCAGGACTTCTGACCAGCTACCAAGTCACTAAGCAGGGGTAAAGCCAAGTCATACAGGTAAGTGTCTTGTTTTCAAATTTCTCATGGAAGGAGATTTCCTAGTTTTTTGAGTTACTTGTTTTGTTATTCATTCTCTGGATAAAACCAAATAAATTCAGCCTTAGGTCTTACAGAACTCTTGCCTTACAATTTAAGATCTTATTTGTAGCTGGTTCTTCGTCTTTACTCCTAATCCTTCAAAAACAGGCACATTATTCTAACCTAGGATATTGCCTATAATTAATATTTACTCTCAACCACATATCTTTTCCATAATATAATTTAGCTTTTAAGGTTATGTAGGATCAGCATCGATATAGAATATGTGTAACATATATCTCTCTTGCTGCTGATCTGTTATTGCTGCTCCTCAACAAAACTGAAGGCAATCCTTCTCTCCTCCTTCTACTCTACATCTACTTCTAATTCCCTGCCTTCGTTCTTGGCCATGATCTCAGTCTCCTTTGGGGTTTACTTACTACTTTTCTACATTCATTTCTTGTATCTCTGGAAATGGGCAAAGTAATAGAAAAACGATTCTAGTTCTAATCAAGCCCTTTCCTGTGACCCATCCAAAACCAAACTCCAAACCACTGCCATCAAGTTAATTTCTACTCACAGACACACATGCTATGTGCTGTTGAGTTGGTTTCAACTCATAGTGATTCCGTATAGGATTTCTGAGGAGTGGCTGGTGGGTTTGAGCTGCCAAACTTGTGGTTAGCAGTCCAGTGCTTACCCTACAGCTACAGAAGACTAAAATAAGGAATTTGAACGCAATTGTGACCACAGCATTAATAAGGTTTGGGAGTCCAAAGATTAAATAAACTAAAGAGATGACATTTTCCAGATTTCGGGTTAGAACGATGGATGGTTGACAGCTTAAAGCATTTTCTCTTTTCCTAGCTCTGGGCATCTGTGAGTATAAACAATTTATACCTTCTATTCAGTGGCTTCAGCACACCTTGTTAGCATATCGATATTATTACCCTCATTACAGAAACAGAGAGTAAGAGACAATAATTAGGAATTGTGCCAAGTAGTTGCCTACCGTGGTGGCCAGAATTAGAGTCCATGTTCTCTACTGCACAGACTGTACTTTTCAATGAGTTCATCCCAAAGGAACCTTCCTTGCTCCTTTCACCAGCATTTCCCTTGAAACACAAATGGGCAAAGAAGACCCACAGTCAGCTCTGGAATAGTAATTTCTCTGCTCCAAAGAAAGGTCTCTCTGGAGATCCTTCATGCCAAGTGCAGGTTTAGATGATACAAACATTTAAGTGCATATTGATTGCAGTCAGATACTGTACCCTGACCTGCATCTCAAGCTCTGGACTGTATTTCTCTGGAATACTAGCTTTTGATGTATTAACCTTCTACCCGTTCCCCATGGAACAGAGCACAGGCCCAAATCAAAGGCTTGGACAGGGGTCAAAGTTTTACCTATTAAACTGTGCAGGAGTTTGACCTTGAGAACCACATTTTGCATGAACTTAATCTTGCTACAGATTCTTTAAAGAACCCAAATATTTGGGCTTCCATCCTGCTTAATTTATTCTTGTTTTCCCATTCTTCTTTGAAAAATCAAGATTATAAGAAAAAAGAGAAAAAAGACACCCAAATGACAGCTCTTTCTCTTTGTCCAAGTTGTGAGGGTAGGATTCCTTACATCCAACTACCACTGTAGGAACTGTAGGGATCTCTAAGGAATGCAAACTCTACAGACACTTGGAAGAAAGGAGCTTTCAGGATGGAGGGGAACAAAAAGGGTGCTAAGGCATCACAGAATCATAAATATTTGAACTGTAAGAACCAGGGAGTCCTGGTGTGGCAATGTGGTTAATGCGCTGGCCTGCAAGGCCAGTTTGAAAAGCAAGGTAGGTGGTTCAAACTCACCAGTAGCTCCTCAGAAATCTTATACAGGGTTGCTATGAGTCAGTATAAACAATAACAGCAAAGAAACTTGCCAAAATCATCTGGATCAATCTTCTGTATTCAAACAAGAAGAGGCATTAAAATTTCCATTTTATGTGAGATCCACATAAGGGAAATGGTTAAGTGATTTACCCAAGGTCACTCAGCCACTGAATGTCAGAAGTAAGGCTCAGCTTGGTGCCCTGCCTCCATGTACAGTGTTGGCAAAGGACAGCTCAACTCATCCACAGAAGGCCGTAAATGTCTCTTTCTTCATTGGAAACAAACTACCTTCAGGCCAGATGGCTGGAGTTATAAAATTAATATTCATTTTTTCCCCCAAAAAAGCTCTTTTACCATGGAGAATGGGGGCAGTGCAATTGAAAGCTCCATCCAAGAAATAGAAGATGCACACAGAACACTATGCTGTCAAGGACAGGCTGGCAAGGGGCCCTCAGGAAGCTTCATGGACATCAAACCAAATTATTATAGTGTTTTCAATCAGCAGATGGAATTCCGCAAACAATAACATTTACAAGGTAATCTCCATTCTAAGTAATTGTCATTTCCCAAGAGTCAATTGGTAGAAAAGGTTATAACCATCCTAGGGAAGACGTACCTGCTTCTGACTATCTTTCCTACCTTCAATTAACTTTTGATTTAACACATGCAGAAAACACATTCTTGTATTTACTCACACACACACGAACACACATTTATGCACATGTGAACACATGACACTTCAAAAGACTACAGGATAGCTTGTCTGTAGGATCTTAATCATAATTTGTGTAAGTTTCAGGCTTTCTCCATCAATAGTAAGAAGGAAACCAGTGCTGGGCAGCGGTGTTCCCGTATCAAAGAACAAAGTTGAAACTCCCATACAATTATGTTTGATCACAGTAGAAGGTGAAATCATTAGATATTAGCGAGGTGCAGTGGAATAAAAATGATGTGTTAGCGGGGGTTCATTACACTGTATTTTCAGAGCCAGGAAGATCAATGCGTTCATGCATCATGAATTAGGCTCTAGCTTTAGCCTGCCCTGCTCTCCGGAAACCCAACATGATCTATCACCAGCCATACATCACCGTTTCAGGATTGCACATTAACGAGAAAGCTGCAGTTTCCGCTTGTCAAGCTGACCAGCTGCCTCTTTCATTGCAGAAAGGGGAATATTTCTGGTTCAGGATTTTACTTTTAAAACAAAAAAGGGGCATAAGAGGTCAGTATAAGCGGACAGTCCCACTTTCTGATCTTCGATGCTTGTCCTAATGCTATGATTGATGATTCAGTCTTTCTTCATCTTGGGCCCTCCTGGAACCAGGGTGCAAGCACTCACTGTTATGACTTTAGACGGTAGATAGGGCATAACCCACTTGGCATGCCTAGTGTCTTCTGGGACACACCCTGTGTCCCCCAAACTTCACTTAACATCCATAGCTATATTTAGACATCTCCAAGGGAGCTCTAGCTGCTACATACCCCACTCTCGTCTGCCCACTACTCTTCTACTATCGCCCTTCCCATCCCAACATATACATCTCTTCCCAGTAATAGTAAGCTTCTTCACTACCCAGCAGTTTGCCACTAACACTTTCCCTTCATTTATTCAGTCCACCTCTCCTCCTCCCTGCCTGACCCCACACCTGCTAGTGCAGGTCCTCTTCCCTGCTGGTGCTCAGATACCCACAGACACTTCTGATCGCTGCTTTTAATCGGCGTTTAGCCAGTCTGTCCATATTTAGTTCTTTTAATCTTTCCTCATCATTCAATCTCTCCAGCCTCTTCATCATTTTTTTTTTTTTTTTTTGGTATGTTGCTCTTTCCTGAGTTTTATCCAATTTGTCTACATCATCTTTCTGGCTGTGACATGCCCACCGGCTCTGAACTCGATCACTATAGGAAGAGTATCTACCCACCCTTATCTTCTGTTCTAGTCTTTATTCAGGTCTGTTCCTCACAAACAGATGTTTGGGGTGAATTCTGTCTGGAAAGATGTGTCTCTTGCCTGTTCAGATCATTGCAGGGACAAAAGTAAAGGAAATAGAGAAAGAAAATCCTATGGATCATAATGGCCGCATCTGTAATTGATCAGCAGCTAATGACAATAGTATTAGAACAAAAGAGATTCAAGTGAAATACACAGGAGAACTTCTCTCCTATCATTCCTTAAAAACAGCAGAGACCTTGACCTCAAGTGCCTGGTCTCTGTATGAAGGAGGGTCTTTGAGGCAGTTTCTCTGATGCCCCATTTCTAGCCTACAGGCTGGGCTAGCCGTGACCATCTAACTTGATAACTTGGTGGTGGTGATCACCTCTGGAAACAGAACTTTCCCAGATGCCATAAGATGAAACAGAGCAGCTGGAAAGAATTGTCCAGCTCCATGTGTGAATATCTGTAAGAGCTGGTTTGAGGCCTTGGGGGATTACAGTTTTGAAGGTTACAGCTTTATAAGAAGCTTGAATTCAACAACAGAAGTTATGGACCATAGACTTTGCTTAAATGAAGACGCAGTTACTGGAAGAAGGCATGGAGTTGAGATGAGCAGACAGCAAGATCCCAGACCCAGTTGGCTTAATGTACAGAATCATTTGCAAGGCAGTTTCTGTGTAAGAGAGTAAAACTCAGGCTGCTTGGTGGAAGGCAGGTTTTTTATTTGAATAGGAACAATAAAAAGCCAAATCTTGGTAAGAGATTTCCTACTTGCTAAGAGCTTGGGGAGGCACTGTTGATGGACTCAAGTGTGGCAACAGCAGTGAGGTTGGCCCAGGATCAGACATTGTTTCGTTCTGCTGTGCATAAGGTTGCTATGAGTTGATGCCGACTCGATGGCACCTAACAACAAGAGCTTGGAGTCCATTCTTTCTTTTCACTCAGATTTCTTCTCAAATGGACTCCACTTCCTTAGAAAGAACTTTCTGAAGAACACCTTCTAAAATAGAATGACTTGGTTATCTGTCCACTTTCCTGCAAGTATACTCTGTTTTCTTTATCCAATTCTCCCACCAGAATGGAAACTCCATGAAAACAAAGATGTTCCCCAAATAGCAGTAGCAGTATAAGATTCTAGCCCTGTATTTGATTATAGGTTGTTGGGTTTCCCCCTTTGTTTGCTGGCAACATGAAGTATACAGCCCCCATGAAGCACAGACTCCCAAGGTCTGAAGAACAGATGAATTGGCAAGGTTTGACTCACTCTGCTTCTCTTGGGATCTTAAATTCAAGCCCTGCTGAGTTCAGAGCAGGGAGGTAGAGCTGAGAAAACCTGCCCTTTACATATTGTTTTCTTAAAAGTTGGAAGTGAGAGAAAACGAAAGTGTCAGTTGTCAAAAGACAGAACTGAAAAGCCCAATCCCGGCCTCTGCCTCCTTCAGGCTGAGGCCACCAAACTGTTTATCCTATTTTGCTTTGAAAGATCCTATACCCAAGAGATTTTTGTCATTGCCTCTTTCCCCCTTGAAAGCATAGCTGTTGTGTTTGTCAGCTTGATGTTGTTGCTGTTAAGTTAACCTTGAGGTTAGCAGTCCAGTCCTATGCTGCCACACTAGGTCTGCCAGCTTGTTGTTAAGTGTCATTGTGTCAATTCTGACTCATAGCAAACTTATGAGGGTTTCTGAGGAGCAGCTGGTGGGTTTGAACCAACAACATTTGGTTAGCAGTCCAGTGCTTATCTTACAGCATGACACCAGGACACCCTGGTTTTATGCATGGCTTAAAGTTTATAGGCCACCCCTCATCTATCAGTTCCTTGTACTGTGGAGGCTAATGTGTTGCTATGATGCAGGAAGCTATGCCAACAGCCTTTTAAACACCAGCAGAAGCACCATGGTGGAAAGGTTTCAGCCGAGTTTCCAGATTACAACAGACTAGGTAGAATGAGAGGCACCCTACTTCGGAATGTTTAACCCCTGAAAACCTTATGAGTAGCAGTGGAACACTGTCAGATAGCACCGAACTATTGAATATTGAAACATGATGAAGAGCACCAGAAACTATATTGTCTGATATAGTGTCAGAAGATGAGCCCCTTAGGTTGGAAGGCACTAGAACTATGACTAGGGAAGAGCTGTTTCCTCAAAGTAGAGCTGACTGTGATTAGACAAATGGAGTAGCATTTTCGGGACTTTCGTTTGGTGATAGGGCACAACTCAAAAAATGGAGAAACAGCTATAAACATTCACTAATAATTGGACCATGGAATGTCTGAAGTATGAATCCAGGCAAACTGGAAGTTGTCAAAAATGAAATGTAACACATAAAGATCAATATGTTAGGCCTTGGCTGTTGGTTGGTTGGTATTCCAAGGCTGTAAATCTTTACCGGGGCAGAAAGGCTCATCTTTCTCCCATGGGACTGGTAGTTTTGAACTGCTGACCTTGAGGATAGCAGCCCAACTCATAACCACTACCCTTCCAGAGCTACCCACTAGGCATTAGTGAGCTAAAATGGACTGGTATAGGCCATTTTGAATCTGACAATCATATGGTTGACTATGCTGGGAATGGCAAATTGAAGAGAATGATGTTGCATTCATCATCAAAAAGAACATTTCATGATCTATCCGGAAATATAAATCTGTCTGTGATAGAATAATATTCATACACCTATGAAGAAGACCAGTTAATACCACTATTATTGAAATTTATGCATCAACCTCTAAATCCAGTGATGATGAAACTGAAGAATTCTATCAATTTCTTCAGTTTGAAATTTAATGCAATCAAAATGTACTGATAATTATGGGTGATTAGAACGAAAATGTTGGAAACAGAAGAAGGATCAGTAGTTGGAAAATATGACCTTGGTGATCAAAATGATGCTGGAAATCACATGATAGAATTTTGCAAGATCAATGACTTATTAGTTGAAAATACCTTTCTTAAACAGTATAAAAGACAACTACACACATGGACCTCACCAGTTGGAATACACAGAAATCAAATTCCCTACATGTGTGGGAAGAGATGGTGGAAAAACTCCATACCAAATTGCTCATATGCAGGTTCAAGTTGAAGCTGAAGAAAATTAAAACAAGTCCACAAGAGCCAAAATATGACCAGGAACATATCCCACCTGAATTTAGAGATTATTTCAAGGACAAATTTGATGCTTTATACACTAATAACTGAATACCAGAAGAGTTGTGGGATGACATCAAGAACACCATATATGAAGAAAAAAAAGGGTCATTAAAAAGACAGGAGAGAAAGAATATACCAAAATGGATGTCAGAAGAGACTCTGAAACTTGATTTCCAACATAGAAATGCAAAAGCAAATAGAAAGGCAGACCGACTATTACTACAAGAACAAGCAAGTTGCTTGCCCAGGAGACATCAAGGCAAGTGGTTGGATCCCCTCAGAGCAAACCCTCTTCCAAGACTAAGACTCAATGGGAATACACGCTCTTCTTGGTGACCACATTCGTCACCGGTAAGGGGAAGTGAGGGAAAAACAGCAATGAAGCTGCGAGCTATGCCCTACAACGTTCAATAGATTCCTGTGAACCCGGGTGGAGACCTGGTTGGCCAGCAGTGTGGCAAAACCTGGGAACTCTTTGGCTCAGAGTCAGTGACATAGCCACAGAGGACTAGAATGGAGAATGAAACATCCAGCTGATAAGAAGAGAGGGCATATGCACAAGAACACCCACACTTGCAGATAATACCCACTTGACCTGGCTTCAATGACTGGATGATCAGAGTTCAACTAGAAGAAGAAAGAAGAGGAAAAAAAGAGTAATCTGATATAATTTGATGAACTTGACCTACACGTATGGATGCAGTAGCTCAAAAGAGGGAACAAATCTTTATAGTGAGGATCATTCCCACCCCCTCCATACACAGAGTAGACAGAGATGGGCAACTTGGACATTGGCTACCCAAAATTGGGAGGCTACAAAGGCAAGAAGTGACTGGCTTACAAGCTTTCAAGAGGGAACCTAGATACAGAGGGTGTGGAGGAAGGTAGAATCTCCACTGAGTAGTATCCAATCTGTCTAGGCGGGGTTGATGAAATGAAATGAGGATAGGTCTTTTGTGATACAATAGTGAATAATTGTTATCAGGATTGATTGTGAACTTTGGGAATGTAAAGGTAGACGTTTTGTAGCAAGGAGGGGAGTAACTGACTTTTCAGTCTAGGAGCGGAGGTCCCTGGGACCATCAAGGGAGAAGAGCGGAGAGCGGGACCCTACCCAGAGAAGCAGTGATGCCTGAGATGGAGGCAGAGATGACGACGTGGAAAGATGGAGCAGCTAGGGACTTTAGACACAGAGAGGGAGAGGGGCTGTGTACTGACTACCGGGGTGCAGGCTTGTAGTGTAAACCCTTTGGTTGGGTGATGATGCATGGAGGGGATTGTAATCATGGCAATGAAACGATGTATGATAGGATGAACGTAAAACTAATGTTCTCCCATGTAAACTATCACATCATTCACAATAAAACATAAAAATAAAAAGCAAATGGAAGAACAGGGTTCTGTGATACAAGGATCAAGGCATAGTTTGAAGAGGGGAAATAATATTAAGATGCTTGACTATCTTATGGATATTGGTTTCCCTTGCCTATTATTGTAAAATGGACACTTGAGTTGGATAGAAAAGAATGTTGGGAAACATGATTATAGAAAGCTTGTAAGCCTATCTTCAGCCTATAACTGATTAGAATACCTAAAAGGGGTTCTAGAACTTGCTCAGTAACATAGGTTTCTTGCAGAGACTTTGCAGTATATAGGACCTTAGGTGGAAGGAATCCTGAGCCCCATCCAGAACCTTCTGAGGTGGGACATTCCCACTAGAAAGGACAAGCAGACCAGCCTGGAACAGCTAGAGCGACAGAAGATACATCTTCAAAGAAAGATCAGCAGGAAAAATCCAAAACAAAAATGGCAGTATGATTGGCTACTACAAGAATAAGCAAGTTGTTCACTGGGAAACCATCAAGGCAAGCAATCAAGTTCCTTCAGGACAAACCCCCTTCTAAGACTTAAACTCAAAGGGAACACATGATCAGGCATATAAGCTTACTGACGACCACAGTAGTCTACTGGTAAGTGAAAGAGGGGGAAAGGCAGCAATGAAGAAATGGGCTGAATTCAACCACAGTCCATTGATTCCCATTGACCTGGAGATGAGAGAGAGAAGAGGAAGGGCTGGTTGGTCCAAAGTGTGGTGAGACCTGGGACACTTGAGCCCATGAACAATGATATAGCCGCTGAGGGCTAGAGCTGAGAATGAAGCATCCAACTGATATGGAGTGAGAAGAGGTACACAAGAACACCCAAACTTGCAGATAGTACCCACTTGACCTAGCCTTGATGGCTTAATAATCAGAACTTGACTAAAGAAAGATTAAAAAAAAAAAAAAAACCAAAAAAAAAAAACCAAACAATTTTTGATAAAGGAAACATGGGTAAATTGCTGCAATTTGATGAACTTGATCTATACTCATGGAGGTGGTTATGTTCTGTAGAGTCGGTTCCGACTCATAGCAACATTGTACAGGGTTTCCGAGGTTGTAAATCTTTATGGGAGCAGAAAGCCTCATCTTTTTCCTGCGGAACAGCTGATCATTTCGAACTGCTGACCCTGAGGTTAGCAGCTCGATTCATAACCACTGTGCTACCAGAGCTCATGTAGTAACTTTAAATACCAACAGAGAGGAAAGGAGTCTTCACATCAAGTATCAATGCTATCCCCTCTGTACACAGAGCAGATATGGATGGGCAACTTAGACGTTGGCTAAAATGAGGTGGCAATAAGGGCACGAAGTGACTGGCTTAGAAGGTTTCAAGAGGGAGTTTAGTTTAATAGTTTGTGGGGGAAGAAAGAGTCGCCACTGAGTAGTTTTCATCTGGACTAGATGGGTCTGGTAAAAAGAGATGGGGATAAGATTCTTATGATTCAATGCTGAGTAATCGTTATCATGACTAATTGCGACTGTCACAGTAGTAAAGGTAGAAGTTTTGTAACAAAAATGAGAGAGTAGTTAATTTTACAGTCTAGAAACAAAGGACCCTAGGACCATCAAAGGAGAAGAGCACAAGTGGAATGCGAGACCTTATCCAGAGAAGCAGTAATACCAGAGTTGGAGGCAGAGACATGGAGAGAGGGAGTAGCTGAAGACTCTAGATTCATGGGGAGAGGGATTGAGAGCTGGTGGCCAGGAGGCAGACTTGCAGAATGTGCCTTTTGGTGGTATAGATTATTATACATACCTGAATGTTAAAAAAAAAAAAAAAAAGTTAAAGTGAATAGAAAATATTGTTAACTGATGGTACATGGAGGGAATTATAATCATTGTAGTGAAACAAGGTGTATGATTTGTTGAATGTAAAACTGATAATCTGCCTTGTAAACTTTCACTCAATCCACAATAAAATCCTTAAAAAAAAAAAAAAAAGCAAATGGAAGAAGTGAGGAGTTAAAAGAGCTGAACAAACATTACAAAGTACAGCTAAAGAAAACAAAATCAAGTATTAAAATGCACAAAGTTCTGGAGTTAGAAAACCAAAAGGGAAGAATATGCTTAGCATTTCTCAAGCTGAGGGTCCTGAAAAAAAATTCAAGTCCCCACTTGGAAATTTTGAAGGATTCTATGGGCAAAATATTGAATGATGCAAAAAGCATCAAAAGAAGATGAAAGGAATACACAGAGTCATTGTACCAAAAAGAAATTGTTGACATTCAGCCATTTCAAGAAGTAGCATATGATCAAGAGACAATGGAACTGAGGAAGGAGTCCAAGATGAGCTGAGGCATTGGCTGAAAACAAGACTTCAGGAATTTACAGAATAAAAATTGAAAAATTTCAGCAAACTGGAGCACTCACTCATCTATGCCAAGAAATTTGGAAGACAGCTACCAGGCCAACTGATTGGAAGAGATCTGTATTTGTGCCAATTCTATAGAAAGATGATGACCCAATGGAATGTGAAAATCATCAGACAATATCATTACTATCACATTCAAGCAAAAGTTTTCTGAAGATAATTTGAAAACAGCTGAATAGTATGTTGATGAGGAGCTGCCATAGCTTCAAGCTGGATTCAGACAAGAATGTGTAAGGAGAGATATGATTACTGATGTCAGATGGCTCTTGGATGAAATCAGAGTGTATCAGAAAGATGTTTTACGTGTGCTTTCTTGACTATGCAAAGGTTTTCAACTGTGTGGATTATGACACACATGGATAACATTGCAAAGAATGGATACTTCAGAACACTGAATTGTGCTTATGAGGAACCTGTACGTAGACCAAGAGGCAGTTGTTGGAACAGAAGAAGGAAACACTG
>NW_006408526.1:26831125-26859017 GCF_000296735.1 Chrysochloris asiatica
CAGTGTAGTGATTACAAGTCAGGCTGCTAACCTCAAGGTCAGCAGTTTGAAGTTACCAGATGTTTCATGGGAGAAAGATGAGGCTTTCTGCTTCCGTAAAGATTTACAGCCTCAAAAATCCTGTACAGGGTGGCTATGACTTAGAACTCACTCCACAACACACCACCACCACCACCACCACCACCACACCCTATTTGTATGGCCTCACCCAATAATTTGGTGGGATTTAAGATGATTTTGGATAGAAAAGCCATAACAAGTTAATTCATGGCACCTCCCAAAAGTTAAGACACATCCCTGTGTGATTGCAAGAGATCTCCTGGTTCAGGTAGCACCAGGTCTATGTTTTTTGAGACATAGCACTGACTATCATTATCATGTATTCTAAGGACTCCTGGTGTGGCGCTGTAGGATCAACACTGGGAACCACAAGGTCGGAAGATCAAACCCACCAGCTGCTCCTCAGAAATGCTATATGAGGTAGCTATGAGTCAGAACAAAATTGACGATATTTAACAACAACAACAGAATCTGCAAACTTGACTCATTCATTACTCACAAAATGCAACAGAGTCTAAGTGGTATTTGGATCTACTCTTCAGGATATGTGGTGGGGGGGGGCTGGCCCATTTGCAAGTGTCTACAATGAAAGAATATCTGGTGGGAAGTATTGAAGAAACAAGGGTCTTCTGAGTTGTAGTGGTGGTACTAAGTTGACAACAGGGAGTCCCTGGGGAAGTTACAAAGTTACCTATAGGGAGGGAAAAGAATATGGTCAAAGTGAATTGGGTGGGGGAACATTTTGACGTTCAGACAGATAGGCAATGGGTACCATGAGGTCTGTTCACAGGCTATGAAGACTACAGACAATAAAATGGAGCATAGATCAGAACCACTAGTTGTTGTTGAGTTGTTTTAAACTCATGATAACTCCATGTGTGTCAGTGTAGAATGGTACTCCATAGAATTTTCAATGGCAAGAGAAAGACGTAGCAGTCTGCTTCCTTAACAATTTACAGCCTTGGAAAACCTATGGGGACACAGTTCTACTCTGCACTTTTGGGTTGATGGTGGTAGATTTTTTGTCAAACCTTTCCTTCAGGACACTTCTGGGTAGACTTGGTTAGCAGCTCAGAGTGTTAACTGTTTGCACCTTGGATCGTTAGATGGGGATTTATTAGTACAAAACTGAGTCTTCCAGGATAACTGAGGACTGGCGAGGTTGGTGGAATAGGTGATGAAAACAGAGAGCACGAATGTGCTTCCAGTGAGCTGAGACTCAGAAACAAAGAAGGAATCACACAGTTCTGTGGTCACTGTTAGAAAAGCAAATATGGGTGATACAGACACAGGGATAATCACGCTGAAGTTATCACATGGTTACAAGGAGGAAATTTAAGCTATTTCTAAATAATGCCTACCTTGTCTATGCTGGTCATCAGTGCCTTGCAGGGAAAAAAGAAAACCAAATCCATAGAGAACCTATAGGACAGAGAAATAACCCACACGGTTTCCAAGGCTGTAGATCTTCCAGAAGCAAACTAACACACTTTTCTCTAGTGAAACAGCTGGTATTTGAGCCACCAACTTTTGGGTTAGCAGCCAAACTCTTTAACCACTGCAAACTCCATGCCTTGCAGTTGTTGTTGTTAAGTGCCATCAAGTTAGTTCCAATTCATAGTGACCTTGTATAGGGTTTCTAAGGAGCAGTTGGTACATATGAACTGGTGGTTCACAGTCCAGTGCTGATCCTACCAGGAATCCTTTCAGAGTACCTGGCAAATTAAAGGTTCTCAGTGAATGAGGAAGGAAGACTCAATCTGGAATAGCAGACTAAGTTTTGAGGAGCTGGGAACTAAATGCTTTCATAGGATAATATGCTCCTCTAGTTGGCACTTTCTCCAAGGCTCTGCTCCAAAAACTCTGTTAGGAATTAAATGTAAACTCCAAGGAGATCTGGTAGC
This sequence comes from Chrysochloris asiatica, assembly GCF_000296735.1. Lineage (NCBI taxonomy): Eukaryota > Metazoa > Chordata > Mammalia > Afrosoricida > Chrysochloridae > Chrysochloris > Chrysochloris asiatica. Next base: position 26,833,090 of record NW_006408526.1, read on the forward strand.
GTAGCGGTTATGAATCAGGCTGTGAACCGCAAAATCAGCAGTTCGAAACTACCAGCTGTTCCTAGGGAGAAAGATGAGGCTTTCTGCTCCCATAAAGATATATAGCCTCGGAAACCCTGTACAGGGTTGCTACGAGTTGGAACCGACTCCACGGCACACAGCCTCCACCCCCACCCCCAAAATACATGTTGGAATCCTAGCCCCTACACCCTGGTGGCACACTGGCTCCATTGGGTCTCCTCTCTTTAGAATGGGTACAAATATGGGTCTCTTCCCATCATGTGGCCAGGTAGCTGTCTTCCAAATTTCTTGGCATAGATGAGTGAGCACCTCCAGTGCTGCCTCAGTTCGTTGAAAGATATCAATTTCTATTCCATCAATTCCTGGAGCCTTGTTTTTCACCAATGGCTTCAGTGCATCTTGGATTTCTTCCTTCAGTATCATTGGCTGTTGATCATATGTTACCTCTTGAAATGGTTATATATTGACCATGTCTTTTTGGTACATTGACTCTGTGTATTCCTCGCATCTTTTTTTGATGTGTTCTGCATCATTCAATAATTTGCCCAGAGAACCCTTCAATATTTCAAATTGAGGCTTGTCTCTTTTCTTCAGTTCCTTCGGCTTGAGAAACGCTGAGTGTGTTTTCCCATTTTGGTTACCTACCTTCAGATCTTGGCACATTTCATTATAATACTTGACTTTGTCTTCTCAAGCTGCCTTTGAAATTTCAGCTTTTTTACCTCCTCATTCCTCTCACTTGCTTTAGCATCAGAGTCTCTTCTGACATCCATTTTGGTCTTTTCCTTCTTTCTTGTCTTAGTGACCTGTTGTTCCTCTCTTCCTACATGACGCTCTTGATGTCATCCCACAACTCTTCTGGTCTTCAGTCATTAGTGTCTAATGCATCAAATCTTTTCTTGAGATGGTCATTAAATTTGGGTGGGATATATCCAAGGTCATATTTTGGCTCTCATGGACTTGTTTCCATTTTCTTCAGTTTCAGTATGAACTTACATATGAGCAGTTGGTGGTTTGTTCCATAGTCTCTCCCTGACCTTGTTTTGACTGATCATATGGAGCTTTTTACCTTGTCTTCCTACAATCCATTTAAGGTCACTGATGCCTAGAATATCAGTCTTTATGTGTTCCATTTCATTTTTGAAACTTCCAATTTTCCTAGATTCATACTTTGTACACTCCATGTTCTGATTATTAATGGATGTTTATCATTGTTACTTCTAATTTTGAGATGCGTCCCATCAGTAAATGAAGTTTCCAAAACTTTCCTCCATTCACACTGTTATGAGCAACTTTATTTTGAGGAGGCGGCTCTTTCCCAGTTGTATTTTGAGTGCCTGCCAGTCTGAGGGCCTTCTCTTCCAGCACGATATCTGACAATGGTTTCTAGCTCTCCATAATGTCCTTATCTTCTGGTACTGTATCAGACAATGGTCAGCCGCTATTCTTAAGGTTTTCAGTAGTTAAACACCTAGAAGTAATCTGCTTCTCCGTTTTCCTAGTCTCTGTTAGTCTGGAAACTCTGATGAAAGCTACCCATCACGGGTGACCCTGCTGGTACTTAAAATACCTGTGGCATAGCTTCCAGCATCCCAGCAACATGCAAGCCACCACAGTTATGACAAACTGCTTTTCTAATTAAGTGCCCAGGGGTAGTCCATTTTGTAGGTGAGTCTCCTTTCTGCAGGCACTCAGTTTTACTTGCTCCATGGACTGGGCAGCCCACCGCTCTGTCTCATGGCCTGGTTCAATGTGCAGGGATCTCAGTGTCCAAAGGACACGTTCCACTCTTTGCTCTTCTTCCATGAAGGTTGTGAAATCCTCTATTCCTACTTCTATAGAATGTGGATATAAAACGAGATCATTCATGTTATATCCATATTAGCATTCTAAGTTTTTCAATCATAATTAACCTTGTCAATAATCCCTCACAACTGAATCATAGAATCCACCAGCATCTTCCCCTACTTTCTCTTACGCACACCCATCAGGAAAAAGTCATTTGGTGAGGGCCTACGAAGACTCTGACTAGAAGAGATATTAAATAATTCACTGCATTGTTGGTCATATCACTGTAGGGTGAGTCTTGAACCTAATCACTTCTGAGTTATGAGGAGAAGCAGAGACACAGAGACGAGTAAACACAAACTGGGAAAGACGGATACCACGTGGAGGTTGTTATAGAACTGAGGAACACTGGAGCTGAAGGGACTGAGGCAAGGCTCTTCCCCAGCGCCGACAGAGAGAGCCTTTCTCTAGAGCTGGGGCCTGAGTTTGGATTTCTAACCCCCTGAACTGTGAGAAAACAAATTTCTGTTTTGCAAAGCTACCTGCTTGTGGCTTTTGATTTGTAGCAACACTAGAAAACTAAGACAGACGTTTCCCCTCAAATCTTTATCCCGTCTTCCTGCTGTTTTCTCCTGCCCCTTCAGTGCTTCTACCTATTTCTTAGGACATCAGTTAAATCCCTGAGAGCTGTCAGGGGCCCACCTGAGCTGTTAGTGTTCTTACTGGGCCCCTTAATGCTAAGGCTTTACAGGGAGGAGGGACCACCATGCATGGTTGTCATTTGTAGAAAAGATTAGGATCCTTCATGCCTGGTTCTGGGCAGCAAGGTTTCCACTCCGTCAGGGAAAATGGGCAGGGATCTCTTCAATGTGATACAGTCTGGCAGCTCAGATTCATTCCTTCTGGAGTTCTCAAAGGGAGCGAAGGACTTGTACTATCAAAGAGAATGGAGTAGGATGAGGGCACTGTGAAAGATGGGATTGGTTTGAAGAGAAAGGAGAACAAGATAGAGCTTGAATTTAGATAATATCCACTATCCTGGTGTGGGGTGATAGGATCAGCACTGAACGACAAACCACAGGGTTGGCAGTTTACACTTACCAGCTGGCTCCTTGGAAAGCCTAAATAGGGTTGCTATGAGTGGGAACCGACTCAACGGCACTCAACAAGAACAACAATCCTAAAGCATGGAGTCCTGGTGTGGGGCTATAGGATAAGCACAGGCATACAACAACAATATTGTTGTTTGTTGTTAAGTGCCGTTGAGTCGATTCTGACCCATAGTGACCCTGTATAGGGTTTCCGAAGAGTGGCTGGTGAGTTTGAACCACCAACCTTGCAGTTCAAATGACTTTGCTGTCAACAACACTATAGTGCAAGTTACATTTGTTGTTCAGGCAAGTAACTGGGATTCCACAACGCTTATTTATGGGGAAGATTGGATGCCTTTGAGTTGACCTTGACTCATGGCAATGTTATGTATATTAGAACTCTGCTCCACAGGGGTTTTGAGGGTTGTTTTTTGGGAACTAGATTGCCAGGACTTTCTCCCCCGGCCCCTCTGCATAGACTCAAACTTCCAACTTTTCATTAGCAGTCAAGTGATTTAACCATTTGAACTTCCAGAGATTCATTTGTGGAGAAAAGCTTTTATAATCTGGAGATGCTTTCTAGGAAATGTCAAAATATGTGCAACACGTTAGCAGGATAGAAAATAAAAATGAACAAATTATAAAAAACGAAAAATCTTATTGGGTTTTCATTCTCTTAGAGCACTGTAGGTTGGTCTCTTCTGTTTGGGACATGAGTAACCTGATTATAATATTTAGCTGGAGTCTATCAGTTCAAGTTCCCGTCTTTAATGATAACTGATAAAGTAGACCCACCCCAAGTGGTGTTTCATATTTTATGTGCTTCTCACTCCAGTCCTTTCTCACTAGGAAATTTAAAAAATCTTTAGCCAAGCAAGTCCTGTTTCTGTTTTAATTCATTTTTTCATACCCTTGCTTCTGTATCTTTCACTATATTCCTTGCTGCTATAGACAGATCACCTACTTTTGAATGGCTTCCTTTTATATGGGCTTTTATACTAATTGTGAAAAACTCTCAGTCTCTCAGGTAGCAATTTCTTAAAGTTTTCCCTCTAAGTACAGAATCTGCATTAACTGTATTTCTGTGCCTCTAGCTACTGCTATTTACAATAGCAACTGTCCAGATTCATGTAATATGGATCATTTGTGTATTCATTCTATGAATTCTCTGTGAAATTACCTGTAACCTCAGAACATTATCTTTTTTATACATATCTTAACTTTAGTCTGCCTGTCTGAGCTAATGTGAGGCACTGGGAGGAGTTTTATGGTCCCTTGACTTTTTTCCTTCTTTTTTTAAAGAGAATAAGTCTTTGTTTTTGATAATAATGGAAAAATTTTCTGCCACCATATAAAACTCATTGACGAGTTCTGATGTGGTGCTGTAGGATAGCACTCCACCACAAGGTCAGTTTGAACCACAAGATCTGCATCTCGGAACTCTGTCCAGGGTCGCTGTGCGTCAGAACCAACTTGATGGCACTTAACAACAACACATTAACGTATACCTGACATTACTTCATCTCTAGATGTTCTTTACTGAATAGTTCCATGGCCATATCCAGGTGAACACGTGAGCATTTCTGTGCAGTAAGAACACAGAATTAAAGGATGGTGTTCGTCAGCTTTTGCAGTTAAGAGATTTTGCTTTCAAGTCTGTGAACTGGGCATAGGAACAAGTGACCCAAAGCATCTACAAAGAAGTCCTGAGTCTCTCTGAAGTAGAAGGATCTCTGTTCTTCAAGTTGGAGAACTGTGTTCATGGAGAGAAACTGGCATTTTCTGCATTGTGGGGACTCAGACTCAGGTAGATTAAGTCTCTTGTTCTGGTCCTCTAAGGAACTCTCACAGCGTAGTGAGTTATGAGTTGGATGCTAACCTCAAGGTCAGCAGTTTGAATCTACTGCTGCATGGGAGAATGAGGAGACTTTCTGCTTCTGTTAAGAATTACAGTAACTCAACAGAGTAGATGTTTGTTATGTATTCATATTATGCTTCAGTGAGAATGGCTCTAATTGTATGGCTTTTTGGGCGGTCATTCAGAGGCTAAGGCTCCTTCCATCTTTTGGTCTATTTCTCTCTATATCTCCAGATTCCTCTTTGTCCTACTGGAGGGAGGGAAAGAGATTAGAGATTAAAGGGAAAACGGTTTTATGGGTCAAGCCTGTAAATGCATTGTAGTCTCTTCTCCCACATTTAACTGGTTAGAATTCAGTTCCACGATGAGAACTCACACAAAGGGAGACTGGGAAATGTAGGCTACCTGTGTGCCCCGAAGGACAGAAAAATGGATTTGATGAACGCATAGCAGTCCCTGCTTCAGGCTGGGATGGCCTTTTGGCTTTCCCTGCTTCCCTCCGTTTGCCCTGCCTGGAAGATCTCCTTTCCTACAATCGCTCAGAGGGGCCAGCAACGACCATGTCCTTTCTGCCATCAAAATCACAGCATATTCCTTATGCAAGTAACAGAAGCTCCGTGTTGAGTATTATGTGCCAGGCCCTCTGCCAGCTGATGCAGACAGTGGAAACCAGTGCTCCTGAATGGAAGGATTTAAGAACAACTTAGTGGAAAAAGAAAAGGTGCTTCCTTCAAAAACATTACAGAGATTTCCTAAGAAGAATCAATAGGGAGATGATTCCAGAGAAAACATTGCTTCTTAAATCCCTCCAATTGGCATTCCGTTTCCCTACTCATACCTTATGGGGTCCTGGTGTGGCGCTGTGGGTTAATGCGCTGGACTGCAAAGTTGGTTTGATACGCAAGATCAGTGGTTCAAGCTCACCAGCCGCTCCTCAGAAACCCTATACAGGGTTGCTATGGTCGGACCCGATTTCAACAACAACAACCCTACCATCGACAGACTGATAAATCTAAATTCCTTCAGCTAATGTATAAAGTCTGTCATGCTCTGATTCTGCTTACCTTTCATTTCCCAACATTGTCTCCTTTATATGTCAAGCCCTCCCCCTAAAAACCCCAAAACTAAACGTACTGCCATCAAGTCGATTCCAACTCATAGTGACCCCATATTGGGTTTCTGAGACTGCAGGTCTTTACAGGAGTAGACAGCCTCATCTTTCTTCCACAGAGCAGCTGGTGGGTTTGAACTGGCAACCTTGTGGTTAGCAGTCCGACACCTAACCCACAGCACCACCAAGACTCCTTCCTTCATACTCCGGGCAGGCTGAAGTCCCTGTAGTTCCCGAAATGCATCATGCTTTGTTTCAGTTGCTCCAGCTATGGTGTGCATCTTTCCGTCCTTTGGACACTGTCTGCCTTCTCTCTTTGGGTATCATGTCCTCTATGAAGCCTACCCTGACCCCACTTCACCGTCCAACTTTCCATTAGGTGCTCCTCTTCTGTGTTTCCACATGACTCTCTCTGTTACCTAGTTTAGCCCTTTTAACCATATGGGCTCTTCAAAGGCAAGGTCTGCCTTGCTCATTCTTACCTCCTTAGCACCAGGTATGGCACCTGGAACAGAGTGTTGTTGATGTTAAGTGCTATCGAGTCACTTCTGACTCATCGCTACCCTGTATAGCATTTCTGAGGAGCAGCTGGTGAGTTTGAAGCATCAATATTGTGGTCCAGTTCTTATCCTACAATGTCACACCAGGATTCCACAAGTGACACATATCAGGGACCATGTTCTCACAGTACGGGCCTCTACTCTTGTTCTTCTTATTTCATTTCTGAGTGTATACACACAAGGGAACTCCACGGATTCCCTATTCTGGATTTTCTGTTTTGTTGTTGTTGTAGTAGTTATTTTTCTTAAAATTGTGATTACACCAGCACAGAGCTACCTGGAACAACAAATTATTCCTAGGTCCCTAATCCAAAATTCTGCATACTAGCACATGCCACACAGAGACCTTGAGGATCCACGAGAAACCACTTCTTCTCAATTAGTCAGGGTATTTCTTCCCAGTTACTCCCGATTCTCATAAACATACCTGGCCAACCCAAACTGGGCCTGGAAGAAAGCAGGCTTGTCTGTGGCTACATGGAAGTAGGGGCCTGCTGCCTTCACACCATATGAGTAGAGAGATGAATCCTCTGCTGAGACCCACGTTCCTAGACCTGTACAATTTGTGGAGATCCAGGCACCTTCTGTGAAACATTGAATGAGATCTTCTTTTGTGAATCCTGAAAAGCAGTCTGTTCAACAATGGCAGAAACCTAGGGCACTTCGTTCATTTGTTTCTGCTTTCATTCATTCATTCATTTATTCATTCAACAAATGTTCCTTGTGTGGCACTGTAGGATAAGCACTGGACTGCAAGGTCAGTTTGAACTGCAAATTGGTGATCCAAACCGACCAGCTGTTTCTCAGAAACCCTGTACAGGATTGCTCTGAGTTGGAACCGACTCGATGGCACTTAACAACCGCATAAACAGCAACAACAACTACTTATAGATACGGAGGATACAGAGGTGAACAAGACAGGAAAAGCCCTTGTTCTCTTTTAAGCTAAATAAGCACACAGGCGGAAAATGTATAAAATTATTTCATGGAGTGATAAGTGCTTCCTTAATACTCTAAAAATCAAAACCAAACCGCTTGCTGTAGAATCAGTTCAGATTTATGTTGACCCCATGTTGGTCAGAGTACAACTATGCTCCATAGGGTTTTCAATGGCTAATGTGTTTGGAACTAGATGGCCAGGCCTTTCTTTTGCCACACCTCGGGGTAGACTCAAACCTCCAACCTTTTGGTTAGCAGTCAAGCACCTAACCATTGGCATCACTGAGGTACACCCTCAATCTCATGGAAAACCTCATTTGGGCATTGCTACAGGTAGCGGAAAGGAGCTCTGGTAGCGTAGTGGTTACGAATCAGGCTGTGAATCTCAAGGTCAGCAGTTCGAAACTACCAGCTGTTCCGCAGGAGAAAGATGAGGCTTTCTGCTCCTGTAAAGAATTACAGCCTCAGAAACCCTGTACAGGGTTGCTATGACTCGGAAACGACTCCACGGCACATAACAACAGCAACTTGCTGTAGCGGACTTGCATCTCTCTTCTTAGTCTGAATAAGAGTTCTCTTCTCTGTTGATAAAAGCCCCCTCACCCTCTCAGAACACCTAAAATGCTCTGACAAATCCACATTCATATACCTCCTCTGTTCTTATGCCTAGCAAGCAGCAGCTGCTCTCCAAGGCCCATGTCAGCACATTCCTCATCCTTTCTGAACCTATGAGCAAGAAGTCAGGCTATCAAAAACAGCTGGAGCAGAACTGAGCATCATTTGTGCTCTGCCTGTCAGGCTGTGCCTGGTTCTCAGACATTGCACCCCTCTTCTCCCTCTGCTGAAAACAAGTTGATGGCCAGAACTACAGGCTCAGCCCTGTCCCAGGCTCTGAGATCAATGGTCTTTGTTGTTAGGTGCCATCAGTAACAACTCATAGTGACTCTATGAACAACAGAATGAAACACTGCCCTGTCCTGGGCCAACCTCACAATTGTTGCCACGCTTGAGCCCATCGATGCTGCCACTTGGCCAATCCATCTCGCTGGGGGTCTTCCTCTTTTTCTCTGACCCTCCACCTTATCAAACATGACAGCCTTCTCCAGCGACTGGTCTCTCCTGACAATATGTCTGAAGTACGAGAGACGAAGTTTGGCCATCCTGTCCTCCAAGGAGCATTCTGGCTGCATTTCTTCCAACACAGATCTGTTGGTTCTTTTGGCAGCCCATGGCACTTTCAATATTCTCCTCAAACACCGTAGCTCAAAAGCATTTTTAGCCAGGAAGAATTTAAGTTGCTGCTGCTCACAGTGTTGGTTTGGTCTTACCACCTTGGCTACTTGTTTATTGTCCTTAATCTGGTTCCTCTGTTCAAACAAGTAGATAGTCTAATTTATGCCTCTGTGCATCTCTCTCTGGGTCCCTGCCTTGTTTTTTCGCTAGGTGCTTGGGGTTCTCAATCTGAGGACATGCCTTGCTCAGACAAGATTCCTGTTCAGTCCCCTACTGACTATGTCTTGACCTTTTACCTGGCTGTGTGCAAACACACTCTCCAGGGGTCGGTTCTTGCCTATGTGAACTTCTGTATTTGACTGGTTTCTGATGTACGTCTTTGTGCCTGCGTAACCATCAGATGGCTCCTAAATACTTCCCACTGAAGCCCCAAAGCTAACTTCATGCCCTACTCTCATGTGGTTTGCTACTGTATCTGTCAAATTGTGTGAGCCTCCCATTGGATTGAGCTTTCTGCTCTCCCCTTGATGTTTGCCCCACCTGAGTAGATGAGTCTAATTCTAGATCTCAGAACCCCTGCTGTCTTTCCTGTCCTAATGCAGTTAATCAGTCCATGTCCAGCTGTGTCCTAAGATACCACTTTGCCTTCCTCTTGGGATACACTATCTTCCTTCCATCTTTTAAGTTCCCCTGGAGGTCTCAGTTGGATAATCAATAGAACCTAGGTCATCAGGGTTACTGAGGGGCCAATTGAATCCCCCTAGTTGTGATTGAAAAACAGAAAAAGAAAAATCTCAACAGAAGGCTGGGGCAGCTGTAAGTGAGACATGGCAGCCTTGCTAAGTAGGGATCAAATCCCTGTGGTCTAAGGACAGATGTCCCATAAACCCATGTGCAGACTAATTTACATTGGATAGTTTGTTCTGCCATGGGAAGGTTATCTTGCCTGTACTGGAATCAAGTGTATCCAGGGGGAGCTCTCCTCTCAAAAGCCTGTCCCAAGCCCAGGAAGAGAACAGTAGGAGGATGCTGCCAAAACCCCACATTTGCACACCTCATTCTTAGCATCCCTGCCTCTGTATCCTTCTCTTGCTCCTTCTCTACTTGACCTGTGCCTGTCCTTGGCTTTCTAGTTTCCTGTTTGCTCCAGCCACACACCAGCTTTGATGCCTCAATTTATCTGCTTCTGCTTCCAGCTACAGTCTTCTCGACCCCCTCCCCAACTTACGATATGCATTCCTTTTTATTTATTCAAGGTTTTTACTCACAAGGTCAAACTACTAAACTACACTAGAGCCTATAAGCTAGAAAGAAGACAAAGAATTTGCTGTTATTGTTAAGCGCCGTTGAGCCAGTTCCAAGGCATAGCAACGCTGTATAGGATTTCCAAGGAGCAGCTGATGAGTTTGAACCACCAACATTGCGGTTAGCAGTCTAGTGCTTATCTTTACAGTGCCTCACCAGGACTCGACAAATAATTACTGAAACACTTACTGGGAACAATTGTGACCAATGTTACGTAGGGCAACCTGAAAATGTTATGGAAGGGTGGCCAACTGGTAGATCTGGGGATGCATTCTGGAGGAAGACACTTTGAAGCTGTTCGTTGGAAGCAAGACGAAGTGACTCTGAGAGTCTGAGGTGGTGTGACAGGGGAACATGAAGAGTGATTCTGGTTCTGAGGTACAGCATGGGCAGAAGTCCTGAGGCAGGCAGGGGTTTGCTGAATTCTTTCCTCCTGGCTCACTGTTGCTCACACTGTCTAACTATGAACCTTGGCTCAGAACTCTATCTCTTACATGCGACATCATGAAATTCTGTGGGTACAGTGTGGAGTTACTGGATGCATTTCTTTCTTGACTTTGGATCGGGGAGGTTGGAGGAAGAGTTATAGGTAGTAGACCCAATGGACTCCATATTTTTATTCACTGGGCCTGTGTGGGTGGGGAGTGAATGTTTGTGGCTTCAAGAAGTTTAATCAAGGCCCTGATTTACTTAATCTCCTCAACCCTAACTCTGCGGACTTAGACTTGTCTTTTCCACACATCTCTGAGGTGAGATTTTGCATTGAGTGAACACGATTCCTGGATCACAGCAAACACTTTACAAATGCTACTGATTTGATTAGATTTGATCTGGGTCAGTGTAAATAGGTACGGGAGGAGAAACAAGAGAATTTGAAGAGGGAAATCAAAGGATGATGACTATAAGCGAAGCAGTGATGTAATTTTAACCTGAAAATTATCTGTAAATAGACTGAACAGTTTATTCAAACCTCGGTCTTTCGTAATCTAATTATATGCAAATGCCTCTGTGTTCTTCCTTACCATCTTGTATTCCTGCATAGAGTATTTTGGAGAAGCAAAGTGAAGCTCCTTGAGGTAAGAAAAAAAAAAAAAAAAAAAAAAAGACATAGGATTTAGAATCATTGAGTCTGAAAGCCACTTGTTAAGTGCCATTGAGTCGGGTCCGATTCACAGCAACCCTGTATAGGATTTCTGAGGAGCAGCTGGTGGATCTGAACTGCTGTGTTTGTGGTTCAAACCGACCTTGTGGTCCACCGCTTTATCCCACAGCACCCCACCAGGACCCCCTGAAAACAACAGCAACCATTTAATAGAAAAGCATGTCTCCCTCGCTTCTTCAACATTCCCAAACACTTCTGTTTAGGCTATAGGTACTGATTTGCTCCATTAGAGGTAAACTCCAGTTGGTAGAAGCTGTCATTTCTTTTGGTAGTTTGAGTTATTCCCTTTGAAGCCTCTGGGAATAAATCTGATTCTTTCTCCATTGGCTTTCTATTCAAACATTTAAAGATGATCACTGGGCCTCCCCAAAGTTGAGAACTTTCTCTGTCTACTTCCCCTGGTGTTGTGAGCCCTTTCCTGCAGGCTTAGTTCTTATCAGGCTCTGGAGAGGGGCTCAGTGACAAGTGGCCTTCAAGTTACTCTGTGCTGCCCTTACAGCCCCATCCCCACCACCACGACCTTGTGTGCTCATTAGGAATGAGTTTGCCCTAGAGTTCTGCTCCAGTGACCGAGACCTACACTGGTCCTCTGACACCAGCATTCTACCACACGTAGGACCCAGTGCCTTGGATTAGGTCTCTGTCTCACCTCACAAGGTCTTCCTAGTATTGGAGCCAAACCTCTGTCCCTGTGGATGAGTCTCCTATATTTGATGCCAAATAGGACTGCTTGTCTTTACCTAGGCCCCTTGTCTGCAGCAAGATTCTGCTGATCCTTTCTGGCTTGTTTGATGTTAACTTTTTGTTGTTGTTGTTGTTAACTGCCATCAAGTCACTTTCAACTCACAGTGACCTTGTATAGGGTTTCTGAGGAGCAGAAGGTAGGTTTGAACTGCCGAACTTGTGATTCACAGTCCAATACTGATCCTACAGTGTCACACCAGGTGTCCCTAACTATCTGTATGACCTCTGATTCTCTGTTTTTTGACTTGTAAATTCAATAAGTTGAGCAAATCTCTGGTTATAAAATCAGCTAGGGAAGACTTTATTGAATACTAGTACCCAAAGCTGGGCTAGGACGAGGAAAGTGAAGTGCTTAGATGTAAAATATAAGGAAGTCCTACCTCTCACTTACTGACCCTGCTCTTGTCTGATCCTGAGAATGAAGGCCTCAGACTTCTCATTTGCCTCTCCCTAGTCCCTCATCTAGAGTCCTGGTGTGGCACGGTCGGTTAATGCGCCAGACTGCAAAGCTGTTTGATCTGCAAGGTTGGCAGTTCAAGCTCACCAGCTGCTCCTTGGAAACCCTAAACAGGGTTACTGTGGGTCAGAACCAACTCAACGGCACTCAACAGCAACAACAAGTTCCTCATCTAGGAGTCCTGGTGTGGCGCTGTGGGTTAATGCACCAGACTGTATAGCCATTTGAATTGCAAGGTCAGCAGTTCAAGCTCACCAGCTGCTCCTCAGAAACCCTATACAGGGTAGCTATAGGTTGGAATCGACTCAACAGCACTTCACAACAACAACAAGTCCCTCATCTACCACTCGTCTGTCAGTTTGTCATACCGTGGTGGCTTGCAAACTGCAGTGATAGTGGAAGGTATGCCACCAGTATTTTAAATACCATCAGGGTCACTCATGGCAGACAGGTTTCAACTGAGGTTTCACACTAAGGCAGACTAGAAAGAAGGAAAGGTGAACTACGTCTGAATGTTTACCCACTGAAAACCTTATAAATAGCAGAACATTGTCAGTACCACAGTACTGAAGAGCACCAGAATATTGTCAGATATAGTGTTAGAAGATGAGCCCCTCAGGTTGGAAGGCATTCAAAATACGACTGGAAAACAGCTGCCTCTTGCACATAGAGCTAACCTCTGAGGACATGAATGCTGTATAGCTTTCAAGACCTTCTTTTGCTGAAATGAGGAGAAGCAGCTTCAAACATCCATTAAGAGTTGGAATATGAAATGTACAAAGTATGAATCTAGGAAACTTTTTGTTGTCAAAAATAAAATGGAAGGCATAAAGATTGATATCCTAGGCCTTAGTGAGCTGAAATGAACTGGCATTGGTACTTTTGAATCTGATAGTAACATGGTTTACTACTCTGGGAATGATAAATTGAAGGGGAATGGTATCACATTCATCATCAAAACAAAAAGCAAAACATTTTAAGATAGGATAATATCCATATGCCTACAAGGAAGATCAGTTAATACAACTACTATTCAAATTTGTGCACCAACTACTAATGCCAGTAAATATGAAATTGAAGAATTCTACCAACTTCTTGGTGGATCAAACATGCATTAGAAATGTATTAACAGCTACTACAAGAACAAGAAAGTTGCTCACTGGTAAGCCATCAAGCCAAGTAATCAAGTCCCTTCAGGACAAATCCCCCTCCAAGACTGAAACTCAAAGGGAACAGGCATGTAAGCCTACTGGCAACCACATTGGTCTACTGGTGAGTGGAAGAGGGGGAAAGGCAGCAATGAAGAAATGGGCTGAGTTCAATCATGTTCCATAGACTCCTGTTGACCTGGAGATGACAGAGAAAAGGGGAAGGGCTGGTTGGTCTGAAGTGTGGTGAGACCTGGGGACTCCTGAGCGCATGGACAAGGACATAACCACAGAGGGTCAGAGCTGACAGTGAATCATCCAGCTGATATGAAGTGAGGGGAGATGCACAAGAATGCCCAAACTTGCAGATAGTACCCATTTGACCTAGCCTCGATAGCTTGATAATCAGAACTAGATTACAGGAAGATAAAAAAAAATAATTTTTGATAAAAGAAATGAGTATAAATTGCTACCATTTGATGAACTTGACCTATACTTATGAATGTAGTAGCTCAAAATACCAACCAAGAGAGAGGCCAAACTCTCATCTTGCCTGCTGCTGGTGTGCCCTGGGCCTCATTAAACTTGAATTGCCCCAACACAATCTCTAATCATATAATGACCACCATGCTCACTTGCACTGGGGGAGAGGAGTAGCGATAGAGATTGCTCTGTTATTCACACAACTGACACCTGGTTGTGCAGGCTTTGCAGCACCCTAGACAGTCTGTGGCCACAGCTCTGAAGGAATTGTCTATCTCTGACTCTAGTTAGGACAATCTGTCTCACCTCTGAATCATCCTGGCATCAATCAACCAGGTACAGCACCCATCAAGAAGATTGAGTCACTGGCTCAGCCTCCTAATGTTGCGTGTGTGAACCTAAGTGTCTGAAGTACCCTCCAGACATCTTTCATTTCCAGGATACTGCTGGATCATTTGAGACCAGGTGCTGTCAAGAATAAATAAACAAACAAGCAAACAAAAAATAGATTCTGCTCTGAATTCTACAAAAATTGGAACATAAAGACCTCGACCTAACATCCAAGAAGCTGCAGCTGCCCTTACATTGATTTTTATTTGCTAATGTATTTTAATTTACCTGTACATATATGTTCTTTATAATAATTAAATGTAACTTTCTTACTTAAAAAACAAATCACACAAAGCAAACAACAGGAAGGGAAGGACTCTTCACATGAAGTACAACTCTTATCCCCTTTGTATACAGGGTAGATAGGGACGGGCAACTTAGACATTGGCTACTTAAAGTGAGGGAGTGATAAAGGCATGAAGTGACTGGCTTACAAGTTTTCAAGAGGGAGTTTAGTTTAAGAACGTGTGGGGGAAGATAGAACCCCCACTGAATAATTTTCATCTTGTCTAGACAGGTCCAGTGAAAAGAGATGGGGATAAGATTCTTATGATTCAATAGTGAGTAATTGTTATCATTACTAATTGCGACTGTCACAACTGAAAAAGTAGAAGTTTTGTAACAAAAATGGGGGAGTAGTTAATCTTATAGTCCAGAAACAGAGGACCTTAGAACCGTCAAAGGAGAAGAACACAAGCAGAATGAGGGACCCTATCCAGAGAAACAGTGACACCAGAGATGAGGACATGGAGAGAGGGAGCAGCTGAAGACTCTAGACTCATGGAAAGAGAAAGGCTGCATGTTGGTTCCCGGGAGGCAGACTTGCAGAATGTGCCCTTTGGTTATTTAAATCATCATATATTCCTGAGTGTTTTTGAGTACATTTTCCCAGTGGGGCCCTCCACCCCCTCCCCCAAAAGATAAAAGAAAACCACAGAGAATGGAAACAAATACTGTTAATGATGATGCATGGAGGAGATTGTAATCATTGCAATGAAATAATGGTGTAAAGACAATGTTCTCCCATGTAAACCATCACTCAGTTCACAAAAATAATAATAAAAAGATGTACTAATAATTATTGATGATTGAAATGCAAAGATTGGCAAAAAGGGGAAGGAACAGTAGTTGGAAAATATGGCCTTGGTGATAGAAATCGTGTGGGAGATAGCATGACATACTTTTTCAAGATCAATGACTTCATTGAAAATCAATGGTCTTGCAAAATTATATCATACTATCTCCCACATCACTTCTATCATCAGGGCCATATTTTACCTTTTTTAAAACAACATAAAAGGCAATTATGCACATGGATCTCACCAGATGGATAAACAAAAATCAAATTGATTACATCTGTGGGAAGAGATGGTGGAAAAGCTCAATACAATCAGCTAAAACAAGGGCAGAGGCAGACTATGAAACTGATCATCATTGTTTATAAGCAATGTCAAGATGAAGCTGAAGAAAATTAAAATAAGTTCACCAAAGCCAAAATATGATCTTGAACATATCCCACCTGAACTGAGAGACCATCTCAAAAACAGATTTGATGCTAATGACAGAACACCAGAGGAGTTGTGGTGTTTCAAGTTTCAAATGTATCAAACAAGAAGAATGCATAAGGTGATTAAAAAGACAATAAAGAAGGAAATGACCAAAATGGATGACAAAAGAGACTGAAACTTGCTCTCCAGTATAAAAATGTTAAAGCAAATGGAAGACATGCAGAGGTAAAAGAGCTGAACAGAAAATTTCAAAGGGCAGCTCAAGAAGACAAAGTCAACTATTATAATGAAATGTGCAAAAACTTGGAGTTAGAAAGCCAAAATGGAAGAATATGCCCAGCATTTCTCAAGCCAAGGGAACTGAAGAAAAAATTCAAGCCTCAACTTGAAATATTGAAGGATTCCATGGGAAAATATTGAATGATGCAAAAAGCATCTAAAGGAGATGGAAGGAATACACAGAATCACTGTGCCAAAAAGAAATGGTTGATGTTCAACCATTTCAAGAAGTAATGTATGATCAAGAGTCAATGTCCCTGAAGGAAACAGTCCAAGGTGTACTGAAAACTTTGGTAAAGAAAACGGTTCCAGGAATTGACACAATACAAATAGAAACATTTCAACAAACTGGTGCAGCACTGGAGGCACGCAACCATTTATTCCAGGATAATTGGAAGACAACTACTTGTCCAACTGATAGAAAGAGATTCGTATTTC
The DNA here is from genome assembly GCF_000296735.1 of Chrysochloris asiatica. Lineage (NCBI taxonomy): Eukaryota > Metazoa > Chordata > Mammalia > Afrosoricida > Chrysochloridae > Chrysochloris > Chrysochloris asiatica. The sequence continues at coordinate 26,849,605 of NW_006408526.1, forward strand.
TGCCTACCCAAAGAAAGGTGACCATTGGAATGCAGAAATCATTGGTTAATATCATTAATACCACATGCAAATAAAATTTTACTAAAGATAATTTTAAAACAGCTGCAAAAGTACATGAACAGGAATTGCCAGAGGTTCAAGTCGGATTCAGACTGGTATGTGGAATGAGGGATATTATTGCTGACATCAGATGGATTGTGGCTGAAAGCAGAGAATACCAGAAAGATGTTTACCTGCGCTTATTGACTATGTGGCTTTCGACTGTGTGGATCATGACAAGCTGTGGATAATATTGCAAAGAATGAGTATTTCAGAAAACTTAATCACGCTCACGAGGAACCTGTATATAGACCTAAAGGCAGTTGTTCAAACAGAACAAGGGGACACTGAATGGTTTAAAATTGGAAAGGTGTACACCAGAGTTGTATTCTTTCACCATACTTATCCAGTCAGTATACTAGACAAATAAACTGGATTATATGAACAAGAATGTGGTATCAGCATCGGAGGAAGGCTCATTAATAACATTCCATAGGCATATGATACAATCTTCCTTGCTGAAAGCGAAGAGAACTTAAAACACTTGTGGGTGAAAATCAAATACCACAGTATTCAGTATGAGATACATCTCAATGTAAAGAAAACAAAAATCCTCACACTGTATCAATAAATGACATCATGATAAATGGAGAAAAGATTGAAATTGTCAAAGACTTCATTTTGCTTGGATCTGCTATCAACAATCATGGAAGCAGCAGTGAAGAAATCAAATGGTGTATTGCATTAGGCAAATCTTTTGTATAAGACCTCTTCAAAGTATTCAAAAACATAGATGTCAGTTTGAGGACTAAGGTGCACCTGACTCAAGCCATGGCATTTTCAATAGCCTCATGTGCATGTGAAAGTTGGATAATGAATAAGGAAGGTGGTAGAAGAATTGGTGCATTTGAGTTATGGTGTGGAGAAGAATATTAAAAGTACCACGGGCTGTCAGAAAAACAAATAAATCTGTGTTGGAGGAAGTACAGCCAGAATGCTCCTTAGAAGCAAGGTTAGTGAGACTTTGACTCTCATACTTCAGACATGTTATTGGTGGGGCCAGTCCCTGGAGAAGGACATCATACTTGGCAAAGTGGAGGGTCAGTGAACAAGAGGAAGTCCCCCAATAGTATAATAGATTAGCACAGTGGCAGCAGCAATGGGCTCAAGAGTAACAATGATTGTGAGGCTGGCACAAGACTGGGCAGTGTTTTGTTTTGTTGTGCATAGGGTCACTATGAATTGGAACTGGCTTGCTAGTACCTAACAACAACTCTTCCTCCTAGTACTTCTCTGGTATGGTACTGTAAGATAAGCACTGCACTACTAACGGCACTACTGGCAGTTTATACCCACTAGCTGCTCCCCAAAAATGCTATACAGGATTACTGTGAGTCAGAACCCACTCCACGGTACTTAACAACAACAACAACAACAGCAACAGTCCTTCCCAGGAGTTCCTGGATGGCTCAGATAGTCTAGCTCCTGGCTGTAAACTGAAGGGTTGGCAGTTTGAAGGCACCTAAAACCACCTGAGAAGGCAATTCTGGTGATATGCTTCTAAATGTTCACTATGAAGCAACATGAGTCACCAAGAGTAGGAATCAGTTGGATAGTGCCTAACAACAAGATGTTCCTTTCAGCTAACACCAAAGCCACTCCAGAGATGTTTATTCATTTTTCTAAAAGCAAGTTTAATTCTAGGTATGAGAACTCTATTGTGTAATAAGATAGGCTATATTAGTTTTTGTACAGGCACATCATTATATTGACTCATCTTGTAAATTTCCCAGTTAAGTGTCATCTATACTGAAAATGGCGCTGTGGGTTAATGCGCTGGACTGCAAGGTCAGTTTGGACTGCAAGGTTGACTGTTCAAGCTCACTAGCCACTCCCCGGAAACTCTATACATGGTTGCTATGAGTCAGAACCCACTCAATGGCACTTAGCAACAACAACATACTGAAAAAAGGACTCCTGGTTTGTGATGCTGTAGCACTGGGCTACGGACCCCAAACCCACCAGCTGATCTTTAGAAATCCTATATAGGGTCTTTATGAATTGGAACTGACTCGAGGGCACTTAACAACAACTAAACAACTGAAAAAAGTAGACTTTCTTTGTCTTCATCCAAGCCACTAATGAAAACATGGAATGAAAGAAATCCCCTTGGAGAATTCCCTTGGAATTGACATTGATCTTCTAATCAACACTATTTGGGTTAATCATTCAACAAATCCACCTAGCTGTACCATCACAGTTTACAACTCTTCATCTGGTTCACAGGATAACATGAGTGATGTTGGGAAATACTTTATGGAAATCTACATTCCTTTGGTCTCCTAATCTGGTAATGTTTCCAATGATAAGAAAATAAGGCTAATTTTTCATGAATAAGTCTTTGAATAAATTTTATTGCTTGTTTTATATTCATAATTCTGAAAATAACGTTAAACTCATTATAGAAAATACAAAAAAAGAAAGCCTAGTTGTAATTGGAAAATAAAAGTTATCCAATATCAAATTGCTCAGAGATAATCTCAGTTAACTTTTGCGATATTCTCTTTCAATCTTTTATTATGCACATATATAAATTTATTAAAAATATTTATTGATTGCTACCTACATTTCAAGTATTGTGCTAGGAATAGCATTAAACAGAGAAGGGAAAAAAAAATCCCTCTGCCCTCTTAGATCATACATTCTGGAGAGGTTTATGAATGAATCAATAAATGGATGAATATTTTAAGCACAATTCTTATTTTAAAATTCTTTAAAACTATCCTGATTGTCTTTCCCAACTTGACATTATATCAGAACAACTATACTTGAAATGACTTTGCACTAATAACTCGGGTAACTTCTGGTGATACTTTGCTCTTTACCATCTCTTTAATAATATTATCTAGAATTTTGTGAAGAGGCGATATGAAGCTCACGAGTTTATGGTTTTCAGAGAGCAGCTTTTACCTCTCTTTGAAAATTAGAACAAATGTGCTTATCTCCAGTTGCTTGGCACCTCTTTCGTTCTTCACTATTCTTCCAAGATTACAGACTGTGGTTCTACAGTCCCACCTGTCTGGTAGGCAATTTTTTCTAGGCTTAAAGACTTGAATTCATTTACTTTTTTACTATCTTTTCAACTATCAAGGCTTTCAATCTGTTCTTACTTGAGTTTGTTCTATCCTTGCTGGTCTCCTTGATAAAGGAGATGAAGTAAAAGGAGTTGAGAAGTTCTATCTCTCTGTTGTCTACTGCATTCTCTCACCTCCTCGCCAGGCTTAGAGGGGCAGGCTATAGGGTTATACAGGAGTCTCGAGGAAAAACTCTTCAAATGTTTCATGAGTCTCAATAACTCGTTTTAAAAATTATAATTCCTAACAGAATTCTTGTGGGGTTGTGCTATCATGCCACCCTATTGGATTTACCTACTTTATCATGTTACTAAAAAGGAAACTGAGACCTATTTTCAGAAAAGGGCATTAAGCACATCTGATCCCAAATGAGTATTATTGCATTCATTTGAAGCAAACAGTATCTCAGAAGACTTAAAAAGGTTTCCAAGAAACTGGCCAGTAGGGGAGAAAAGGGATTTTGGGAGAAATTTCATTGAGAACCCCTTTTAAGAGCAGAAGACCCTGGATTTCATGGAATGAGCCTTGGATTGTAGCATTTTGCCCTGAATGCAGACTTCCCACTGGGACCATTCTTGGTCTGTTATGCTTGATGGAATAGCAACATCCCACCACCTTTGCCTTCAGCTTTGGGCTTCAACACAGGAAGCCAAACAGCTGGTTCTTTTCATATGTGTCCACTCCAGCCTACTCTCTGCATTAAGGAAACCCTTCCTCAGGGGAGCAGAGGACAGTTTCCTGTGATTGACTTCTGACAGTCATACTGAGGCTTCTAAGTAGCTCCTTGTTAACCTTGAAAGATGACTATTTCAGTCTCTGTCACCACCTGCAGCAGGAGCAGATGATTTAAGAGGTGAAAAGGTAGGAAATGGGTGGCCTTTGAACAGAGATTCCCTCAGAATCAGTGGACACAATCGAGCCACCACATGACTTGTATGCTGGTATGGACTGGCTTTAGCCCCTGCTCATTGTATTAGATAAGAAGTTACATGTTACCTTCTGAAGAGCTAGGGTTACTAGACAAGCTCCGAAGGCACCTACCGCACTATTTCTCTGTAAACATCCTTTACAAAGCTGTGTTGGGTAACAGACATGGGTAGATACCACTTTGACATTGAAAGGGCCATCTCTTAGGGCCAAAGAGGCATAGGCACCTAAAACATAAACATCAAGTTAATTTAGTCTATTTAAAAGTATTAATAAATAAAGCTTTTCCGCATGTGCATTTTCTAAACCCAAGGAAAGGAAACAGAACTTTCTCTGTAATAAATAATAAAAATGCACATTTTAAGTTTATTTAATAGCCAGGAAAGTTAGAGGAAGGACAAGAAAAAGAGAAAATATGATGGTGTAAAGCCGATGTTCCCCCATGTAAATTATCACTCAGTTCACAATGAAAAAAAAAAAAAAGGGGGGGGGGGGGGGGGGAAAGAAAAAGAAGACTGGAGACTGATGCAGGAGACAAGAAGAAGAGGAGAGACAAAGGCCAACTAGACAGCATTGCTAAAGGGTGGTACCGTCTTGACCTTTTCTCTCTAAGATTATGTCCTTCTGCCTGTTAATACCTGCAGGGGTTATTTACTCTCAGCTTGATAGCAACAGCAACAAGGAGGATCCGTTCAGGACTTACTCCACTTTGTGGAGTGAACCATACAAGTTTGTTCACATTTAACTGCTATACATAGTGTCGACCACCCATCTGGCTTACGTGTTGCTATGCTATTGGGAGCCATGCCACTGTGATCTCAAATACCAACAGGGTCAACCATGGTGGAGAAGTTACAGTGAAGCTTCCCGACTAAGACAGACTAGGCAGAAAAATCTGATGGTTGGCATCCAAAAATTAGCCAGTGAAAACACAACAAAATACCATCTAATTTGCTTGCTTTGGATACTTCATCAGGGAACGGATCAATTGCCAGAGAAGGGCAGCATGTTTGTGGAAGGGCTGATGTGGAAGGGAGAGATCTTTGGTGAGATGGACTAACATAATAGTTGCAATGATGAACTCAACCACACAGGTAGGTATGAGGACACAGGACTGGTAATGTTTTGTTCTGTTACACAAATGCTACCCTCAGCTAGAGTAGTTAACAACAACAGCAACATTTCTAGTCTACCAGAAGAACTCTGTTTCCATCCAGTTCTAGATATCCCCAGGCATGTGTGACCTGCACATCCCTTTTCCTGACACTCTCTGAATCCCTTCTTTTATTCTGCTGAATCAGAACTGGCCACAGATCCCTTTCTGTACCTCCTGCTAGTGTGATTTGGACCCATTACTTCCTTGCAGCAGAGCTGACAGGCCAACTGCAGAATTTTCATTCTGTCTCCAACTATTCACTCTAAAATATACAGATGTCTCCTTGTATTTCTTCTACTTTAGTTATTTCTGCTCCTATTTACTACCACACATATGCATGCAAATGCAGGATTTTCAGGAGGTGCAATTCTCTTCTAGTGTAAAACTCTTCTGTGAATAGCTTCTGCAAAATGCCTCTACAGAATGCCTGGGAATGCCTGGGATGTGTTCCCCAGCTGTTGTAGAAGGGGTTGTATTGTCTTCCATGGATTTAGACAAGAAAAGAGTACTTTTGGGTGAATACTACTTAAAAGACTTCTCCCTTTCATTAGTAACCAGTCCCACTAAGGTTGCATCTTGTGTCCAACCTTGCATCAGATGGCCTTCAGCCACAGCAGGTGACTGAGGGCTCAATTGTTGTAATTAATTATTTCTTTCCTACTTACATGTAGCCTATGCCTTCCCCTGATTTGTGATCTTGTTTATCACCTTCCATTGTTGGCCCTACCAGGTCTATCATCCCTTCCTTTTCATCCCAACAGCATCCATTTTCAATACCAATCCAGGCCTCAAGACCCTGGCTTTCTTATCACTTAGAGTTCTGGCCAAATTGCTGTTGCCTCCCATCTTCATCCAAGTCCCCATTAAACTGTGAGACCTAGTTCATACCAGACACTTCAGGTTCCAGGACTTTAACCAACATCCACCTGGACCACCTTAATCAAGCAATTTGTCCTAATAATATCTCTTCTGTTCTCTTCCTAGCATCTCTTAACTTGTAGTAGGTCCAGTATCCCCATTAACTAAAGTGCATGGATTGGGCTAACACAATTGACAAAGCTGTTATCTTTTCTTCTGTCCTCCCTTTCGCCAAAACCAACTGCTGAATACTTACCAACAGAGTTCACAGCTGTCTTCCTTTTAGTGTGGAGGACAAAGACTTCTCTACACATTCCACCACCAGAAATGTTCTACACTAGCCAAAGCAGCCATATTATTTAGCCAAACTCCATAGAATCCTAACAATTTCATTCTCCCTGGAGCTTATCTAATTTTTGAAAATATGTCTCTCCCCTGGTCTGTTCCCTGACCTTGACATAGAAATTCACATCAATGAGTATGACTGTTGTTGTTGTTGTTGTTATGTGCCGTGGAGTTGGTTCTGACTCATATAGCGATCCTGTATAGGGTTTCTGAGGCTGTAAATCTTTATCAGAGCAGAAAGCCTCATCTTTCTCCCATGGAACAGCTGGTAATTTCAAACTGCTGACTTTGAGGTTAGCAGCCTGACTTGTAACCACTACACTACCAGAGCTCCTTTAGAACATTTCTAGAACAATGCATATTATTAACAGTGAATATGAGTGGGTTTGGTAAATTACTATTGCTATTAGGGTTCCAGTTTATGCATGCATTGGGTTTCTTCCAAACAAAATGTCTTTAAACATGTAAGAAAAGACAAGTTCTTTCAGTGACACACTTGTCTTAGTGTGTTTTTTGTTTTCTTGTTGTTAAGAGCTGTCGATTCCAAGGAGTGACTTGTGAGTTTGAACTATTGACCTTGCAGTTCAAACTGACCTTGTGGTCCAGTGCGTTATCCTATAGTGCCATACAGCATGCCTTGAAAATAAAAAAATACTATCAGAACAAGACTCTTGGAGTGGCACTGTAGGATCAGCACTAGACTGCGAATCACAAGGTCAGCAGTTCAAACCCACCAGCTGCTCCTTGGAAACCCTATACAAAGTTGGAACCAACTTGGTGGCACTTAACAACATCAAAACAATGGTTTATGAGGAGAGATCCCTGCTGATTGATTTAATCAAGCAAGAGAGGTCAGCTCAGAAGGCTATGGCAACTGTTCTTGGAGACCTATAAAGGGATTTTCTCAAAGGACACAAATGATCATGGGAGCTTATATAAGGAAGAAATTTTAAGAAAATTGATAACTTCTCTTTCCTGGTGATAAAAGGCCAGAAAAGTTATGATGAGGAACTTCTTCCATCATGACAAAGTGCCTGCTCATTCTTTGAGGATAGCAAGGGCTATCCCATGTGAATTTCATTGGGAAATCTTACTTCTTCCACCCTACAGTCCTGATCTTTCCCTTTTAGACTTCTTTTTGCTCCCCAAACTCCAAGAATATTGAAAAGGAACACAATTTGAGTCCCTGAAGGAAGCCAAAGTTGCCATGTTGATGTGGTATAAATTAAAGAGTACAAAATTCTTTGGGGGAAGGGTTAGAGAGAAGAAGCCACTGCGTTTAGAAGTACATAGACCAAGATGAAGGCTACATGGAGAAATAATAGCTTCACATTTTGATATTCTTGTTTAATAAAGGTTTCTATGATTTCATACTTTGGACATATTATCAGGAGGGACCAATCCTTGGAGAAGGACATTATGCTTGGTAAAGAGGAGTGTCAGCAAAACAGGAAGACTCCCGCTGAGATGGATTGGCACAGTGGCAGCAGAAATAGACTCAAGTATAGCAACAATAGTGAGGATGGAGTAGGACCGGGCAGTGTTTCATTCTGCTGTGTGTAGGGTTGTTATGAATTGGAACTAACTCTATAGAACCACCATTAACAATAAATTATTTCATAGCCATATTTTTTGATTTGCCCTCATATTTATGCATATAGATCATCACTGGAGACTTGTTAAAATGTAGATTCTGATTCAGTAAGTCTGTGAGAAGACCTGAGAGCTGACATTTCTAATAAGCCTCCTTGTCATTCTGATACTACTGGTTCTACCAAGCTGTGGACTACATTTGGCATAGTAGAGACCTGTTTTCACCTCAGGTTCCCCTTATCTGCTTGAGTTGCACTATTCATAAGATGAGAGCATGACACTGCTTGGCCTCTTAGCTCATTCCAGTGCTGAGGTATAATGTTGGGCTATAGCCTGCTTGGCTCACATGTCGTCTCTTCTGTAAAATCTTCCGTTTCTACAGTAGAAGTTTTAACCATGAACTTCCTTCATACTTCAACTCGATTCACTCGAGTTCAGTTCAGTTCAATTCAGAAGCATTCACTGAACATCTTTTATGTGGCAGGCAGAAAATTTCTTTCTTTGAGACCAATGCCAAAGAAGGTAGAAGATTTTAGTTATAGACACAGGAAAGGTAAATTTGAGGAAAAAAGAAACAATTTATATTTGCCATGATACATGTCATTGATATATGCCATCAAGTTGGCCCCTGACTCATGGCTACCCCATGCATGGTGACCCATAGAGGTTTCATCAGCTGATTTTCTTGAAGTAGATCACCAGACCTTTTTTCCTAGTCTTTCTTAGTCTGGAATCTCTGTTGAAACTTCTTCAGCAACATAGCAACATACAAGCTTCCACTGGCTGCACCGAGCTGCATTAGCAGGGAATTGAACCCAGGTCTTCCACATGGAAGGTGAGAATTCTACCACTGAATCACCACTGCTCCAAGATGCATGTTAGGTTACGTGCCTGCAGTATAGAGAAGCAGACTATATGTGTGTGGAACCTGGTCCCAACACTAATTAACTATGTATCTTGTACAAGTTACTTAACCTCTCTGTTCCTCAGTTTCCTCATTTTAAACATGGTGATCATAATAATGCCCACTTCATCGGATTGTTATATTGTTATGAGGATAAAATGAGCTAATATTTCTAAAGCACTTAGAATATGACCTGGTACATGGTATTACCAAGAGGTGTTTATTAAATCAACACATGATCTAGAAGTGTCACTCAAAAGATGTCTGGCTAAGGGATCCGGATTTGGAAGCTGTAAGTATTACAGGATTACTGGTGATTGGAATGCAAAGGTTGGGAGCAAAGAGGAAGGATCAGCAGTTGGAAAATTTGGCCTTGGTGATACAAATGATGCTGGAGAATGCATGATAGAATTCTGCAAAAATCAATGATTTGTTCATTGCAAATACCTTCTTTAGA
>NW_006408526.1:26861172-26876424 GCF_000296735.1 Chrysochloris asiatica
AACAACAACAACAACAACAACAAGTATATAGGCATTGTTAGTGTCTTTTTGTTGTTGTTAAGTGCTGTGGAATTGGTTCCGACATATAACAACCCTGTATAGAGTTTCCAAGGAGCAAGTGGTGAGTTTGAACCACTGAATTTTGGTTCAAACCAACTTTGAGGTCGAGTGCTTATCCTACAGCACCACACCAGGACTCCTGTTAGGGTCTTGGTGTGAAAAATATTTCCAGGGGAGCGTGTCGGCTGCAGAGTGAGTGATAAAGATGAAACAATGTGTAATCATTAGGGAATGGTAGTTGCTGAAGAGGATGCAATGAAGACATGCAGGGGTGGACACAGATCTGAAGAAGGTCACATGAAAGTCAAATCAGAAGCCAAGTAAATAGAGAAGCTCAAGAAAGCAGTATGGTCAACAATGACAAGTACCATAGAAACATTACATAAGAAGAAGACTAAAGAGAAACCATTTGTCCATAAGAATAATTGCTCTTGTTGTTAAGTGCTGTCGAGTTGGTCCCGACCCATAGTGACCCTGAACAGGGTTTCCGAGGCTGTAAATCTTTACGGGAGCAGAAAACCTCACCTTTCTCCCATGGAACAGCTGGTAGTTTCGAACTGCTGACCTTGCTGTTCGCAGCCTGATTCGTAACCACTACACTACCAGAGCTCCCTACGATACCAGAGTTCTTGTCTGTCTTCACTCACTAAGCCAAGTCATGTGTCCTCAATGTTAGGGCCCAAGTTTATTATTCATCTATGCATACCTAGGGCCTAGCACATGCCTCCAGTATAGCAGGGCTTTTTCAGTACTTTTTGAAATATTATTTTTGTTGTTCCTCTCTCTAATGACTTCTTTTTTCTTAGTGGTCCCCTTTATCCTGCTTGTCTATTGAATAACGATACAATAAACAGAGTTCGTATTCTTAATTCGTGTTCTGTTTGTCCTTCTTGTAAGACCTGAAGGAGAGGAGAATGCAAGGTCAGTATTTTGTTGTGCAGAGCATTCTTTTGTTTTATTGTGGTAAAATACGTACAACAAAAACATTTGCCACTTTAACCATTTGTAAATGTACAATTACTGACATGAATTATATTTGCTGTGTAGTTTAACCATCAACACTATCCATTTTAGCAGACTTTTCATCTCCCTTAATAAAATCTCAATATCCTTAATATTCCCCGTTTCCTCCTGTTCACAGCTTCTGGGAACCACGAATAAACTTTTGCATCTCTGCATTTATCTTTTCTAGGGATTTCATATAAATTGGGTTCTACTGTACTAATCCTTTTGTTTCTGACTTTCACTCAGCATAATGTTTTTAAGGTTCATTCATGCTGTAATATGTATCAGAAATTAATTTTTCTTTATGGCAGAATAATATTTCATTTTTGGGAGAAAGACCTTGTAACCTGCTCCCATAAAGATTGGTGGTGGTGGTGATTACCCGTGAAGTTGGCTCCGACCCATAGCGACCCTGAATAGAGTTTCTGAGGCTGTAAATCTTTACGGCTACATCTTTTTCCTATGGAATCCCTAGTAGTTTTGAACTGCTGACCTTGATGTTAAGCAGCCCGACTCATAACCACTACGCTACTAGAACTCCTCCCATAAAGACTACAGCCTTGAAAACTCTATGGGCAATTCTTATTGAGTTAAAATGAACTCAATGTCACCTACCTGCAACAGTTATATTCCATTGTGTAGATATAGTTCATTTTGTTTATCCACTCATTTGTTAGTTGATGCCTGGGTTGTTCCCATCTTTTGATTATTATGACTAATGCTGTCAAAAGCATTGGTTGTACAGACCATTCTTTCAATGTGAGACTGGGTCATTGCACAAGTTGAGATTAGGTCACTTTAGGTCCGAGGTCGGAGTGGCTGGATGGTGAAATCTCAGGAGAAATAATCTTAGTGTTCACAGCATCATCAGACACTAGCCAAGTCCCACAGCTTGTGTCCAAGACTCTGGTGACCACTGTTTTCACTCCCAGAAGGCTAGATGACCACATGTTGGTGGTACTGACAGAGATATTCTTCTACTACTTGTCAGATTGAGCTAGCTGACTTTTATCGCCTCATCCAACATCAAGATTCTGGAAGCCTGGCCAACCCATGAAGGCAGCCATGAGTGAAGAGTCCAAGAGTGTCCAGGTGGGGTCAGGTAGTGCTAGAGTGGGGAAGTCCTTTTCATGCAATTTGTTACTTGATGTTTAAACTTCTGAAGGTTTGTAGGACTAATTGAGACTGGCAGGGAGGCGGGCTGGTGAGTTGGAGAAAGGACGGGAGAATTTCTGGGTTGTAGTGCAAAACTCCTTGCTGAGAACTCATAATCCTCTAGGCCCCTGTGGGCCAGGTAAAAGGAAAAAGGCAAGGTTGGAGGTGGTGGGCTAGGAGGGCTGGGGAGGAGTGGTGGGCTAGGAGAGCTAGGGAGGGGTGGTGGAGAGCTCTGGCTCATTCTAGTGTTGACAAATAGGTTGGATTCCTTTAAGTCGGCTGGACTTTGCCCTTTCAGGATGTACAGCCAGTGTCAGCACACTGCTAATGGGGCTTTGAGAGTCTCCTTTTGATGAGCGTGTCCCAGAAAGCAGGTATTAGCCATTTCTGCTGGGGAGGCAATGAAGGCATTTGCAGCTGAAATCCGCTTTCCTGGATGCCCTAATAAAGCAGAGACTTTCAAAGCCCCATTAGCAGTGTGCTGACTACAGCTCTACATCTGTACCAGCCCAGCTCATGAGGCGGCTATTGGGCACTCATATCCTGAGCCCCAAGGAACTGCCTTCTGGCCAAAGCCAGCTTCTTTTCCACAGCAGACTGTGAGCTCCTGTGGAGAGACACCTGTTCCCCCCAGCCTCTAGTATAGTGTCTAGAACAAACTCGACTCTCAATAAATGTTTATAGAACTGCTAATGTTTTGGGAGTTATTTACTAAAAGGAGCTGAAGCAGCGCATTAAGGCATCTCTTGCACAGTGTCCAGCACGTGGAGAAATACGTATATATGTATGTTGTTGCTGTTAAGTGCCTTCGAGTTGGTCTTGACTCATAACGACCCCATATAGGGTTTCCTAGGAGCTGCTGGTGGGCTTGAACTGCTGATCTTTGATTAGCAGTCCAAAGCTTATCATATTAATGCAAATATATGTACATGTGGATATATATGAGCGTATACACAATATATACATACATATGCTTATATGCTTATATACATACATATGCTTATGCAGACATATATGTGTGCTTATACAGCCTATGCATACATGTACATAGTATATACATGTGTATATACACATAATACAGGAGCTCTGGTAGTGTAGTGGTTACGAATCGGGCTGTGAACCTAAGGCCAGCAGTTCGAAACTACCAGCTGTTCCGCGGGAGAAAGATGAGGCTTTCTGCTCCTGTAAAGATTTACAGCCTCGGAAACCCTGTACAGCGTTGTTGAGTCAGAACCGACTCCATGGCACATAACAAAACATACACATACTATATTATTGTTAGTGTTAAGTGCCAGCAAGCTGGTTCTGACCCATAGTGACCCTGTATGGGGTTTCTGAGGAGTGGTGGGTGAGGTTGAACCTCCGACCTTTCAGTTCAAATCGACTTTGTAATCCAGTGCATTAACCCCCAGCGCCACATTAGGAGCCACCAAGTCAGTATCCACTCATAGCAATGTTATGCCCAACAAAACAAAACAAAACACTAACTAGTCCTGTGCCATCCTCACAACTATTGTTAAACTTCAGCCCATTGCTGCTGCCACTGTGCCAATTCATCGTGTTGGAGGTCTTCCTCTTTTTCACTGATAATAGGTCTGAAGTATGAAAGCCAAAGTCTCATCATCCTGGCTTCTAAGGAGCATTCTGGCTGTACAAATTTCTTTGTTCTTGTGGTAGTATATAGTATTTTTAATATTCTTCCCCAACACCATAACTCAAATGCATCAATTCTTCTACGGTCGTCCTTATTCACTGTCTACATATAAATGTATGTAGGAGTCCTAGTGTGGTGCTTATAGGATAAGCATTGGGCAGCTAACCTCAAGGTCCATGGTTCAAACCTACCAGCTGCTCCTCGGAAACGCTGTAAAGGATTGCTATGAGTCTGAATCTGCTGAATGACATGTAACAACAACAGTATACATTTCGGAAGGAGCTTGAACAGTTCTTCACTTGGCTACTCCCTGAAAGGTTGGTGGTCCCAGTCCATGCAGCCACTTCAGGGGACAATGACGTGGCTGTCTGCTCTTGAAAAGATGACAGCTAAGAACACTCTGTGGGGCAGGTCTACTCTGTCACATGGTCTGCTGTCAATGGAAGATGGACTCAATAGTACCTGGCAACGACTGCAACATATACTTAAGAGTATATGGATATATAATATACACATACAGAAGATGCATATATGTGGGTGTATATGTATCTATGGAATCCTGGTGTGGCGCTGTAGGATAAGCAGTGAACTGCTAACTGCAAGGTCAGAGATTCAAACTCACCAGCCACTCCTTGAAAATGCTATACAGGGGTTCTATGAGTTGGAACTGACTCTATGGCACACAACAATAGCATATATAGATATACAGATATAAGCATACGTGCAAGGATATGTCTAGTTATGTGCACACACACACATATATGTACATACACATATAAGGAGCTCTGGTAGCATAGTGGTTACGAGTCGGGCTGCTAACATCAGGGTCAACAGTTTGAAACTACCAGCTGCTCCACAGGAGAAAGATAAGTGCAGTTTTCTGCTCCTATAAAGATTTACAGCCTTGGAAACCCTATACAGGGTCGCTATAAGTCAGAACTGACTCCATGGCACATCACTACCGACCATCACCACATACATACATGTGTACATAAATAGAGTCCTGGTGTGGTGCTGCGGGTTAATGTGATGGACTGCAAAGTCAGTTTGAACTGCAAGGTCGGTGGTTCAAGCTCACCAGCTGCTCCTCAGAAACCCTATACAGGGTCACTATGAGGCGGAAACAACTCAGTGCCATTTTAAGGGGACTATCACTGCTGGTGTCAGTTGGATCTTGGCTGAAAACAGAAAGTACCAGAAAGACATTTACTTGTGCTTTATTGACTATGATAATGTATTCGACGGTGTAGATCATAACAAACTATGAATAACATTGCAAAGTACGTTCATTCCAGAATACTTGAATGTGCTCACGAGGAACTTGTACCTAGACAAAGAGTCAGTAGTTCAAACAGAACACGGGAATACTGAATGTTTAAAATAAGGAAAGATGTGTTCCAGGGTTGTGCCTTTCACCATACATATTCAATCTGTATTCTGAGGAAACAACTCAAGAAGTTATATGAAGAATAACATGGCATCAGGAATGGAAGAAGACTCACTACCAACCTGCCATGTGTGACTGACACAACCTTGCTTGCTGGAAGCAAAGGGGACTTTGATGTTTATCTACTTGTGAAGATAAAAAACTACAGCCTTCAGTATGGATTACACTTCAATGTAAAGAAAATGAAAATCCTCACAAACTGAAGTAGTAAATAACATCTTGATATATAGAGAAAATACTAAAGTTGAAAAAATTTCATTTTACTTGGATCCACAATCAACGCTTATGGAAGCAGTAGTCTAGAAATTAAATGATATATTACATTGAGAAAATCTGCTGCAAAGGACATCTTTAAAGTGTTAAAGTTGTTACCTTGAGGACTAAGGTACGCCTGACCCAAGCAATGATATTTTCAATTGTTCCTATGTATATTAAAACTAGATAAAAAATAAGGAAGACTATAGCATAAATGATGTATTTGAATTATGGTGCTGGCAAAGAATAGTGAGAGTACCACAGAGTGCCAAAGGAACAAACAAATCTGTCTTGGAAGAAGTACAACCAGAATGCTCCTTAGAGGGGAGCATGGCATGGCTTCATCTCACATACTTTGGACTAGTTACCAGGAAGGATCATACTCCAAAATCTTGTTATTTTATGCTATGGAGTTTTTTCCAACTCATAGAGACCCTGGGGCTTTAAATTGGGAGCAGAAAGTCTCATTTTTCTCCTGTGGAGTAACTAGTGGGTTTGAACTATCATCCTTATGATTACAGTCCAGTGCTCATCCTACAGCACCCCCAGGAGGGACCAATCCTTGGGAAAAGACACCATGCTTAGCAAAGTAATAGGTCCTTGAAAAAGAGGAAGACTCCCAACTAGATGGATTGACGCAGTGGCTTCAACAATGGGCCCAAACATCACAATACTTGTGAGGATGGTGTCGGACTGGGCAGTGTTTTGTTCTGTTGTGCATATGGTCACTATGAGTCAGAACCAACCTGATGACACCTACTAACAACATGAGTTGGAATTGACTAGATGGCAGAGTTCTTTGTGAGTGACAGGTAGTTGTAAGTGCACAAGACCTGAGAATAGGATAGAAGACTTGCACCCTATGTTCCACAGGATGTCCTTGGAAAGATCACTTCACCTTTCTGGTCCTCAGGCACACCAACTGAACCATCTTCTTTGTCTTCTTCTTCTTTTTTTAAAGTTTTTATTGTGAATTGAGTGATAGTTTACATGGGAGAACATCAGCTTTATATTCCTCCTATAATATTTCATTTCATTGCAATGACTACAATCCCTTCCATGCATCATCATTCAACAGCATTTGCTTCCATTCCCTCTGTGTGGTTTTTTTGTTTGTTTGTTTGGATTGTACACTGAAGCACTCAGGAATATATAACCATTCAAACAACCAAAGGGCATACCCCACAAGCCCGCCCCCCACCTCCCTAGGCAGTCTCAAACCATGCTTCAATCCCTGTATCCCAAAGTTCTGTTGTTCCAAGGTTGTGCATACATCATTATTTACCTCTGACTCAATTAGCCCATGTAACAAACCTGCCTAAACATTCTCTCATCCACCTTGTTCTTACATTCTCCTCCCCTTTTTGTGTATTACCCCCCCCACCTCAGCACCCAAACTATCCTATGTCTATTCCCTACCCTGTGCTCCACCGTCCTCTCCCTCCCCTCGCCCCTTCTTTTAGTATGGGTACTTTTTCTTAAGGGTTTACAATAACGGTCCTATGCAGTATTTCTCCTTTTGTGACTGACTAATTTCACTCAGCATAATGTCATTAAGGTTCATCCATGTTATACAGTGGCTTGAAGCTTCCTTGTTATTCTTCAAGGTAGCATAATATTCCATTGTGTGTATGTATTACAGTTTGTTTACCCATTCTTCAGTTGATGGGCTCTTAGGCTGTTTCCGTCTTTTTGCTATTGTAAATAGTGCTTCTATGAACATTGGTGTACGTATATATCTACTCATGTTATGACTCGTATTTCTTGTGGATAAATACCAGGTAGAGGAATTGCTGGATCATAATATACCATGTTCTTTTGCAAATTCTGTATGCTGAGAAACCAACAAAGATAGGGGTGACATTTTTGGGATAAGGTAAGGAGCTCTGGTAGTGTAGTGGTTACGAATCGGGCTGCAAACCTCAGGGTCAACAGTTCGAAACTACCAGCTGTTTCGCAGGAGAAAGATGAGGCTTTCTGTTCCCGTAAAGATTTACAGCCTTGGAAACCCTGTACCGGGTCGCTATGAGTCAGAACTGACTGCACGACACATAACAACAACAACAAGTGAGCGGCTCAGGAGCTATATGCCATGTGCCATGTAAATGATGGAGCCAGAGTTCGGTTCTATGTCAGCTTGCCTTCCATATTAACACTCGCTTTCTCCAATCACCCCCTGCTTTCCCTCTGACACAGAGCCCTGTAAGACCACCGTTTCTCGAAAGATGATGCTCTTTACCTTCCCTTTCTCATGCAGTAATCTAGAGGTGACTCCTCCCATATTTTTGTCAAATTCCTACCCCAGGATCTTCCCATATTTCCTGGGGGTGTTGGTGGTTGGACTATCTTAGCAGGTGGAGGGAGCCTTGCTAGTCATCAGTTCCCATCAGACAAATGATTGTTTCTCCAAGTGGACATTACAACCCATACCTTATCTTAACTTCTTGAATGCATGTGGTTTCAGACAAGGGCCTTGAGAGAAGTTCTATAAAGGAAAGTAAATAATAAATTAATGAATGGAATGAAATAAATAAATACCTAACCTTTCAGAGCTGCTTTCTCTGGCGTGTTTAGCCAGGGTATTTGTTTGACTTCAGAATTGTGCCTGGGCTTGTGGAGGTCTTCTGGAAGCCACTGGTGTGTGACTGGGGTGCGTTGCCCTGCCATTCTACAATTTGAATATTTCCAGTCAGGATTTAGTCACTGCACATCTTTGAGAGGCCTCTAATCAGAGAAATTAACTCTCATCAGACACAGGAATTAATCTTTGTTAGTGTTGTTGTCAGTCTAACTTTGCCATCCTCAGTGCCTGACGTGGAGAGGGAGCTCTAGGAGGGGACTGCTACCATTGCTGCCAAAGGTCTCAGTGGAGAAATGCAGGGCCTCAACTAAGAACAGAGGCCAGCCCCTGCTCTACCTGAGATGGGAGCTATGTGGAGGCCCCAAGGAGTTCAGCAGTTTGCTGTTCTCCATGAAGGATTCTCTAAATGCTGAGTGACCTGAATCTGTGGACAAGGTAATAGTCAGAAGATAGAGGAGGTCCTTTAAGAAAAAGACTAAACAAAATGGCGGCCAACTAGGAATCTTTGATTATGGCACATGATTAGGGAAAGAAAGAGTCTTTGACAATTTGTTAAAAATACAGATCTGACCCCCCACCTTAGGATTTATGTGCATGTGTGGCAAATGTATGTGTAACAAAATATTAATCAATTCTACATTCTTCATATGTACCACCCGTTGAGATTCATGATTTTTATCCAGACCTTTTTTGAAAGAATCCTTCACTAGATATGTGTGTGGTGGCACATGTCAGGAGGAGGGAGAGGTGGGGAGAGATGGTAGGCACAGACCTTAAATTATATTTGTGAAAAGTTTGGAGCCAACATGGAGGTTCAGAGAACCGCATCAACTTCAATCATAGAGAAAGTATAATACAAAGAGAATTTGGCTATGCCGAATAAATAAACACAATGGAAACAGCATCTTCAGTAATATAGATTTCATATCCTCTCATTTGTTCATGAAAATAAATTATGGAGAATTGTCTGCTAACATCACACTTATTACTCAGCAGCACTTGGTTTTGTTAGTGTCAAGCTATCTGAATCCTCAAGCCACTTGTCATCAGTATTCTCTAGCTGATTTTGGTTATAAATTACAACATTCTTTTGCATGTGTTTTGTTTTTCAGGATTGGAAATGTGGAGACCTTTGCTTATGAGTGAGGTGTGGTAAGAAAAGCACTGAAACCAGGGAATGGGAGAGTGAACTTCAATCTTGCTTTTCCACGGTGTGCTCTGTAACCTTGGAATAGCTTCTTCCTCTCTCTGGTGCCCAGTTTGCCCATCTGTAAAATGTGGTCATTAGATGGCGTAGTTGATAAGGCATCTTCTCTAATCTTTAGTGAGCTTCTTGAGTAATAACTGAGAAAGTAGAACAAGGAATGGCCTTAGCTATCTAGGGAGAAGAAGAGGATTGGGGTTTCTTTATAATTTAGGACCCAGTGGCCAGATTTTGTGCTACTTCCATGGTTACATGTCAGAGTTGCAGGAGTGCCCCAACAAGATAGGATTCTCTGTTTCACACTCTCCATTTCGTGGATGATTGCTTTCTCTGCTACTGGGATTAAAAAAAAAAAAGAAAAAACCTTCCAAGACAAGTCACTTTCTCATTGGCCTGTGACATGCTACATGAACCATCTATATTATGAATGCCGCCAATGTTGATTCATACCTTGGTGACCTCATGGATCACTGACAACCATGCCACCTGGCAGGCTGCCTGGAATTCACCCGGGCCTGTCACAAACCCCAGCTGCCCCTCCAGTTTGCAGACTACCACTGTCCTGGTGGTTACCCTTGGGTCCATCTAAGGAACAATCACATCCTCAAATCAAAAGTTAGGAATTCTAAGAGGAGCAGTGCTGCTCCTGGAACTCAGTGGTGACAATGAGAAGTACAATGAGGTAACAAAGTCTTTTTCAGACATCTTTTCAGATTCCAAAGCCCTAGGTAGCTCATAAACAATGCGCTGCCAGCCAGGCTGAGTTCTTGCTATGTTGTTGACTGAAGTATTCTTTGTAAGGCTTCCTGGGCATCCTATTATGAGAAAAGGAGGACTCCGGCCACTTCTGCATAGTGTAGATTAATCTGCGGCTCCACGACACCTTTACTTCATGGTCTTTGTCTCATCCGGTGTCGCAAGGGAGGGTGAGTTTCTTTCTCTGGTTTTGGACACTTGCTTTTTAATCTTTCTTGCTGCCTTTGATTTTTACTTTTGGCTCCAGGGAGGGCGGGTTGTCATGGATCAAGCCTCGTGCCTGGCTTTGCACGCCGTGTGCTGGAGGAGCATAATGCTGCCCACCCACCAGGGAGTTCAGGGCCAAGGTTACTGCATTGCCTTTTTAGGCCTTCATGCTTAAATGGTCTCACCTGATCAGACTATCAACACACACACACACACACACACCCAGAAACGTTACCACCTCTACCACCACCACAGCCCAGAAACGCTACCTACAAATCGCAGGGGATTGAGGGAAGATTAAAGGAGTTGATACTAGAATAAAACACTGCTTACCAAACTTGCAAATTGACCTCTGCTTAGGGGCTGGGTCTGAAAAGAAATGCGACACATTTAAGATACAACAGGTTGCCGTTGTTTACTACCATCAAGTTGATTCCAACTCATAGTGACTTTGTATAGGGTTTCTGAGGAGCAGCTGGGAGATTTGAACCACTGACCTTGCAGTCCAGTGCGTACCCTCCAGAGCCACACTAGGACTCCCTATGGGGCTAAAATAAATTGAAATTAAACTTTTGCTATTTGTTTCAATCAACACTCATGGAAACAGTAGCCAAGAAATCAAACAACAAATGACATTAGACAAATCTGCTGCAGAAGACTTCTTTAAAGTGTTCAAGAGCAAAGATATCAAGAGCAAAGGAAATGAGGATTAAGGTGTGCCTGACCCAAGCCACGAGGTATTTTCAACTGCCTCATGTGCCTGTGAAAGTTGGGCAATGAATAAAGCAGACCATAGAAGTATTGATGTACTTGAATTACGGTGTTAAAGAAGAATAATAAAAGTACCATGGATTGCCAGAAGAACAAACAAATCTGTGTCAGAGACATAGGCAGGGAGAAGGTATGGAGATACTGGAACCTTCACAAATTTCTAGTGGGCCTGTAAAAAGGTTGAACCACTCTGGATACCAGTATGGCACTTACTCACAAACTTGGATATAGAAATACCTTACAACCCAGCAATCCCTCTACTTGGTATCTACCCACAAGAAATATGAGCCATGAAATGAGTAGATATATTCACATTGATATTCATGACAGCACTATTCATAATAGCAAAGAGATGGGGAGACAGCCTAAGTGCCCAACAATGGAAGAATGGATAAACAAACTTTGGTACATACACACAATGGAATACTGTACAACACTGTATGGAATGGAATACTGAATAACAATGAATCTGCAAAATATCTCATAACATGGATGAACCTGGAAGACATTATGCTGATTGACAAATAGTGGTGCTGCGGGCTAATGTGTCAGACTGCAAAATCATTTGAACTGCAAGGTCGGTGGTTCAAGCTCACCAGTTGTTCCTTGGAAACCATGTACAAGTCAGAACCAACTCAACAACACGTAACAACAACAACAACATATAGAGAGATAGATATAGATATCTATATATGTATCCCACAAATATATGAATTTATAAGAGAAAAAAAAAAAAGAAACATTCTTTGATGGTTGCCAGGTAAAGGAGAATAATTCACTGGCTAAAGGGTAGACACATGCTAACTTGGGTGATGGGGAGGGAAAGAAAGGGAAGGGCAATATATTAGAAGAGGGAAATTGGCAGAAGAATGATGACAGAAGAAGGCATTTGTTTGTTGTTGTTATGTGCTGTGAATTCGGTTCCTAATCATAGTGACCCTGTACAGGGTTTCCGAGGCTGCAAATCTTTACGGGAGCAGAAAGCCTCATCTTTCTCCCATGGAACAGCTGGTAGTTTTGAACTGCTGACCTTGCGGTTCGCAGGCCGATTCGTAAGGCATAGGGAGGTATAAAAGGGCTAAAGGGGATAGAGGTAAATAGTGATATATATACTGCAAAGCCATTTGAACTGCAAGGTTAGTGGTTCAAGCTTACTAGCTGCTCCTCAGAAACCCAATACAGGGTCACTATGGGTTGGAACTGACTCGATGGCACTTAACAACAAATATATATATATATATATATATATATATATATATATATACACACACATATATATGTATATATATATATATATTTAGAGAGACAGAGAGACAGAGAGAGACAGAGAGACAGAGAGACAGAGAGAGAGATAGAGTAAGTCCTGGTGTGGCGCTGTGGGTTAATGCATCAGACTGCAAAGACGTTTGAACTATGCAGGATCGCTATGGGTCGGAATTGACTTGACAGCACTTAACAACAACATATATATACACATACAACCTTGGAACAACAATGTTCTGTGGGTAGAAGAGTGATGAGAATTGAAGATGCTTGGAATCAATTAGTACAATGGATGAATGGAACATTGTAAACATCAGTCTCTACAACTATGATACTAGAAGAACTAGATGGTGCTCAGCTACCACTACCAACTGTCTGAAAGAGATCACATTAGAAGGTCCTGGATAGAGTGGCAGAATATATGGAACAAACTAAAAAAGACTGGGTTTACTGGTCAGAAAGAAACAGGAGGAACCTGAGACTGTAGCCCTCAACCACCCTTCAGGTCTGTAAAGGAACTCACCCTCATGGCCCAACTTCCATCCAAGTAGTAGATATGTATATAGGGAGAACAACAACACTGGTAAGGTACACTCATTATGAATTATGGAACAGTAAATAAATCATATTAAAAGGACAAAGTTGAGAAGGGATGGGAAGGTAAATTAAATGCAAATAGGAACCACTAGGAGGAAATGAAACAACTGCTGGTCCATGGAGGGGATTGCAATCATTGAGATGAAAACAAAGTGTAGTCTTTGTTAAATGTAAAACTGATGATCTTGTCTGGAAACCTCTGCTCAATCCACAACATAAAAAAATGAAGTACAGCCAGAATGCTCCTTGGATGCCAAGGTGGTGAGACTGCATCTCTCATAGTTTGAACATGTCCTGGAGAAGGACATCATGCTTGGTAAAGTGAGGGTCAGCAAAAAATAGTAAGTACCCCAATGAGATGGTTTGACACAGTGGCAGCAGCAATGGGCTCAAGTCTAACAACAATTGTGAGGACAGCGCAGGACCAGGCAGTGTTTCATTCTGTTGTGCATGAGGTCATTGTGACTTGGAATTGACTCAATGGCACCTAACAATAACAACAACAATGTTTGTTTCTTTTGCATGGTTTTATGAGAGTTGGAAAACAATGCTAGAGAGGAAGAAGCAGTGGTTTTGGAAGCAGACTGGAATTTGTCCGAATTTCAACTATTTTTATGGCCTCATTTACAAATCTGCAAAGTGGGAATACTAATACCTTCTTCATTATTGTTGTGAGGCTTAGTATATATGTAGAGAGCCTGGCACATATAAATACTTAATAAGTGGAAATGTTGCCTATATGTTAACTGTATTAATTTCCTAGGGTTGTCATAACAAAGTACCACAGATTTAATGAGTCATAAGAACTGAAATGTGTTGCCTCACAGTTCTGGAGGCTAGGAATCCATGAGCAAGGTGCCAGCACTATTGATTCCCTTTGAAAACTGATGGAGAATCGGCTCCATGCCTCTTTCTTAGATTCTAGTGATGGCTGGAGATTCCTGGCTTTCCTTGGCTTGTTGATTCATCATTGTAAACCTCTGCCTCTGTTTTTCCATGCCCATCTTCCTTCTGTGTGCACCCATCTGTGTGTTTCTTCTCTTTTATAATATGACACTTATTGGATTATAACCTACTATATTTCAATCATGACTTCAGGTTAACTGCTAACATACCAAAGACCCTATTTCCTTACAAGGTCATATTTATAGCTTCCTGTTGCCAAGGACTTGACTCTGCTTGTGTTTGAATAGAACTGTACTCCATAAAGTTTTTAATGGCTTCTTTTTCAGAAAGAGATTGTCAGTTCTTTTTTTCTGAGGTGCCTCTGGTTGAAACTCTAACCTTTGGCTAGCAGCCAAGCATGTTAGCTATTTATACCACCCAGGGACTCCATAACCAGTAAGTGACTACCTTAAGATTTGACCGTATGGAAGAAAAAACAAGATGACGGATTGGTTAGACATGCAGTGAGATGCTCTGTCAGCAACAACACAGAATACCAGGACAAGCAGGCTCAGGGGATGGTACCAGAACTCTGAACCACATATAAAGGAATATTTAGAAGGTTGGAAGGCTTACAGCTACGGGAATTTGTAGCAGAAGCAAGAAAGCCATTGCTTTCTAATTCAGGATGCTCAGCTGCTCCCAGAGCTGCCATCTAGGGTGAGACCAAGCAGGGGAAGGATCAGAACAGTCACCGATGCCTGACAGAACTGCGGAGATAAAGGTGTGGACACTCTTTTTTTTTGTATCTGTTCATTGATCTCTCAGCTGGCTGCGCACCTCCATTCTGGTGACTATAGGGGGTGCTGGAGTGAGTGCATACCCCACCCCCACCCCCTGGAGGGTTCTACTACGCATGCACACAGATCTCCTAAAATTTAAAGTGACAGTTTCCACTTAAAACCAAATGGCAGTACAAAACAGCCACAGCTGGTCCTTGAACTGTTTATTGCTGGGGAAAAGGCCTGAACAGGGATTGTGGAGTGGGACAGGCAGACTTAAAAGGAAATAGGCTGAAAACTAAATACTGAGTTATGTCACAATGACAACAGTGACATCTTGAAATTTCTCAGGAAGAAGAGTGAAAAGGGAAGCCCATGCCTTGATCACATCAACCTGGAGGCAAACAGAAAACATAAAAAATACCAAAATACACACCCATCTAAGTATTAAGGCCACAGATAACTCCTGAATATGCCCAAAAAAACAGGAACAGATGACCATATCTGCACATGTCCAGAAACGAGATAAAGTGACTGAGGAAAATAAGCTGGAAGTAAACCTACACTCCATACTGGAAGATGGGCAGGCTTTGGAAATGCCAGAGAAGGAATTCAGAAAAATGATTATAA
>NW_006408526.1:26877212-26898877 GCF_000296735.1 Chrysochloris asiatica
CTTCAAAACATCCTAAAGGGAGTTCTTTGGACTGATAGCCAACAAGAACAGAGAATGACGTATATGGCAGCATCACCCTGAACTCAATTGACAAATGGAAGAGTCAAGAACAGAATATAATGGTAAGAACAGAGGATCCTGGAGGTCTGTCTTTGATTACAAGGTGAAAGAAGGTACACACAGAAGAACAGAGATCCATGTGGTGAGAAGGTCAGGTATATTACAGGATAAAATATAGATTTTCTTAAATGGAGGGAAGAATTAATAGAATATAAGGTAACCACAACAATGGGGTTGGGGTAGGGGGGTTTAGTTTGGGTGTTGGGGAGAGCAATATAAGAAGAGGGGGGAGAGGGAAGAACAATATATATAGGGGAACGCTGAGACAGGTTTACATGGCCTAAGTGGGACCGAGATAAAGAGTGATGCATGCTCAACTTCGGAACAACAGGGCTCTGTGATACAGGGATCTAGGCATAGTTTGAAGAGGGGAAATGATACTAAAATACTTGTCTGTCTTATGAAAAAAAAAAAAAAAAAGATTTGACTGTAGGCCCATCTGACTGCAAAACTGATGAAAAAAGATCAATGGCTTTCCTTACATAAACAGAGGTTGCCTCTTCCTGGAGTACAGAGAGTTGTCTTATGGATGGTAAAATATATTCAAGACTATCTTTAGTCCAACAATTTCAGCTTGACTGGAAGGGTCTTGAACTGGCTAGCAGCAGAGAGCTATGAAGGGACAAGTGAAAAACGAGGTGTGGGTGACGTAAACCTGACCATTTCAATATAAGCAAGTAGGCTATATTAACATGAATTTAGCCCCCACAGCCTCTGACCTTGGTTTGCTCTCATGCCTTCCAGAAAAGCTTCTTTTAGCTTCAAGCAGCAGTACTGGGAACTTGGCTGTCCAGAAAGGATAAGTGAGCTTCCCCAGGCCCAGTCCAGGCCTCCTTGCTGTATGTGACCTCTATTGTGTGGGTAGAGTACTACAGAAAAAAAAAAAAACCCCAAAAAACCTGTAATGAGGCTTAATGTGGGAGGAAATGGCCATCCTAAAAATAACGCCAGACCCTGTGGAGTAATGACATCATTAGCCAACTCCAGCCTTAAGGGCTTCTGAACACTTTTGACTAGACATTTTATTTTAGCACAAGATGTATCAAGTAGATCTATTATGCTTGTCAGAGCGAGCAAGGGTTGCAAGGCAAAAATTAAGTGAAAGGCGCATGTGAAGGCCGTGAAACTTCCTTTAATCACATTTTGCATAATTGGAAGTGTTGCTATTTCCGAATCTTTGGCTGGGCAGTCTTCATGACCACAACAAAACAGATCTTGGGAAGAGCAGAAATTCTATCGTCTGGAGAGGATCTGACATTTTAACTTGATTCTAAATTTTGAGAAAGAGAAGGGGACTGAGGAACTGGATTAGCCAAAAGCTACCGAGAAATATGAGAAGTAGATGTTCACTAGGCTTAGCTTGCCTTTTTGTTAGCTGTCAAGTGAGCAGACGTTTTCTCTCTGACTGTCCCCATGGTCCTCTCTCTACTGAGATCTTTGGACCATGCATGAAATAACAAGGCTTATTACTCTTTGTGTAGCTCCCTCTATGTGACTGAGCTCTGTGAGGACAGAATTGGGACTGTCCATCAGCACTTGGCAGAATACTTGGTGCATAGTAGGACTCTCAATAAAAATGTGTTGAATTAAGTCAAACACCTGTGAATGTGTTTGAGAAATGGCAAAAGATGGTTTTGTGCAACTCTGTTCACTTTCAAGAAGTTACTATTAATATGTCCTTACCCCAACAACCCTCTACTTTATCAGACATTGTTGTTGCTGTTGTTAAGTGCTGTTGAGTCTTTTTCAACTCACAGTGACCCTGTCTAGGGTTTCTGAGGCGTGGTTAGTGGGCTTGAACTGCAGCCCCTCTTGTTCACACTGACTTTGCATTATCCTGCAGCACTACAGCAGGACTTCATGATGTTTGATCAAGTAGAGGGTCAGCAAAAATGAAGGAAACCCTCGATGAGATGGACTGACACACTGTTGTTGTTGTTAGGTGCCATCGAGTCAGTACAGTCTCATAGTGACCCTGTGCCCAACAGAATGAAACACTGCCCTGTCCTGCGCCGGCCTCACAATCGTTGCTACGTTTGAGCCTATTGCTCCTGCTACTATTCCAATCCATCTCATTGGGTTTTTTTCTCTCTTTCTGCAATGTTCCACTTTACCTAAACATGCTTTCCTTCTCCATGGACCGGTCCCTCTTGATAATATGTCTGAAGTATGAGAGACAAAACCTGGCCATCCTGGCTTCTAAGGAACATTCTGGCTGTACTTCTTCTAACACAGATTGGTTTGTTATTTGGACAGTCTATGGTGCTTTTAATATTCTCCTCCAGTAGTCAAACATGCCAACAATCATGAAGATGGCGGAAGGACCGGGAAATGTTTTATTCTGTTCTACACAAGGTTGCCATGAGTTGGCTCAAACTTGATGCCAACTAACAAACAACAAAAGCAACCCCACGAATGCAAGGGAATAAGACAGAGTAGAGAAATGTGTGTTGGAGGTCCGCATTCAGTGGCTTCAATCTTTCAGTCTCCCCTTCATGGACAGTAATGACAAAACCTATTAGCATCTCTTAGCTTCACAGAGGAACCGACAGAATAAATGACATTAAACCTGAGAATGGTTGGAAGACAATCAGCCTATTATTGAAACTGGAACTGAAAGGGCTTTTCCCTTTTCCACGCCACAGGCTGGCCAGTGAGTCTCCATGGACTTTCCTGGGTTCACTTCTCCCAAGGAAGCTGTGCCCACTCTCTGATTCTGGCCACATGCTTGTTTCTCCCCAGAACAAAATGTTGGTTCCAGCTGCCTCCTTCTCTCTCCCCCTCCCTCTCTGCCTTCCTTCCCTTCTTGCAGTCCTCACTCAGCTTTCACCTGTCTTTGCTCAGGTCCCCTGGGACCTGTCATAATTAGAAAAGGAGGAAGGAGGGGAGCCATCCTGACCCACTAGGGCTTTAGAGGGAGCAGGGACTGGGCTGCGAGGGTTTCAGTGTCTTTCTTCTTTTCGAGCTGTGACACCTGCCAATGTAGGTAGACTCCATGCTTATGTCAGGGAGGGACCGAGACCAGGAACACATAGCTTTGTGTGTAGATAGATACATGTATTACAGAGCAAGAGTCTGTGTGTGTGTGTGCTTGCATGTAAGTGCAAAGACATGTGTCGCAATGGGTATGGATTTATGGTATTGTGCTCAGAGCAAGGAGCTGTATAGAAAAGGCTTTTCAATCTGGAAACTTTAACCCACGTCAATTTGGGGCATACAAATTCTCTAGGGAATCCCTTTGTGCTAGTTAGTCCTTCTTCCCACCCTTACCTTGTCGGTTCACTACGACTCTACCTTCATAAAAGAAAAGCAGTAGTTGGAGGTCATGATGGGAGTCATTCCAAACTGTTTCTCCCTAGCCCTGAACACCAGGCGTTGCATGAACATGAGTATGCTCCTGCTCAGCATAGTCACACATAGGAGATGGATGCAGTTTTTTCCAGCTTTGGCTGGGCCTCAGTCCTGTTTCTGCGCTGGCATTTTCCTGGGCAGTGCTGAGGGGGATCATTAATCTGTCTCCTTGCTATTTTTCTGCCCAGCCCAGGGGACAACTCTGGCCTATAAATCAGCTCTGTACTGAGTGGGATCATCAAGAAAGGGATACAATACAGAAGGAAATAGCTACTCAGAAAGAGTACAGATTTGAGTGTGGTGCCCAGAGGCGGGAGATGAAGGGAGAGTGATTTTTTTTTGAAGAAATAACATGGAAAAAAAAAAAAATTACACCAACCTAATGGGGCCAGATCTGGGACAAAGTAGATCTTAAATCTGGTCTTCAAGATGTTTTTCTAAGCTTCTTGCCTCAGCTAATCTCTCTGGGCTACAACTAGGCCATCTGTTAAGGTGGGTTCCCGCCATGCCCTCGCACAGCATTGTGCATTCCGGGGAACTAGAGCATGTGCAGATAAACAAAACAAACACGTACATACAAATTATTCAAACCCTACATATTTGCTCATGCAAGTTAATTAATAAAAGATGGTGGAGATTGCTAATGGTGAAGATGTTAGCTAGCACTGTAAGGGCTGGAAGGCAGCATGGCCAGAGGGAAAACCATGGACCTAGAGTTAAGCCTACTACAGATTCTTTCTTAAATCTTTGGAAAACCTCCATTAACCCCAGTCAGATACCTCAGTTTCTTCCTCCTTGAGATCCATTTAGACTCCAAAGTTTTGGGATAAAGGCAGCTGTTTTCACACAACGACAGGGACTTGCAGAGTTCTCTCAGTGTCGTCTTCGCAGCCTTTGCAGGCATTGAAGCTTGAAGGAGCAGGGGTGCTTTGATAGGACCCCTCACTGAGGACCCAGGTTGCCATTCATGTGAATGGGCTTGGATGCTCCATTTTGGGACAAAGTCTGCTCCAGGGTTGTTGTTTTTTAAGAGTCAACTTGGAAGGAGTTCGGGCTCTGGAAAAAGGCGAAGTTGGACTTCAAATCACAGATGAAATATGTAACCTAGGGGAGATAGCCTTATTCTATCTGACCAGGTAGGTAGATAGACAGACGGACAGATAACTGTTGAGTTGATTCCAACTCATGTCAACCTTATATGCAGCAGAACACATTGCCTGGGTCTGCACCATCCTCAGGATTACTGGCAGGTTCAAGTCTATTGTTGTGGCTATTGGACCACCCATCTTCCTCGTGCTCACAGGCCCTTTACTCTTCACCACACATGACGACCTCCTCCAGTGGCCTGTCCCTGCTAATAATGTGTTCAAAGCAAGTGAGTCAGACAGTAACCTGTTGTGACCCGTGACTAATTTCTGGTAGTAGAACACCAAGCCTGTCCTTCTAGTATGTCTTAGTCTGGAAGCTCTACCATGGGTAACCCTGTTGGTACTTGGAATAGTGGTGGCATAGCTTCCTGAACCACAGCCACATGCAAATGACCATAGTACAACAAACTGACACATGGTGGAGGCTGGACCCAGTAGCTACATCTTTAAAACAGGGATAGTAATACTTGCCTTACTATCTCTCTGTGTGTGTGAGCATTAGGAACAGACACCAATTGAAGGGGTTCAAAAAGTATGTGGGAAAAAATGAAATGATAAGATAATGGAAAATTTCCATCAACTTTTTGAAACTCCCTAGTAATTCTTGTAACTAGATGTATTCAATGAACAGTAATTATTGGGTTATTGAGGTGAAGACAGAGACAGAAAAAGGAAGAGACAGGAATAATTAGAATAAATATACTCCTCAGGCAGACATCTCACAGAGCAGTTAAAAATGTGTGTGTCCAAAATTTTAAAAAAAATCCTTGAATTAAATGAGAATGAAAACACAACATACCTTTGGGACACAGCATCCAAAAATAAGAAAGAAACGAAATCAACACATTAACTCAACATCTCCAACAATTAGAAAAGGAGCAGCAAAGTAAGTTTACTGCATCCACAAGAAAAGAAATAACAAAGATAATAGGGTAGAAATAAATGAAACAAAAAACAGAAAAACAATAGAATCAACAAGACAAGAAGCTGATTCTTTGAAAGGATTAATAAAATTGACAAACCACTGGCAAATCTAACAAAAGAAAAGGAGAAGATGCAAATAACATGAATAAGAAATGGTATGTGTGACATCACAACAGAACTAATGGAAATAAAAAAGATAATAGCAGAATACTATGAAAAATGAAAATCTGAAAAAAATGGACAAATTTTTAGAAAAACACCACCTACCTAAAAACAGATAGAAGTAAAAGACTTGACCAGACCTATAGTGAAGAAATTGATCAGGTCATTAAATAACTCCTGGTGTGATGCTGTAGGATAAGCACTTGACTGGTGGGTGCAAAACCCACCAGACACTCCTTGGAAACCCTATACAGAGTCGCTATGAGTTGGAACCAACTCGACGGCTCTTAACAACAACAACCAAAATAAAGTCCAGGTCCAGATATCTTTCCTGGTGAATTCTTCCAAATATGCAGATAAGAGTTGACACTAATTCTACTCAAAGTATTCCAGGATACAGAAAAGGATGGAAAATCACGAATAGATTTTATGAAGTGAATGTAACACTCATGCCAAAACTAGGCAAAGACATCACTAAAAAAGGAAAATATAGACCAATATCCCTCATGAAAATAGATATAGTGTGTGTGTGCATGTGAGTATGTCCATCCAGATGGTGTAATGTATGAGTATGTGTGAGAATGAGTATATTTGTGTGTGAGAGTATGTTTGTATGTGTGCATGCAGAAGTGACTGTGCATATGTGTGTGTGATTATGCTGTGTGTGAATATGTTAGCATGTCTGTATGTTGGGGTATAAAGAGTCCCTACTTCTCCAAAGGAACATTATCTTTTTTGTCTATCTGGAATGTCCTCTTCTTCTCATCTACTCATTGATCAACGTTCAATTCATTTCACCGCCTCTTTGAACCATCCCTGAAGGACTTGGAAAGAGTTGATGAATCTATCTTCACTTTTCCTCTGTCTGACTCTAATCTTGGGAGCAGCATGTTGGAAGGGTTAAGTGTACGGACTCTAGGTTCAGATGTCATCGGTTTGAAACTCTGCTCTTGAACTTCTAGCTGAAGGATCTCAGACAAGTTACCTGATCTTTGGAAACATAGACTTCTTTGTAACATATAAATGATCATTGTATTTATCTCATAGGGTTGACATGAAATTTAAATAGTAAGATGCATGTAGTGTATTTTACATGGTCCCTGGTACATAGTAAGTGCTCAGTTCTTTTCAGGTGTTTTTATTCTATTAAAGTTGTTATTGTTGTTAAGTGTTGCGGAGTCTGTTCTGACACACCCTGTGTAGAGTTCCCAAAGAGCAGCTGGTAAGTCATATAATACTATAATGTTATAACAGCCCATTTGGAGTCCTGGTGTAGTGCTGTAGGATAATCACTAGACTGCTAACTGCAAAGTCAAAGTCAGTGGTTCAAATCCACCATCCACTTCTTGGAAACCCTATACAGGGTCTCTAAGAGTCAGAACATACTCAGTAGCACTTAACAACAACAATGGTCTTTCTATATGTTTGTTTCCCCTCCTCTGTGAACTCCCTAAAAGTCACTTTTCCTCTATTACCTGTCTAGTAGCCTATATCCAGTAACAATTTAATAATATAAAGAAAAGTATTACTTATCTCTTCTCTGCCCTATTTCTCTCTTGTCCCATCCTAGACCGCTCCAGTCTTTTCCTTTCTTGTTAACCACCAGAAGGCAAAATTGGAGGCTAGAGAACAACCTCATTCCCATACAAAAGGCATCCTTAATCAACACAAAAAAATTCTCGCTGTTTCTATACTTAGCGTGCATTTGGCTGTCACATTGATTACATCATCAGGCTAGTTTTTCCTATTTTTGTCTTCAATGGACTCAATTGAAACACTAGAAAGCTCTTTCTGGAGCATCAATGGATCTGAGGCCGAAACTTCTGGTAGGACAACACTCTACTGTTGCTGTTCCATAGAAAGGGCCTGAAGCCCCTCAGCTTTATTCATCCCCCAAATATGCAGCACCAAAACAAACTGTGTCTGAGGAAAAAAAATCCAACTCACCAGGGCGGACTAACAAGCCTGAGATGTACAAATGAACTATTGTGTAGGACACAGGCTGTGAGGCGCCCTAGCTTGTTATCCTATTTTTGTTTTCCCCCTTTTCTCCATCTACTAAGTACAACTACAGACAACCTCAGCTGGAGACCCAGGCCCATGCTAGTCTCTAAGGGTGTCTTGACTGTGAAATAGCTTCAGTCCAAACATCTGGTAAAGATTGTGTTGTCCTGGGCGCTGGATCCCGTGGGCACTGGGTACCCCAGAAGCCTGCTGGTCAGAGCATTTCCTTTGCTTTTCTTATCACCCAATCCATAGGCCAACACTTCTGTGCTGATGGCCTCACTCCTGTCTGGTATGACCAAGTCCCTTGTAGCTGGAACTGTTATGTTACCTTAATATTCATCAATGCTGGAGTCTCTGAGAACCTGTTGGCTTCTTATTTGATTTCACTGTAAATGGAAAGGCTGTCAATGGGATACCCCTTCCTTTTGGCACATCCAGTCTCTCGTCTTTAAAAATATCTCAGATGTGTGTTTGCCTTTGCCCAGTTTTGGAGCAGAAGACTCTTTAGGTCCATCTCAAAGTTTTAGATAGAAAGGTTTGGCCAGCTCATTTTAGGGTACCAGGGATTATCAGAAACAGTTAAAAATTTGGGGAATGTCTTCATTGTTCCCTCATGTGTGTGTATGTGTGCACAAGAGTATGAAAGAAAGAAAGGGGAACTTCATTTTGAATATGTTCAAAGTAAATGCTCATAGAATACACTGTACCGTTTCCAGTAAACAGTTGGATATTTGTGAGTGGAAGTCAAGGAGAAATCTGGACTACAGGCATACACTTGGAAATCCTCAATCCATGTGCTTACCTAGGTCATGGAGAGTGGTGCCTCGCTACCATTTGCATCAAGGATTCTATAGAAGAACATTTGGATCAAGGATTCTATAGAAGAAGCCTGCTCAAAAGGGTGAAAATACACAACAGTATAAAATTCTTATAGACTCCAGACTTCCTGGAGCTATGGAGCCTGGATGAACCTCTGAAACAATTGCCCTGAGATCACCTTTTTTTTTTTAAGTTTTTTATTGTGGATTGAATGAAAGATTACAGGGCAGATCGTCAGTTTTACATTCAACAAATCATATACTTTTTTTCATTACAATGATTATAATCTCCTCCAAGTACCATCAGTTAACAGTGTTTGTCTCTATTCACTTTAGCTCTTTTTTTTTTTCAAGCACTCAGACATATAAAATAATTTGCACCACCAAAGGGCACATTCTGCAAGTCTGCCTCCTGTCCACCATCTCTTAGTCCCTCTCTTCCCATGAATCTAGAGTCCTCAGCTGCTCCCTCTCTCCATGTCCCCATCTCTGCCTCCATCTCTGGTGTCGCTGTTTCTCTGAGTAAGGTCTCACATTCCTCTTGTGCTCTTCTCCCTTGATGGTCCTAGGGTCCTCTGTTTCTGGACTGTAAGATGAACCACTGCCCTGTTTTTGTTACAATACTTCTACCTTTACAATTGTAACAGTCACCATTAGTCATGATAACAATTACTCACTATTGAATCATAAGAATCTTATCCCCATCTCTTTTAACCAGACCCATCTAGACAAGATGAAAACTATTCAGTGGCCACTCTTTCTTCTCCCACACACTCTTAGACTAAACTCCCTCTTGAAACCTGTAAGCCAATCACTTCGTGCCTTTATCACTCCCTCATTTTAGGTAGCCAATATCTAAGTTACCCATCCCAATCTACCCTGTATATAAAGGTGATAGCATTGATACTTGATGTGAAGACGTTGTCCCTCTGGTTGGTACTTAGAGTTACTATCTCCATTAGTATAGGTCAGGTTCATAAAATTGTAGCAATTTACTCTCGTTTCCTTTATCAAAAAGTGTTTTGTTTTTTTCTTTTGTTATCTTACTCTAGCTGAGTTCTGATTATCAAGCCATTGAGGCTAGGTCAAATGGGTACTATGTGCAAGTTTGGGTGTTCTTGTGTGCCTCCTCTCACTTCATATCAGCTGGATGTTTCACTTTCAGCTCTAGCCCTCTGTGGCTATGGCCTTGTCCACGGGCTCAGATGTCCCCAGGTCACATCACACTTTGGACCAATCAGCCCTTCCTCTTCTCTCTCTCATCTCCAGGTCAATGGGAGTCTGTGGAATGTGGTTGAACTCATTTCATCATTGCTGCCTTTCCCTGTCTTCCACTCACCAGTAGACCAACATGGCTGAGATCATCTTTAAACCTTAAACCAAAAATATCCTCTGAATCTTCTTAAAACCAAACAAGAGTTTAGCTTAACTTGTAAAAAATGTCTGCCTTGAGCATTATGCTCTTTTAAGAACTATCTGTTGTTGTTGTTGTTATGTGCTGTGGAGTCGGTTCCTACTCATAGCGACCCTGTACGTAGTTTCCGAGGCTGTAAATCTTTACGAGAGCAGAAAGCCTCATCTTTCACCTGAGGAACAGCTGGTAATTTCGAAATGCTGACCTTACGGTTCACAGCCTGATTCATAACCAGTATGCTACCAGATAGAACTATTTATATGAGGTCAAATTGAGAACAGGAATTCAAAATATTAGACTGGAATGAATGTACGGGGGAATGAATGTATGTGGGGAAGGAACAGTCCCAAAAAGAAGAGTGAGAATGGTTGTGCACTTGAAGAAAGGCTACTGAATTTTACATGTAGAAACTGTTGAATTGATGTATGTTTTACTTTGTACATATTCAACAACAACAAAATAAAAAACAAAATAAAACCATTTATATGAGAGAAAAACCTGAAGTCCACAATAACTGTAAAGCCAAGATGAGAAGATAAGAGGGTAGGGAAACTAGAGCACTGGAAATGGAACAACCAGAACACAACTAAAGAGAATATTAGCACTTTGTGGAAAATGTAATGAAGGTTACTAAAGAGTTTGTCTAGCAATTGTCAAATGGGATGGATAATGGGAAAGGAGCTCCCAAAGAGTTTGAAAAAGACAGGCTGGAGAAAGAGAAGGAGACGCTAAGGAGTGTGGTCTCCCCAGAACAAAGGGAGAAAGAATTTCAAGAAAGAGAAATGGAAAATAAGATAAGGGTTAAAAAGTATCCATTAGATTTAGTAACAGAATTTAGTAACTGGTGACTTTTGGGAAGAGCAGTGGTCTTGGGACAAAAGCCAAACTAGCATAGGCGGTAGAGTAACTGGGAGGAAAGGACTTTGGAAAATCTGGCTGTTCAGGGAGGAGGGGCAAGGACTACAGGAAGGGCAGGTTTGAGACTTAGTGTTTAATGAAAGAGATGAATATGCTTGATTCCTTTGGGGAAGGAATACAGAGATGAGAAAGGAAAAGACTGATGGAGGGAAACTTGTGGTCAGGCAGGACCTGAGATACAGAGCTAAGTCTTAGACAAGAGAAGGATGCCTCTCTACCTTGAGGCTGGGCCTAGCAACCAACTAGCAGAGCAGAATTACCGGAAGTATGTGGGGTGCCAGCGGCCTGCCTTCTAACACTGAACAGAGATAGTCCACATAGACAAATTAGAGTTGCTTGAACTTGCAAGATCTAAAATAATGAAACTCTCAAAGTGGCATTTCGGGGACTCTGACCCACATTCAAGTGACCCATTATAGGACAGGAGGGATTGTCCAGTGACCCTGAAATGCTACCACATGGTCTCTGCCTGGTGCTAATGAAAGATGTAAAACTTGCCTGAAAACCAAGGCCTTCTGGGAGTTGTTGTGCTCCTAAGTTCAGGAGGTGGTGGTGGTGCTGGGTAGGGGGCTTCCCTTTGAGGACTGATAGCAGCAAACCTCCTTGACAAGGCCTCTCCTTGCCCACCGCCATTTTTCTTCATTATTTCTCCCATGTCTCTCGTCATGTTGTCAGTTTCCTCTCAGAGCAGCGATAAATGGCACCTCTCTTGTGGTGTCCTTAGGGGACACCTGTTATTTATTCTGATGATGGGCAACATGCCATGGCTAATTAAGAAAAATTGTGGGCTGCCCACACACCAACGTGCAGTTTCTTGTCAGCTCAGCCCCAGTCCTTCACCCAACATTGGAGGCATTTCCCCCACGGGGAGTTCACAAGGGGCAGGAGATAAGGGATAATGAACACCACACTCTTCTTCTATTCCTAAAGGATGCTCCACACCCCTCTTCCTGGGGAGTCATAGTCCTAAACTGGATACTTCTAAAGCTCAGGCCTCTGGAGAGACGAATCAAGTCCTTCTCTCTGGGGAAGTACAGCCAACTGAGGTTTTTCCCCCTCATGACTTGGCAGAGAAGGAAAGACAACTTCTCTGGCTGGTACTGCCTGGGTGCAATGACCTAGATAACTGAAATGACACTTCATTTCTGCCCGAATTACCTGACTCAGCCTATTCTGAGTTTTCTCAAAACAATACACTTTGCTGGCCTGCCCACATGCCGATCATTTCCCACCCTGAATTCTCCAGATCTGGGGGCCCTATGGGAGATAGAAGAAAGCTGTGTGTGTTTGTATAAGAGAATTTGTTTAGGGGAGCCAGCTACTACTTTTGGGGGCCAGAATGATTGCGGAAGGACTGAAGTTGAAATAGGCAGAATTATGTGGGGCTTGGTCACTAGTAGGAGTTCCTGGGTGTTCAAATAGTCAAGTTCTCAACTGATCACTGAAAGGCCTGGTTAGCTACTTCTGAAAATGCAGCCATTGGAAACTCAATGACGTTAGGGGGGAAGTAAGCTTATGTTACGAATCAGGCTGCGAACCTCAAGGTCAGCAGTTCAAAACTTCCAGCTGTTCCACGGGAGAAAGATGAGGCTTTCTGCTCCTGTAAAGATTTACAGCCTCGGAAAGCCTGTACAGGGTCGCTATGAGTCAGAACCGACTCCATGGCACATGACAACAACAACAACAACAAAACTTATGTTAAGGTGGAGGAACAACTCAGAAAAGAAGGATGAGATTGCAGAATGACATCAATGTCACCAAACTGTGTGTGCAGAAATGGTTGAATGGGTGCATAGTCTTCTCTTTATATTCTCAATAATAACAACAAAATAAAGTAAATTATAATTACAAAAATAAAAGAAAACAAGCAAACAAAATCCCTCTGAATCATAGTTCTACTCTGACACATTTGGGGTTGCAGAGAGTTTGGAACTGAACCAGTGGTAACTGGCTTTGTTTTATTTTGGTCAATATTAAAATGGGTATGGAGAGATACGGGCAAGTCTTTCTCTGAAGAGTTTCTTAGTTGGGTAAGGAGAGAGTCAGATGTTTGAGAGGATCTGAGTAGAAGCTTCCCCGGTACAGGAGACCAGCCAAGATACTTTCTGTGTTCTCTGCCCTCTGGGTATTTTGGAATTCTTTGAAGAAACTTCTCTTTTAATTTCAGGTATGCAGGTCATCTCTGTGCCTTGCAAATTCTTCTCTGTATAGTCCTGACAGGAAAAGTTGCTGGGGTTCAAGAGCAGGAAGAAGGAGAAGACAGAGAGGTAGGTGTGAGCCCACTTAGAAAAGGTTTGGCTGAAGACTGGACCTGAGCCCAGCAAGAAAGAGCCAGATTAATTAGTAGCCCAAAGGAAGCCCAGAGAAACCCAAGCCTAGTGCCTGGAACCATGATCTCAGGACCGTTGGACTTTCTCTCTCTGCCCGGTTGTTGGGACTTCCAGCTTTTCCTGCTGACCAAGCTATCAGAGCACAGCCTGAGAAGAAATTACATTGTATTTGGAGTCCTGATAACTTCCGAGGAGACTGTTTTCCTCACACACGGACAAAGCCCAGCCTCCCACTTCTATCTCTTTGACTTCACATTGTACCTGCTTTAACGCTGAGTTCAGGGGACAAAAGTCCTCTGTGCATGGCTTCCTCCTCCTGCTCACCTTCTCGTGCCTCTCCCTGCCCCCATCTGGCCCTGACACACTCCCTGCCGACACTGGCAAACCACAGAGATGTGATCTGGGGTTGGCATTCCAAGGACCCAACTGCTTCAGGAATTGCAAATATCTCCGATTAAAACCAGCAGGGCTAATCTGAGTTGCTACAATAGAGAGGAAAATAACAGTTTGCTGGTTTCTCTGACTCCCCATGTCCAGGAAAGAAAACATTCACAGTGAGAAAAGGAATAGAGAAGAAAAAGGAATGAAAAGCTGTGGATGTGGGGACTTGGGCTGGTGCCATATTCCACCCAGATTAAGGCAGTCACATACTGCTTTCTGCACGCACAAACCTGGGCAGAAGCATTTTCTAGCAATCACTGGGAAGCTCCAGGAATATTTTACATTCTAGATGCATGAAATTAGGATTTTCCCATGGATTCCTGCCTTATCAGCCTGGGTCCTGCCATCTTAAATCAAGAATCATCTCTGTTGTTGTTGTTAAGTGCCATGCAGTTGGTTCTGACTCCTATCGACCCTGTACAGGGTTTCTGAGGAGTGACTGGTAGATTTGAACCACAACCATGTAGCTAGCAGTTCAGTGCTTATACTACAGTGTCAAGTCTTTTAGTTGTTGTTAAATGCTTTTGAGTCAATTCTGACTTTTAGCAATCCTGTATAGCTCTGGTAGCGTAGTGGTTACGAATCGGGCTGCGAACCTTAAAGTCAGTGGTTCGAAACTACCAGCCGCTCCGCGGGAGAAAGATGAGGCTTTCTACTCCCCTCGGAAAGATTTACCCCCTCGGAAACCCTGTACAGGGTCGCTATGGGTCAGAACTGACTCAACGGCACTTAACAACAACAACAACAACATAGGATTTACAAGGAACAGCTGGTGTTTTTGAACTGCCAACCTGTGGTTGGCAGTCCAGCGTTTATCTTACAGGGCCACACCAGGTCTTTGTTGCTGTTAAGTGCCATGGAGGTCAGTTTCCAATGCTTTTCATCTTTTTCTGGGAGCAGAGAGAGACTCATCTTTCACCTATGGAGCTGCTGGTGGACTCGAACTATTGATTTTGTGGTTCGAAGTCCAGTGCTTATCCTATGGAGTTACTGTGCTTCCACACAAGGACTAGCAACCCCTTTATTATCGATCCTTTTAGCTCTAAACCTTTAAAAACCTTCAGGCATAGTGAAAGTTTTTATGACTTACCGTATTTTATTATTTTTAAAATAACTTTGTCTTGGAGCATTAGCCAGTTATCATTAGGCTGGCTGTTAGGGTGGGCAGGGTTGGTAGAAAATCAAGAGGAGGGAGCGTACTGATGAAAGAATACAGAAACCCAACACTCCATGAAAAGTCTAGAAATATGAAACTCTCAGGAGATTATGATTACCACTGTGGTGCGCTTATATGACTGAATTAGTGCGGAGAGCTGGGGCTGGGGTGGGGAAGAGTGGCAATCTCTTTCCAGTACTCTCTGAATAATAGCCCTCAAGTTCCCCCAGGCTGCAGTCTTCCCGCTGGAGTAACTGCAGCTTTGCCCTCTTCTGCCATTGTCTGAGGTCTTGGGAACACCGGAAGCCTATTAGAGCCACACTCAACACATTGGCATTTCTCCTAATAGCTTCCCCATGGGTCCAAACCAAAAGAAACAAACAGAAAAGCCTCCCATTTATCCTACAGTGCCACCCCAGGACTTTGTTGTTGTTAAGTGTCTTGGAGTCAGTTTCAAGTCAATTTTGACTCATAGTGACCTATGTGGGGATTTCAAGGCTGTAAATCTTTACTGGAACAGAAAGTCTTTTCTTTTTCTTGCAGAGCAGCTGGTAGATTTGAACTGCTGACATTGCAGTTAGCAGCCCAATGTGTAGCCTGCTACACTATTAGGGCTCCTTCCCACAGGTCCAGCCTTTTGCAAAGACCCAGACTACAGGCAGTATGAGAATTTAAAAACCAACAGCACCATCAAAACCATTCTATTGTGGTTTAGGTGAAAATGTACAGGACACATTAGTTTACTATTCAGTAATTTGTACACATTTTTTTCCCCGTGACATTTGCCATAATCCCCTCAACATAACAGCACTCTTTCCATTTCCTCCCTGAGTTCCCCATTTCCATTTGCTCAATTTTCCTGTTCCTTCTTGATTTCTGAACTTTGTTTTGGACAAATATTCCCCTTTTGGTTGATTGTCCTGACAAGTCTGCTGTTCACAGATAGTGTTCATTCACTTTATAGCCTATTATGAGGCTGGAAGGTGATGGCTAGGGGTGGGTTTGGCTTCAGATTTGAAGGGTGTTTCAAGGCCTACTGTGGCACCGAAGGATAAGCACTGGACTGCTAGCCATAAGGTTGGAGGTTCAGCCCCACCAGCCACTCCTTGGGAATCATATACAGGGTCACCATGAATCAAAATCAACTTGACTGCACTTACCAACAACAACAAGGCCCAGAGTTTCAGGCGCCCACCAGACTCTATCAAAGCAATTAGCCTGGTCTTTATGATTCTGAGTTTTGTTTCATACTCCCATTCTATCCAGGACCTATTTTAGTGTGATTTCTGTCAGAGCAGATGGTAGTGGTAATCAGGCACCATCCAGTTCTTCTGGTCTCAGGGTTGTGGAGGCTTTGGGTCATGTGGTCCATTAGTTCTTTGGACTAATTGTTTCCTTGAGTCTTTGATTTTCTTCATCCTTCTTTGCTCTGGACGGGAAGAGACCTACATTATTGTTAAGTGCCATTGAGTTGATTCCAACTTACAGTGACCCTGTACATGTGTTCTGAGGAACAGCTGGTGGTTTTGTGGTTCATAGTCCAGCACTTATCCTACAATGCCACACCAGGAGTCTAAAATATGGAATGGTTCATGAATTTCCATGTCATCCTTATGCAAATAATTGTGATTTTAAATGGTTGTTGGCAAACTTTTAAGGCTCTGTCTGAGGATTTATGTGCATAAAACAATACACAGGTCAGTTCCAAATTACTCTCCTTACTCATCTATCTTATTCTAGCCTTTGCACCCACATCCTGTCTGATTTGGTGGGAACTTTTTCGGAATCCCCATAATTCTGGAAATATTTCTCCAGAATTGGGATTCTCCATCCAAGCCCCTCATTACCTCCTTTAAAAAAAAAAAAAAAAGAAATCTGTCTTCTTTTCTCCTTTCAGTTCATTTCAGAAAGAAGGTGATACTATCTGCACTGGACCTTAATGGGTGCTCTGGTCTGGTGCTATTGTATAACCACTGGATTGCTGACCACAAGGATGGTGGTTAAAACTCACCAGCCAGTCCTTGGAAACCTTATACAGCGGCATTATGAGTCGGAACCGACTCGATGACACTTAACAACTACAGCAACAGGAGTTAACTGAGCAGATGCCATTTGTTCTTGAATTCACTCAGCAAGCGTATATGCCTGATGCTCAATGCCAGCACTGAGTTTACAAAGATGAGACCACTTGCTTCAAGGAAGATGCAATTTAATGCAAGATGGAGGTAGAAATCATTAACTGTGCTAGAAGACTGGATGGAGGAAGGCCTAAATAGCAGCGTTTGAAATGTCTTCTGTCTTGAGAGTAAGTCTGTTGCCATTCTGTTGCCATTCTGAACCTAGACTAAGATTCTGGCTGCCTGAGAAGTACACCTATTGTCCTCCATTTCTGTGTGAGTTACTCAGTATAACTCAGCCTTTACTTCCTTTCTCTAAATGCCACTTTATTCCCCCTGTCAAAAATGCCTTGATGTAGGCTTTCAACTAAATGATAATGATTATCATTTATGAATGCCCAGTGCATCACGCATCTCTGTGGATCTTAGAGAACTCAGAGTATTAATAAGTGGAATAACCTGGATTTACATCCCAATATGTCTAATTCTTAAAACAAGTGTTCTTATTCCTACCTCACATCTTGCTTCTGTATATGTTTTGGAGTTGAATTTAGCTACTCAAAAATATTTTGGAATTAGATGAGGTCTAAATAATTTTTAAAAAATCTCCTCTAACCTTTATAATAATCTTATGAGTCAGATGTGATTTGCACAAAATAATGATTTGTACTTTCTAGGGAGAGTAGAGATTTTCCTTGTTTAAAAGGTAAATCTTTAAGCACTATTACCATAGTGT
Source organism: Chrysochloris asiatica (assembly GCF_000296735.1). Lineage (NCBI taxonomy): Eukaryota > Metazoa > Chordata > Mammalia > Afrosoricida > Chrysochloridae > Chrysochloris > Chrysochloris asiatica. The sequence continues at coordinate 26,894,855 of NW_006408526.1, forward strand.
TTGAAAATTTTGCATACACATTGAGCTGTTTCATCCAATTAACCACTTACATATTTAGTCAGATGACACCAATATCAGCTATTCCAAACAGATTATCTACTCAGGTAACATTAAATAATTGTTGTTAAGTGCTGTCTAGTCAGTTCTGATCCATAGTGACCCTGTATAGGGTTTCTGAGCAGCCATTGGTGAACTTGAACTGCTGACCTCATGGTTCAAAGCAACTTTGCAGTCCAGTGCATAAACCCAAAGTGCCACACCAGGACTCCAACATTAAATAATAGTTAACTCTTATGCATCATGGGCATCCTTCTAAGTAATTAAGGCATATTAACTTTAAGGATTAAAGTTATTATTATTATTTTTAAGTGTTTATTTAAAAAAAAAACATATTTATTTGGTCTTCTCTATCTCTTTAAAAAACTTTTTATTGTGAGTTAAGTGAAAGTTTACATAGAAGAGCATCAGTTTTACATGAAGCAAATCATACTCTTTTGTTTCATGTCAAAGATTGCAATTTCCTCCATGTAACAACAGTTATCCCACTTCTGATTTCTATTCCACCCTCCTTCCCAACCCTTCTGTATTGCGTCCTTAGGTAAATATTGCCCTTTTGATCTTGAGTGGTTGACAATTTCATGGTGAGCGTACCTCTCGAGTGTTGTTGCTCCCCCATCCCTCCTTATCCTTATCTACTGCTTAGCTGAAAATTGGGCCATTCCTTTCCAGACCTGAAATGCTGTCAAGGACCGTAGTTTTGGGTTCCTCCTATCTCTTTCTGACTAGTAAGCCCAGTCTTCTTTTTCTTGAATAATTTTGAGTTTTGTTCTTCATTTTCTACCACACTATCTGTGACCTTCTAACGTGAACCACTTCAGAGCAGTTGGTAGTGGTAGCCAGGTGCCTTCTAGTTCTGGCCTCAGAGTTGTGGAGACGGATGCTCACATGTTCCATTAGTCCATTGGATGAATTGATTCCAAGCATCTTCAGTTCTCATCACTCTTGTTTCTTCTGCACATTAGACGGCCACTCTATGGAGACAAAGAAGGGTTAAATAATTTGCTCTGGATCACAGAGCCAGTAAATAGCAGAGCTGGGATTTGAATCCAGGCAATCCTTTCAATCTGTATGCTGAGCAAATAATTGGAGAATCTGGACTATACAAAGAGGAAAACAGTATCAGGACTGGAGGAAGACTCTTTTACAGACTGAGACATGCAGCTGGCACAACTTTGCTTCTGAAAGCTAAGAGAATTTGAAGCATTTACTGATGAAGATCAAAGACTATAGCCTTCACTATGGATCACAACTCAATGTAAAGAAAACAAACAATTTAGACCAATAAACAACACCATGATAAACAGAGAAAAGATAGAAATATTTCATTTTACTTGGGGGCACAATCCATGCTCATGAAAGCAGTCAAGAATTCAAATGTATTAATTACATTGGGGAAATCTACTTCAAAAGATCTCTTTAAAGTGTTAACAAGCAAAGATAGCACTTTGAAGACTAAGGTGCGCCTGATGCAAGCCATGGTATTTTCCCATTGCCCCATATGCATGTGGAAGCTGGACAATAAATAAGGAAGACCAAAGAAGAATTGATGCATTTGAATTACGGTGTTGGCAAAGAGTATTCAATGTGCTGCAGACTGCCAGAACAGAAGAAGTACAACCAGAATGCTCTTAAAAGTGAGATGGCTAGACTTCATCTCACATACTTGGGACATAATATCTGAGGGACCAATTCCTGAAGAAGGACATCATGCTTGGTAAAGTAGAGGATTAAGGAAAGAGAGGAAGACTCTCAATAAGATTAACACTGGTAGCTGCAACTATGGACTCAAGCAGAGGAATGATTATGAAGGATGGCCTAGGACCAGGCAATGTTTTGTTTTGTTATTTGTATAGTGTCTCTATGAGTCAGAACCATCTTGACAGCACTCAAAAGCAACAACATTGTGTCTTTTAGATATTATACTGTACTTTCTCAGCTAGTTTTTCGATCAGGTTTTCTAGTTATAAGGGTTCAACTTGTTATTCTAGTCCCAAACTGGCTGAAAATCCCAAAGCTTGGATGCTTGACTTATTTCTTAGAGATTTCTAGCGGTTGTTGTTGTTAAGTGCCATCAAGTCGATTCTGACCCATAGCGACCCTGTATAGGGTTTCCTAGGAGCAGCTGGTGAGCTTGAACTGCTGATCTTGCAGTTCAAATAGCTTTGTAGTCTGGCACATTAACCCACAGCGCCACACCAGGACTCCTAGGGGTAAAATGTGTTAAAAGTCTTAAGGAGTGAGCAGGAAGCTTTAAGCAAATAAAAGGATATTAGATATAAGGTTGAATAATAGCATAGGATTGGTCATGACTTCAAAGGCTAGATAGCTATAAATATGGAAATCAATTTAGAATCAGATTGCACAGAGCCTCGTATGCTGTACTTTGAAATTATCACATTACACTGAAACTAATGAGAACTACTAAAGAATTTTGAGGAAGGGATTGTCATTACCAGTCTTGTTCTTTAGAAAAAGAATTCTGTGTCAGTATAGAGGATGAAAAAGAGGAGGAAGAGGCTGGCTGTTATTAGGAGGAGGCTTTGCAATTAGGAATGATGAGGTTCCAAGCCAAGGCCATGGCAAGGATGAGAAGCTAATAGAGATTTGAGGGCTACACGAGAGTAAATGGACCAGACTTTGTAACTAGATTAGAAGAGAAAGACAGACTATAGATGTAATTATGTCGCCAGTTTCTGTCTTGGCTAATGTGGGAGCTGTGGTACTATTAACTGAGAGAGAGAGAGGGCCTACAGGGGCACACAGTTTTTATGGGGTATATAATCAATTTGGTTTTAGAAATTGTGACCTTGAAGCGCTCCAAAGAAATCTAACTGTAGTCATCCTATAAGTATTTAGAAATAGTAGATATTTCTTATGAAATAAGAAATAAAAGAACATTGTTAGGGAACAAAGTAGACAAAGAAAACAAAAATAAATTTTCTCAAAGGAAGAAATAACAGTGATAATTTTTTAAAAAATAGAAAAAAATATTGTTGAAATAATGAGAAAAATAAATGGACATAATTAAAAACAATGCTACTATTTATTATTTTCAAGGATTTTGGTATTCTGACACTCTCTCATTCATTGTTGGTAGGAGTATAAATTTGTACAATCTTTTTTAGAGAATAATTTTGAAACTAATCATGAACAACTATGAAAATGCTTGTACTTAGGACTCAGCAATTTAGTCACAAGATGCCTATAGGTGTTGTTGTGATGTGCCATGGAGTTGGTTCCGACTCATAGTGACCCTGTTTAGGGTTTCTGAGGCTGTAAATCTTTACGGGAGCAGAAAGCCTCATCTTTCTTCCGCAGAACAGCTGGTAGTTTCGAACTGCTGACCTTGAGGTTTGCAGCCCGCTTTGTAACCACTATGCTACCAGAGCTCCATGCTCATTGCTGTGGTGTATACTTAGTAGAAAAGGTTGAAACAAGGTTCATATCCAAATTTTAGAAGAAAAGTTCAAAAGAATTTGATACGGTCATACCATGCAATGTTGTACAAACATGAGAATAGTATTGTAGAATTATATTTAGTGGTCTTGAAAGATAGCAATAAACAAGACTTACCAAAACATATGTAAAGTATGATCATGTTTTAAAAGAGAATTCTTATACCAAAATTCATTATCTCTAGAATTTGGAATTTCAGATTTTTGCATTTTTTGCTCTTTTTGCTTCCATATGTTTTCTAATTTTCTATGTTGTTATGGTTGTTAAATGCCGTGGAGTTGGTTAGGACTCATAGTAACCCTGAATAGAGTTTGAGTGGTTTTAAATATTCTTAGGTGTAGAAAGCCTCATCTTTTTCTTGCAGAGCGACTGACAGGCTCAAACTTCAGACCTTGTGGTTCATAGTCCAGTGCTTATTGTATAGTTGTTGTTGATAAGTGCCTTTGAGTCAATTCCAACCCATAGTGACCCTAGATAGGGTTTCCAAGGAGCAGCTGGTGAGCTTGA
>NW_006408526.1:26900793-26909311 GCF_000296735.1 Chrysochloris asiatica
GGCCAGATAGTTGTCTTCCAAATTTCTTGGGAGGCATGAGTGAGTGCCTTGTGTGCTGCCTCACTTTGTTGAAAGATTTCAATTTTTATTCCATCAATTCCTGGTGACTTGTTCTTTGCCAATTCCTTCAATCCACCTTGGACTTCCTCCTTATGTATCATTGGCTCTTGTTCATGTGCTACCTCTTTGAATGGTTGAACATTAACCATATCCTTTTGGTACAGTGACTCTGTGTTTTCCTTCCATCTTCTCTTGATGCTTTCTGCATCATTCAGTGATTTGCCCAAAGAATCTGTCAATAACGAAAGTTGAGGTTTGAATTGTTTCTTCAGTTCCCCCAGCTTGAGAAATGCTGAGTGTGTTCTTTCCTTTTGTTTTTCTGATTCCAGATCTTTGCACATTTTGTTGTAATATTTGTCTTTATCTTCTCGAGCTGACTTTTGAAATTTTCTGTTCAGCTCTTGGACCTCCTCATTTCTTCCATTTGCTTTAGCATCTCTACGCTGGAGAACAAGTTTCAGAGTCTCTCCTGACATCCATTTTGACCTTTTCCTTCTTTCTTGTCTTCTTAATGACTTTTTGCTTTCTTCATGTATGATGTTCTTGATGTCATCCCACAACTCTTTTGATATTTGATCTTTAGTGTTTAATGTATCAAATCTGTTCTTCAGAAGATCTCTAAATTCAGGTGAGATATATTCAAGGTCATATTTTGGCTCTCGTGGACTTGTTTTCATTTACTTCAGCTTCAGTTTGAATTTGCATATGAGTAATTGATGGTCTGTTCCACAGTCTGCCCCGGCCTTGTTTTCACTGATGATATGGAGCTTTTCCATTGTCTCTTTCCACAGATGTAGTCAATTTGATTTCTATGTATTCCATCTGGTGAGGTCCATGTGTATAGTTGTCTCATATGTTGTTTAAGGAAGGTATTTGAAATGAACAAATCATTGATTTTTCAGAATTCTTTCATGCGTTCTTTAGCATCAATTCTGTCACCAAAGTCATATTTTCCAACTACTGATCCTTCCTCTTTGCTCCCAAACTTTGCATTCCAATCACCAGTAATGATCAATACATCCTGATTGCATATTTGATCAATTTCAGATTGAAGAAGTTGGTAGAATTCTTCTATGTCACCCTCACTGGCTTTAGTGGCTGGTGCATAAATTTGAATAATAGTGGTATTAACTGGTCTTACCTGTAGGCGCATGGATATTATCTGATTACAGACAGCGTGGTACCTCATGACTGATCTGGATATGTTCTTTTTGGCAATGAATGAAACACCATTCCTCTTCAATTTGCATTCTGGCAGAGTAAACCATGTGGTCATCAGATTCAAAATGGAAAAACCAGTCCATTTCAGCACACTGATGCTTAATAGATCAATGTTTATGCCTTCCATTTCATTTTTTGACAACTTCTCAATTTTCTCAGATTCATACTTCATACATTCCATGTTCCAATTTTCAATGGATGTTTACAGCTGTTTCTTTTAATTTTGAATTGTTCCCTATCAGCAAATGAAGGTCCCATGGACTTTTCTCCCACGAGCTTTACTTCATTCGCATCATCATGGTCAACTACTTTGAGGAGGCAGCTCTTCCCCAGTCGCATTTTGAGTGACTTCCAACCTGAGGGACTCATTTTCTGGCACTATATCTGACAGTGTTTCTCTGCTATTCATAAGGTTTTCAGTGACTAAATATTCGGGAGTAGTTCATCACTTCTTCTTCCTAGTCTGGTTTCATCTGAAAGCTTATCTGAAACCTGTCCACCATGGGTGACCCTGCTAGTATTTAAAATATCAGTGGCATAACTTCCAGAATCACAGCAACTCACAAGCCACTACAGTACAAGACAAACTGACAGACAGGATTCTTGTAGGAATCCTGTATTAACCGTGTAATTTAAATAAGTCATTTAAAATTTAAAGTACTGGATGATCAAGAGTGCTTTTTACAAAATAAGTGGATCTGAAGTTCAGGAGGAGATGCTTACTAAAGTTGAAGAAATGGGTCATTGTCTTATAGTTGAGAGCAGATATAATCAACCAGGTAGAGCAAGTAAAGATGGAAAGCTAAAATGGAGTCTTGGAGAAGAGCCACCTTTATGGAGTGAATGACAAGAAGCCAGTTAAGAAGCTATACATGGAGAAATGATAGTAGAACAAGAACAAGCAGTGTACTGTGACAAAGAAGGGGAGGTTTTCCAAAAGACAGAAGTGATTACTTGTGACATGTACAACTAAGAGATTTGTTAAGATAAAGAAGGTTGAAGAGCAGCCATTGGGCAAAATAAATGAGCAGATCTGAAGGATCTTACTGATTGTACTTTTAAGAGAGCCCAGGAGACAGAAGTCCAATGACTCTGGGCTCAGTGATGAACCTACCTTGAGGAATTGAATGTAGCAAATAGAGCCTATTCTTTGGAGGGTCTTGGACAAAAAGACAAGAAGACAGTAGTGTTTTGTGGAAAGCAAAACTGAATCATGGAATTTTTTAATGCAAGAAGACTTGAGTGTGTTCAGGTTGAGTTAAATGAGCCATTGTCAGAGAAGAAAGGGAAGATACGAAGAAAAGTGAGAATAAGATTTAGGAGAAGATTTAAGGGAATGGGAGAGAACGGAATAAAGAGCACAGGTAGAAGGACTGATTCTGGGCTGATGGAGAGAGTACCCTGGAAGAGCGGTGGACCATCTCTTTCTGTGGGTTGGGAGGGAAGGTATTCTAGATTCTGGATTGTGCTGCCTACATGCCCACTTCAAGACCGCAGGCCTTATCTTCCCAGCTGCTGGGCATTTCCCCTTTTTTGGGAATTGCCTCATTTGAAGAGAGATGTTTCATGCAAGGCCACACTCCTTTCCCCTAGCATGTGATGTCCAATGACTGGTCCACATGGGATGGAAGGGCCAGCTTCATGATTCTAACCTAATCCTGTTGTTGTCCTATAGGATAAGCACTGGACCATACGGTTGGGTTGAATCACAAAGTCGGAGGTTCAAACCCACCAATTGCTCCTCAGAAAACCTATACAGGGTTGCTATGAATCAGAAGCTACTCAACGACATTAACAATAACAACATCCAGCTTCCGAGCTGTGTGCAGTGTTGGCTGAGACTCTGTTGTAAATGTACCACAGTTGCCACAGCCCAAATTTCCTCTCTGTCTGATGTTTTCCCTCTCACACAGGTGTTGATCCCGAGAACACAGCTTACAAATGTTCTGAATGTTAAGCTCCTTCTCAGAGTCTACTTCCTGGGGAGTCCAACCTGCGACAAAAATGTGAACTTAAATGGGAATATGTATATATATATATATGTTAGAAAGAAGGGTTTTATACTTGTTAAGTTCTGTTTTTTTTCTGTAAAATTTCAGGCAAGGTCATTTTTCAATAGTAAGGAATTCCTGCTGTTCATTGCAATGTTTTAGTGTTAGAGAAAAAAATTAAAAATAATTGTACCGTAAAACATAAATGACTGAGTAAATTATAATGCAGCATTTGGACAGGATACATGGTAATTAAGAAAATGTTTAGTGGAAATGAGGAAACTGAAATCTAGGAAGAGGCTTGATAATGGTTTGTAATGGCCATCACGGGAACAGGAAAGGGAACTTATCAGAGACTTACAAAAGACTTATAAAAGAATGCCAAGTAGCCCAATGACTAGATAGTCAGTCAGTGGTTGCCAATCAGCTAGACATATGATGATTGCCAGTCAATTTGGCATGGAAACAAGAAGAGAGAAAACAAAATTAATACAGGTTAAGAAAAACAGTATCAATCAAGAGAGGCAGTATATTGATAGTCTAGACTCTCCAAAGTCTTGGGTTCAAATCTTGCTACTACCTCTTATGAACTGAGGGCAGATCTGGTCCTACTCTCAGAAGGCTCCCATGCTTGGTTAAAAATGCTACTGTTGCTATCTTGAAATTCTTAATAATTTTATCTTTAAACCTGTGTTTTGTAAGTAATGTCTGATGGGTCAATGAAGTCTGCAAATGAGCAGAGAGCTCGCATGAGCACCCATCCTCTGGAGCCTTGCTGCCTCGTTTGCATATAGAATTTGAATTTCATCAAAGCTTTCAATAACAGGCTTAATTTGCACTCACTTTGAGTCAGCCTGAACTCCCATGCACCGTGGAGCCACCAGATCTTACACTCATGTCCCATATCACCATGTCTGTAACTAAGTGTGGGGGCACTGAGCCATGCTTTCCGTTGGAACCAGAATTTGCTTTGAAGACAGAGTACAGCAATGGCAGTCTAATAAACACAAATGACTAAGGAACCCTAACATGTTTTTTCTTACTCACATCACTCACCCATATTAGCCAATCACTTATGCTGAAAATAATGACATACAAGAAACTATAGGCTAACCCAGAGTTCCTTTTCTGTTCTGCTTTTCCCCAGTAAGCTGAAGGTAAAACACTTTGATAGAATGTGCTTACTACAAGAAATGAAGTAAAAACAGTTTTGTGCAGTATCTCCCTTGGTCTTGTTAGAATGAAATTAAGATGCATGTAAGGGTTATGAAATACTGGGGATTCTGAAATACTGGTGAACTTGAATACAAGTTAAAAGCTCTCATGTTTGTATTTAAAACTAGCATTGTACAGTGTAAAGTTCAGCAGTAAAACACACGCTCATCATTTAACACTCTATTTTTTTCTTTTGTTAGACTGATAATGACCTCTCTAATGCTTGATAAATAAAATTTTGTTAAAGGAAACCATTCATGTATCAGTACTTTTAATGGCAATTTTTCCTTTCATATTGAACAAGGGTCCCGTATTTTCATTTTGCACTAGTTCCTGCAAATTGTGTAACCAATCTTGACAGTAGAGGCTTGGACCAGTTATTTACCTTCAGTTTCTTTATGTCTAAATGGGTGAAAAGATGAATATACATAAAGTACTTTCAGTAGAGTTTTTGCCGCTTTGTTGTTGTTGTTAAGTGCCATCAAGCTGGTTCTGACTCATAGTGACGCTGCGTAGGTTTCTGAGGAGCAGCTGGTGGGTTTGAACTGCCAACCTGTGGTTAGCAGTCCAGTGCTGATCCTACAGTGCCACACCAAGACTCCATTTCCCCCACTATTTCTAGGGAAATGCCTATATGATTGAAGCTGGTAGTAATGGAAGAAAAGCTAGAAGGACTGATAGAGAGATGGCAAGAAGAACTTGAGAGCTTGGAGGCCTTGAAGGAGTTATGAGCAGGAATTTTCACAGGCACAAAGATAAGAAGTTGAGTCCAGAGGGGACTCTTTGAATGCAAGAGTTTGGCAGTGGAATAGTTGTAGGTAATGACAAGATCGAGGGTGTTAGCATAGAAGTGGATCACTTAAATGGAACGAAGGTTAATTTTGTTGAAGTCAAGGAAATCAAGAAATGGAGAGGTTAAGTTATTAGATGAGTCATCCACTTGAAGACTGAAGCCATTTGCGATGACAACAGAAACTCGGATGGGAAGAAGACTTATGAGCCAGGGGTCAAAGTTCTGTAGAAGTCTGTGTAAGTGATTGAGGTCAGTAAATGGCTGTGGTGGAACTGGGAAGAGGGTTCCATAATTGGATGGCGTAAACCTCAAAAGAGGAGGGGGAGTTGAATGTAGCTATTTGTTCCAGTGTGAAGCTGGGCTCCAACAGACTGAAAACAAGAGTAGCTGGAAAGGAAGATAGGAGGAATCCAAAGCCTATGTTTAATCCTACAGGCAATGAGGGTGAAATCAAGTACTAATATGGAAAACATGAAGACCTAATTGGGAGATAATAGAATCATAGACACAAATATGAAGCGAAGATCAGAGAACAACAAAGTAGAGCTTATAAATGAATACAGAGATCTGAGAAATAAGCATGGAGAGGTCTAATCATTGGACGAGATCCACCATACAGTAAGAGATGAAGTCTAATGCCTGGTGGTTCTGGTTGCAGCTGCCCTAAAGGAGTTCTGGGAGTCTGCATGAGCTATTGAAAGTTTCTCTTATCTTTGTCACTGGAGGACATCCACTGCTGCTAACTTTTCAGAAGTTAACCTCCACCCCATGAAGTAGTGAGTCAGTGATTAGAAACAGACTTCAGAACATTTAAAAATGGATCTAAATAAAATGAAATCTGGTTTGATATCCTAAGGTTGGCAATGCTAGCATGCTTTCAGGGATTCCTCACATTTAGTCAAAAAACAAAAATACCAAAAAGACATGTGCTTCTCAGGTCTCAGAAGATGAAGGTGAGGTGCCTGGTTCCTTAGTCTGCAAAGCTCTCTGGGCTATGTTGCTTGCACAGCTCCACAGAGCTGAGCACACCCCCTTTGTGCATGCTCAGCCAGGGAAGAATGAGAGGCCCACGGTATCCAAGTCCACACCTGGGTCCTTCCTCTCAGAGGCACTGCCTTCTCCAGGGCTCAGAATACTGCAGGCCTCTTCCTTCTCCTCTTCCTCTTCCTGAGCTCATCATCCTCTAGGGGCATCACAGGTCCTCCCTCTGCCCTCTCCCTCCAGCCTTTTTTTTTTGGTTTAAACCCTGAACTCCAAAGCCACCAAACCACTTCCCTCCCTGATAACCAAAAAGCAAAACAAAACCCACTACAATCAAGTCTCTTCTGACTAATAGTAACCCTGCATAGGGTTTCTGAGGCTGTAAATCTTTATGGATGCAGAAAGCCTCCTCTCGCACTTACAGAGAGGCTGGTGGGTTTGAACTGCCAACCTGTGTTTAACAGTCCAATGCTTATCTCATAGCATCACCAGGACTTCCCCTCCCCAATAAGTCCTATTTAATCCTTTAGTTGTCCTTGAGTTTAAACAAAAATAGTGGCCCTTGGCAACTTCTCTGTTTTGCCATGAAACAGGTAAATGTTATTAACCGAGTGAAGAAACTTACGACTGCAAGGATCCGAAGGAATGGGAAAGGGATGAGTAGTGGGGTGGGAGGGAGGAAATACCTTCCATGCCTTTGTGTTGAGCCTACTGAGGAGATAAATAAGACATAAGTAATTTGGGAGTCGGTTATTTTGCCCCATCTCTGGTAGCGTAGTGGTTACGAATCGGGCTGCGAACCTCAAGGTCGGCAGTTAGAAACTACCAGTTGTTTCGCGGGAGAAAGATGAGGCTTTCTGCTCCCGTAAAGATTTGCAGCCTTGGAAACCCTGTGCAGGGTCACTATGAGTCGGAACCGACTCCACGGTACTTAACAACAACAACAAAGTTGCAAAAAATTGCCCTGCTATGTGCAAATTCTGTGGATGTGAGTAAGGTCTTCAGTGGACTCTTCACGAGGGGAGTGCAATGAAGATGTGACACTAGTTAGATGTTCCAGAAGCTGGCTGAACCTGAGATGGGAAATGACCTGGCCTCAGGCATATCATGGCCCAGAGGATCCAAGCTCGTCCTGTGCCTGGTGACCTTCTGCTTCCTGCGAAATGACATTAAACCCAATTGTGCCATGTGTTCAGGCATACAAATGGATATCAGAAAGCATTTGCCTGAGGTTGGGGGTGATAAAGAGAATGTATTTCTGAGCCAAATACAATAAGCAAAGTGCACAAACCTTCTCAGGATTACTTATTAGCCAAGGGAAAAGGGAGTTAGCTGAGAGAGGACTCTGGGAGGAAATGAAGCTGGGAGGCTCACAGCCCACAGATTCTGAGCAGCATGGGTCCTGTTCTTTTCACTTTCATTTCAAGTAACAAGATGGAAAAGTTAGGCAACTCTTTTTTTGTGTGTGTTGTTATTATTATATATTTTTAAAATCGGAAAACAGCCGTGTTGGGTCTCCAACACCCAGCTAACACTCCCCACACCACCTAGGCTTATAGCTCAGTGCCTGTATCAAGGAGATACTCCGGAAATAAGAACAAGTGCGGCCTTTTGCCCAGAAATCACATCTCTTTTGCTTTGCGCTCTGTTTTCTCCCCATTCATTTCTAGAAATAGCATTGGGACTATACTTTTTTTTTTGGATTTCTGTGGCTATGTGTGTGCGTCTGCGCATGTATGAGTGTGTATGTGTGTGTCTTGCAACCCTGGCAAGGGGCATTAGTAAGGAAATCAATATTTGTTTCAAATGTGAAATTTACAGGAAGGGCCTGGGGGAGGAGAGAGTAGTTGAGGCAGATAACTGGAATGCTCAGAGAAGGGGAGGGAGGCAGTCAGCGCATGGCTGTGTGTGTGTGTTGGGTGGGGAAAACCGCCCCAGAAAGAGGGACTGCTCCCAGGGCTATGGTGCCGAGACTATGGTGCAGGGGCTAATAGGTGAGAAGGGAAGACCAGAATTTGTCTGGTACATGAACTGGATGGTTCTAGGGGCTTCCTTTCCTAATGGTTTAGTCAGGGCAGAATCTCAAGACCACATTCCAAAGGATGAAGTTAGATTGACTCCCGGTTGCGTAGCGGTTACAAATTGGGCTGCTAACCTCAAGTTCAGCAGTTCAAAACTACCAGCTGTTCCGTGGGAGAAAGATGAGGCTTTCTGCTCCTGTAAAGATTTACAGCCTCGGAAACCCTGTACAGGGTCA
>NW_006408526.1:26909411-26910905 GCF_000296735.1 Chrysochloris asiatica
TGCCACTGTGCCACTCCATCTTACTGGGTGTCTTCCTTTTTTTCTCCGACCCTTCATTTTACCAAACATGATATCCTTCTCCAGGAAATGGTCCCTCTTGATAATATGTCCTAAGTATGAGACACGAAGTCTGGCCATTCTGGCCTCCAAGGAGGATTCCGGTTGTACTTCATCGATCACAGATTGGTTTGTCCTTTTGGCAGTCCATGGTACTTAGAATATTCTCCTCTAACACCACAGCTCAAATACGTAAATTCTTTGAAGGTCTTCTTATTGTTGTTGTCATTGTTGTTACGTGCCATCGAGTCAGTACCAACTCATAATGACCTTATGCACAGCAGAATGAAACACTGCCCGATCCTGGGCCAATGTCACTACTGTTGCCACACTTGAGTCCACTGATGCTGCCACTTGGCTAATGCATCTCATTGGGGTCTTCCTCTTTTTCTCTGACCCTCCACCTTACCAAACATGATGTCCTTTCTCCAGCAACTGGTCCCTCCTGACAACATGTCTGATGTATGAGAGACGAAGTTTGGCCATCTTAGCCTCCAAGGAGCACTCTGGCTGCACTTCTTCCAACATGGATCTATTGGTCCTTTTGGCAGCCCATGGCACTTTCAATATTCTCTTCCAACACCATAACTCAAAAGCATCAATTCTTCTAGGGGCTTCCTTATTCACTGTCCAGCTTTCGCATGCATATGAGGTTACTGAAAATACCATGGCTTTGGTCAGGCGCACCTTAGTCCTGACATCTTTGTTCTTCAACACTGACACCTTTGTTCTTCAACACTTTAAAAAGTTCCTGTGCAGCAGATTTGCCCAATGCAATACGTCGTGTGATTTCTTGACTGCTGCTTCCTTGAGTGTTGATAGTTGATCCAAGAAGAATGAAGTCCTTGACAACTTCAATCTTTTCTCCGTTGATAAGAATGTTGTTTATTGGTCCAGTGGTGAGGACTTTTGTTTTCTTTACATAGGATGTAATCCATACCAAAGGCTCTGGTCTTTGATCTTCATCAGTAAATGTTTTAAGACCTCTTCACTTTCAGCAAGCAAGGTTGTATCATCTGTATATCACAGATTGTTAATGAGTCTTCCTCCAATCCTGATGCCATGTTTTTCGTCATATAACCCAGCTTCTTGTATTATTTGTTCAGCATACAGGTTGAATACAACCCTGTCACACATTTTTCTTTACTTTAATCCAGTCAGTGTTCCCATGTTCTGCTCAAACAACTGCCTCTTGGTCCAGGTACAGCACAATTAAGTGTTCCAGAATACACATACTTCACAATGTTGTCCATAGCTTGTCATGATCCATCAATCGAAAGCCTCTTCATATTCAATAAAGCACAGGTAAACATCTTTCTGATATTGTCTGCTTTCAGCCAAGATCCATCGTCCATCATCAATGATATCCGACATTCCATGGCCTCTTCTGAATCCAGCTTGAATCTCTGGAAGTTCTCTGTCAATGTATGCTTGCAG
>NW_006408526.1:26920645-26941446 GCF_000296735.1 Chrysochloris asiatica
CTGTTCCGTGGGAGAAAGATGAGGCTTTCTGCTCCTGTAAAGATTTACAGCCTCGGAAACCCTGTACAGGGTCACTATGGGTCGGAACCGACTCCACGGCACAGAACCAACCACCAGACCTGACACCAGGTGGGCTCAATAGCAGGGCTCTGTTGACAGTGGAGGTTCTTGATGTCAGGAGGCAGAACTTTGCTTCCGGAACATTTTTATATTTGTCATAGATCCGCCGCAGGGATGTGTGCGATGGATCAGGTATAGAGGTAGCCTGTCGTCCCTGAGGGAGGGGGCTGAACCAGCCAGGAAGGGCCAGACAAGAGGATGGAAGCTTGGCTAACTGGTAAGTGTTCAGGACCACGCTCCAGCATGACATCATCAGGAAACCAAAGCAGAGTGGGCCCTCATGAGCAGGGACCAGTGGAAGCGCGTAAGGGACCTATGCTACTAGATACTGACTTTGTTGTTGGTGTTAAATGCTGTCCAGTCGATTCCGATTCATAGAGAACCTGTTTCCAAGGAGCAGCTGGTGGGTTTGAGCTACAGACTTAGCAGTTAACAGTCCAGTGCTTATCTTACAGCACCACACCAGGACTCCAAATGCTGAGTTAAGACCAGGAAGATTCCGATTTGCTTTCTTGTAGAAATGGAGGCCTCATGCGCCCTTGCTGGGGTCAGCTTCTACTCAGAGTCTAGATGAAAGAACTGCCAAGACCTGTAATTCAGTGGAACTGCGAGGCCCAGAGAGACAGAGAGAAACAACAACAACAACTTGCTGGTGAGTTAACCCCACCTGTGTATGTGGTTACCCTGTGTATGTTAAAATAGAACTGTGTTCTGTAGGGCTTTCAAAGGCTGAATTTTCAGAAATAGTTTGCCAGGCCTTTCCTCCAAGGAACTTTTGAATCTTTCAGTTAGAAGCTGAGCACATTAACTGTTTGAACCACCCAGGGACTACATGTCAAAATCATCCCCTCCTTTTCAGCTCTGGCAAATAATGAGCGAATAAATAAGCTTTCACAGAGCATTTATTATGTTCAAAGACTTTCTCCTAATCCTGGCTCTACAACCATTCCTTCATTTTCTCTTTCTCTTGTTTTTCTACATTGCTCTTTACTTCCCTTCCTTCTTCTTATGTGTAGGTGTATATATGTTGTTGTTAAGAGTCGTAGAGTTGGTTCTGACTCATAGCAGACACTGTAGAGAGTTTCTGAGGAGCAGCTGGTGTATTTGAACTGTTGACCTTGCAGTCCAACGCATTATCCCTCAGCACCGCACTCACCAGGATTCTCTTTCTCTATCTAGGTCAGTGGTTCAAAACCACTAGCTGCTACTCAGAAACCCTATATAGGGTCGCTATGAGTCAGAACCAACTTGACGACACTTAACAACAATGTCTGTATATATTGTTGTTGGTGTTAAGTACCCTCCAGTCAGTTCCAACTCATCATGATTCTACATAGGGCTTCTGACGAGAGGCTGGTGAGTTTGAACCACCAACCTTGCAGTTCAAACCAACCTTATGGTCTTGTGCTTATCCTACAGCACCATACCAGGACTCCTATATACAACAACTATATGCATATCTATATACATGGACTCCTAGTGTGGCACTGTGGGATAGCACACTGAACCGCAAAGTCAGTTTGAACCTGCAAGGTGGCGGTTCAAATTCACCAGCCGCTCCTTGGAAATCCTATACAGGGTCGCTATGAGTTGGAACCAACTTGACAGCACTTTACAAGCTAGTCCTGGTGTGGCGTTGTGGGTTAATGCACCAAGCTGCAAAGTTAGTTTGAACTGCAACGTTAGTTTGAACTGCCAAGTTGGTGGTTCAAGCTCACCAGCTGCTCCTTGGAAACCCTACACAGGGTCGCTATGGGTTGGAAACGACTTGACGGCACTTAAAAGCAACAACAACAACATTTATAGATATATAGGTTAGTGGTTCGAAACTACCAGCTGTTCCATGGGAGAAAGATGGTGCTTTCTGCTCCCGTAAAGATTTACAGCCTCGGAAACCCTGTACAGGGTCGCTATGAGTTGGAACCAACTCCACGGCACATAACCACCACCATATGTATAAAGCTGTTGTATATATGCTTTGTTTTTGATCTCTCTCTATAACATATAGATATATATTGTAATATATAGTTACATATATACTATATATACATACTATAAATATATATACATATGTTGTTCAGTGCCGTTGAGTAGATTCTGACCCATAGTGACCTGTATAGGGTTTCCGAGGAGCAGCTGGTGAGCTTGAACCACCGACCTTGCAGTTCAAATGGCTTTGCAGTCTGATGCATTAGCCCACAGCACCACACCAGGATTCCATATGTGTATATGTACACATTTATATGCTCAGTTGTGTGATAGTAAGCAAAATACTCAGTCTCTTTGAGACTCAATTCCCTCTTCTATATACACAATTACCCCCTTTGTGCCACTAGATGGTTGTGAGAATTAAATGAGATTTCAAATTCTGAGCACTTTGTAAGCTGAAAGTTTTTAGGAAGCTGGAAGGAGAACTGTTTTTGTTATTAGCTGGAAGGTAAGAAATTTTCAGGTTTAGTGAGCAGTCCCTATTTGCTGTAATGAGGCAACCTCTCCCACGCTTTCTTGACCAGACTTCTCCACACAACCAAGCCTCATCTTGTCCTGCACAGTAGTTTATCTTCCCTGCTTCTGTTTTCCTTTTTCCCTCCCACCCCCACCCCTAGGGGGTAACTCAGCCCAGACACAGCAGCTGGTCTTCAGCAAAGTGCCTGCTTTTTTGACCTAATTATCTCAATGGGCCTGCCTGGGGCACAGGAGGTCAGGGGATTGATGGGAGGCCACACCACAAACCTCCTGGTCCACTAGGGGTAGGAGTTCCCTCTGGCAGCCTCTCAGCACTCTGGCTAGCCCCACCCAACGCCAGATTTTAAATCATGCAGGCCAGGAGGAGAAAACAAAAATAAAGAGTAGTTTCTCAACCTGGACACTGTGGATATTTTAGGCCAGATGATGGCTGTCCTGTGACCTGTAGGATGTTTTGCAGCATCTCTGACCTCTGCTTGTTAAATGCCAGGAGCATTTCTTCCCTCTCCAGTCACCTTCAGTGAAGAGCCACTGGTCTACAGTATCGTAGATTCAAGGTTCAAGTGTAATAGACAGTGAATTAAGAATTAAGCACCAGTTCAACATCTTCAGTGCTTTAGTGTAAATCCATAGGCCTAGTGTGAAATCTGTGCTTTTAATGTATTGTGCATGCCTATGTGTACACATGCACAACAATAAATATAGTAAGTGATGGTAGAGTTTTCCCTGATTAAATGTGAATCTGTTCCAACGTGATTGATATACTGAGGAGCAATTTGATCATAACACAGATTTTGCATTTGCTTATGTGAAACTTTGTCCTCTGTAAACATGAGGTGATGCTGAGAACTGAACTCTTGTGGAACCAAATCTCCTGTGCAGACTCAACACACACACATACACACACACACGCACACGCACACGCACTTTAAATATCTATGGGGTAGGGAGGGATGAGGAGATCAAGTCGGTATTTTCCTTTTGCTTATAAGAGGAGTCATGTGCTTTTTACAATCAGTCTCCTGCTTGTTCCTTTCTTTGTCCATTAGATGGGGGAAGAGAGGACAAGAAGTGGTCTGGAGGCAGGAGGGATGAGTGGAGCTGCCTTTGAGGACAGAGCGAATCTCTGGAGTGTTAGGAAACAGGGGAAGTGATAGATGGAATGTTGTTGCTCTGTCAAGTCGGTTCTGACTCATAGTGACCTTGTATAGGGTTTCCAAGAAGCAGATGGTGGGTTTGAACCACCAGCCTTGAGATTCAAACTGACCTTGAGGTCCAGTGCTTATTTACAGTGCCACACCATAAGGGAATTTGTTGTTGTTAAGTGTTGTTAAGTGTCGAGTCGTCATAGCTACCCTGTGTAGGGTTTCCAAGGAGCAGCTGGTGACTTTGAACAACTGACCTTGTGGTTCAAACCAACATTGTGGTCCAGTGCATTATCCTGCAGCGCCACACCAGGAGGGAATAGGAAGAAGGAAAAATGCATGCTTTGAACCACTGGTAATGAAAATGTGTCAAGTTCAACCTGAGAAGGAGTTTTGAACTATTTGGGCAGTGGTGGCATAGACGGCTCAGATGGCTCAGGTTTCTCATTCCTGGATATATTCAAGTTGTGTTGTACAGGGAATGATGACGTTGGTAGAGCTTTGACTTGCAGACCCGCATGTGTTTTTCCTGACCTGAAGATTCTGTGATTTAGAGAAGGCTGCCCTAAGTAGTGGAGTCCTGGTGTGGCGCTGTAAGAGAAGCACTGAACTGCTAAGTACAAGCAAATCATCACAAAATCATGATTGGTGGCCAATCAATTCACTACTGTTGTAGGTGGGACAACGGAAGTGGGGAAAGGACCATGTTTGGAATATGTACACTGTTGAGATTTTTTAAATGTATAGAATTGTTCTGGGGGCCCTTTAACCACCTGCCCGGGTGGTAGTTGGGATATGACTCATAACCATCTGGCCTTGCACCTCAGACTTTAGATGACAGGAATCTGTTAATCATGAAAGGCATGCCCAGGCAAGTTCTCTGGGGGCAAGACTGCCCTTCTTGGGCTGGCCAGGGGAGTTTTAATATACTTTCAAACACACTTTAGCTGAACGGTAAAGTTTTCCACACTGCTGATCTCAATAAACTCAAAAGGAGGCTGAACTTATGTTAAAACTCAAAATGGAGTTAGAGCTCCCACTGTAAACTGCAGCCTCCCACAAACCAACATGCTTTAGAATCAAGCTGTAATACAGGAGCAAGGTTGGAGAAGATGAAGATGCAATAGAAAAAAATAACAACACGGTTACAAACATGGATGACTAAAATGATTGCCAACCATGGTGGAAACGGTGTGTCTGGCTTTATGCTGAGCTATTTTTAAGACCGTACATGCTATAATCTGCCTGATGATAGGTTTTATGTAGCAATCATCATTTTATCTCAAGAAGCATCTAACATAGCACCGGGCACAGGGGAGGCACTAAATGATGATTTGTTGACTTTAGTTGAAAGGATCCTGGTACTAAATACAGGCTTCAGTGGCTCAGGCACTGTTAATATAGTAGTGGGGTTTCAAAAAGTTCATGGAAAATTCCATTTTCATTTTAATTCCATTTTTCATGAAGTTTTTGAAGCCCCCTTATCTGTCTCCTTGAGGGGAGTTTTTGCTTGAAGCATTACATTTATGTGAATAGTAGTGAAATCATTTGGAAAAGAGCAATGATAAAGGTGGGACAACATGAAAAATGTAATCAATGTCATTGAAATTGTAAATATAGAAGTTGCTGTACTGGCAACTGTTTTGGTGAGTACATTTTCACCACAATATGTAATTATATATTGTCTTATTCTGGATTCTCTAGAGGAGTAAAACCAGTGAAATATATATGTATATATATATATATTGAGAGAGAGAGATTTATATTGAGGATATGGTGATTGCAAATGTGGGACTGTCAAGTCCCAAATCTTAGTTAGGTGCAGGATAGAGGCTCTGCTAGCACATAGGGCTGCAGGGGCTGGTGAACCCAAAATCTGCAAGTCAGATGGTAGGCTGAAGATTTCTGCAGGCTTTTGTCCCCAAAACTGGGTGTCAGGTGATGAGAAGAATGTAGGGTTGAGAGAGAGAGAAAGACAGAGAGAAAAAGAGTAAAAGAGAGAGCGAGTAAGCTTTGTCAGAACATCCATTAAATATATTGGAGGTAGGCCACCCTTTCCACTGATTGACTGATGACATCCTAGAAAGTAATGGCATTATATTACATTATGGAAGAGCACCCAGTCTAGTATTTGCCAAACCTCTTAGAATCATGTTGGCTGGTGACTGTGTGCCATGGAGTCAGTTCCGACTCATAGCGACCCTGTACAGGGTTTCTGAGGCTATAAATCTTTACAGGAGCAGAATGCCTCATCTTTCTCCCACAGAACAGCTAGTAGTTTCGAACTGCTGACCTTGCAGTTCGCAGCCCGATTCCTAACCACTACGATAGCCTAGTGAAATTGACACATAACATTAACCCCCTTATTTATTTTTTAAAATTTATTGTCATTGAGTGAAGGTTTGCAGAGCAGATCATCAGTTTTACATTCAACAAATCATATACTTTGTTTTTATTACAATGATTACAATCCACTCCATGTACCAAGTATTTGCTTCTGTTCACTTTAACTCTTACACTCCTCCCTGTGTCGCCTGCTACCTTCAGCTTTACTCTGTGTTAGCCACTGAAAAAGTGAACATTCTCACATTGACTGACTCAGTTAGGGTGATTGAGTCCAAAAGAGACCAAGTTGGGGTGAAGACTGTGGTACTGCGCAGAAAAACAGGAGAGGTGTGTTATAGTTTATCAGGATACTAGGTTCAACTTCACCAGCTTCTCCTTGGAAACCCTATACAAGGTTGCTCTGGGTTGGAACCAACTCGACAGCACTGAACAACAACAACAAAACTATCTACAGCTCATATTGTGCAAAAAGTAACACCTGTAGTATGCACTCCATAAGTGACAGTGAGACATTCAGGTAGAAATTTCCACAAGGCAGCTGAAGATACTTCAGGGGAAAGAAGTTGGGGCTAGAGCTTGAGATACAGGAGACATCAAGGAGAGTATGAAGGTTGGAGAGTCTAGAGTTGTATTGGAGTCTCCAGCAGACCCTGATAGGGGAAAGAGTGAAGGAGTAGAGAGCAGAGGGCCTGTGGAGAAGGTCGGTGGGTAACTGGAGTAGCAAACTGTGGAGGAGGTCAGGAGAAGTGAGACATCCCTGAGGGAAAGGCCATTGCTGTCAAAACCAGCAGGTCAGGGAGAGGAGCAGCGAGCAAAAGGTATTTATTTGACCTAGCACTGAGGGCATGGTTCCTGGTAACTTCAGAGCCTACAGTCCTAATGGCCAGAGGTGAAGATAGAATCCATATTGCTCGTGTTACCAAATCAGTGGGTAGCAAGGCGATAGAACTAGGGATATAAATTGGCAATTTTGTCTGTGAATGGGAAGTGAAATGTAACGGAGTCTGGTTAAAATAAGTGGCTCTAAACATAAAGTATCAAGGAATACCTAAAAGGGTTGTGAAAAAAGATGCCTTAAAGGAGATAAAATTTGAGTTGGGTCCTAAAAAATAAGTGAGTTGGCTGTACAGAGAGTAGTCAGTGGAAGTTAAGATTGTATGCATTTGCCTCCTGTAAAACCTGGAAATCCTCATGTGAGTAAACTGAGTTTGGAAGGCATAGCACTTTGAACTGGAGTCCTGGTGTGGCCCGCAAAGTTGGTTTGAACCAAAAGGGTGGTGGTTCACTCACCAGCCACTCCTTGGAAACATTATACAGGCCACTGTGAATCAGAACCTACTCAAGTCACTTAACAACAACAGTACTTGAACTGAGTGTTGTTTACTTCCAGGGTACCCTAAAGGAAAGAAGAATGTTAAATAATAGGTGACAATTATCCATTTACAAAATGCAAATCATGGAGGCAGTGAAATACTGAGGCTTTGGGGTCAGAAAGACAAGTCTCTGAAAACCATTGCTTAGGGTTGTCAGAGGAGCCCCTGGGTGGTGCAAACAGTTAGCCTGTCTGGTTGATAACTGAGAGGTTGGCAGTTTGAACTGACACTCAGAAGAAAGACCTGGCTGTGTAATTCTGAAAGATCACATCCACTGAATACCTTATAGAAGGTTGTTCTACTCTGACACTTCTGCGGTCACCATGACTCAGTGTCAACTTGATTATAACTGCTTAGGGTGCCAGGGTGTAGCCTTGAGCAAGTTCCTCCCCAGAGTCTCAGTTCTCTTACCTGTGAAATGCATAGAGTTGTTGTAGGAACTCCTGAGATAATGTATGTAAAATCATTTAACCCAAATGATCAGCATGAGGTAAAACATTCAGCTATCGCTGTTTTACATGATTCTCAGACCATCGGAGATGTATATCTTTCATTGGTGAAAATAACAACAAAAAAAGTTAAATTATTAACCAAGGTTGCTGAGCCAGTACAGAGTGGAATGAGATTCAAACTTAGTTGTTCTGATGGCAGAACTGGTTTTCCTTCTTTTGCTTTCTCTCCTTCTTTCCATTTTAAAAAACATGTATTAACTACTTCTTATGGTCTGGATACTAAGCAGAGCATACAGCTGTGTGTTTGTGTTTAGTGCTAACGTGGAGAGGATGGGAGTGGGGAGAAGGCTACAAAGATAAATAAAGCATCGATTCTGTCCTTGAAGTGCCCACGGTCAGTCCAGGTTAGTGGGGAAGGCACTATGTGGACAGGTAATTAAAATAAAATGTGATAGGCAGCAAGACAGACGGTAAACAGAATGCCACAGCAGTCCAGAAGTGAGAGAAACTAACTCTGGGAAAGGCTTCATAGAAGACGAGATGTTCCTCTTGGATCCTGAGAGATAAATCAACATTTTTCAGTTGGAGATCAAGAGAAAGGGGTTGCAGAAGGCAACCCCACAATGCTAATTACGAAGGTCCCTGCAACACGCTGTGTTTAGGAACAGGAGAAGCTATGAAGAGGAGGGATTTAGTGTACATGTCGAAGAGAATGGAAAATGATGCTAAAAAACATAAGTTGGGACCATATAGTCAAGACATTTTTGTGGTAAGTCAAGGAATATAAACGTCATTTTTTTGGATAATGAGGAATTAGCAGGAGTCTCTTGGTTGGGAAGTTTTTTATGTTTGTTTTTGACAACAGCTTTATTGAGATATAATTCACATGCCATACAGCACAATGTTTTTTAAGTACATTCACAGAGTTGTCCAGTCATCAACACAATCCACTATGGAACATTTTTATCAAGCTAAAAAGTCACCTTCAGTAGTCACCCTTCCGCACCCTCTTATTCTCCCCCAGTTTTAGGCAATCTTGCATCTACGTTTTGGTTCAGTAACTTTGCTTACTCTGGACATTTCATATAAATAGAATCACAATATATTGCTTATTCTGAATGGTTTCTTTCACTTAATATAATGCTTTCAGGGGTCCTTTATGTTGAAACATGTATCAAGATTTTATTCTTTTGTTTTGCCAAATAAGATTTCACCATATTGGACTCATGGTGTGGCATTGTAGGATTAGCGCTGGGCGAAAAACCACATGTTCAGTGGTTCAAATCCACCAGCCACTCCTTGGAAACCCTATACAGGGTCGCTATGAGTTGGAACCGACTCGATGACACTTCACAGCAACAACAGCATATGTATATACCACATTTTATTTATCCAGTCATCACTTGGTCGGACATATTTGCTGTTTCCACTGTTTGGTTATGCTATGCTTCCACGAACATTCATGTACAAGTTTTAGCATAGACATATGTTTTCATTTCTGTTGGGTTAGGAGTTGAAGTTCTAGGTCATATGGTAACTCCATGTTTAACCTTTTGAGGAACTGCCAGTCTGCTTTTCAAAGTGAATGTACCACTTTACCTTCCTACCAGCAGTGTGTCAGTGCTCTGGTTTCTTCACATCCTTGCCAGCACTTGTTATTTTCTGTTAGATTTATTTTTCAGGGGTTTTTCTGGGGCAGCAATTTGGAGGGTAGGGAGAAACCAATTAGGCGGCTGTTGCAGTGGTTCATGAGAGATAATGGCAGAATGGGTTGCAGTATTGTTACTGACTAGATGAACTTTTTCATCTGATCTCTTATCAACCCACAAATGGGGAAGTGAGTCTTCTACTGCGATGCAGATGACCCCTCCCCCCACACATAGTAACAGCCATGTTACCCTTTTAAGTCACCAGAAAAGGATTTTAACCTAAGAAGAGGTACATTCATTTCTGGTGTTTATTCTGGATATTCTCCAGAGTCAGATGGTACTTGTGAGGACTTCCCTAGCTTGGCTACATGGCCCAGGATTAAGGAACCACCCTTGCCTTTATTGGAAAGGGCTCAAAATAGAGAGGAAGGTCGAGGATGGATGATTCAACGACACTTTAGACAGTGGGACACTGAGTTCCTTCTGATGGGATCAAATCCAATAGATGAAATTTCCTGGGTAAACTTAGAAGAGACTCCAAACTAGCACCACCTTCAAATATAACCAATTTCCGCTAATGAGCTCAGATTTTGAAGGCTGTCACTTTAGATTTTAGGTCCTTGCTGTCCCACCAGCCTGGGTTAGTCTCAGTTTCTCCTCTGTGCAGTGGTTGCATAATGGTTTCCTGTTTTCCTCTGAGGACCAATTCTCACCTCCAGATTTTTTTCTCCCAACCTAGCAGGTGGTGGTGGTGGTGGTGGTGGTGGTTCTGACTCATAGCGACTCCGTATAGGGTTTCCGAGGCTGTAAATCTTTACTAGAGCAGAATGTCTCATCTTTCTACAGAGATACAGCTCGTAGATTCAAACTTCTGACCTTGTGGTTAGCAGCCCAATTATGCTCCTGGGGCTCATTCTATATATTAGAGAGATCAGTAAGTTTCATCTGAGCATTTGTTCATTTGGCAGATATTTACTGATTTCCTACCATATGCTGATGGACTTCCTAGGTGGTGTAAATAGTTAACGTTCTTGACTGTTAATGAAAAGGCTGGAGGTTCTTCAAATCTACTTAGTGGTACCTCAGAAGAAAGACCTGGCAATCTACTTCCAAATAATCAGCCATTGAAAACCCTGTGGAGCACAGGTCTACTCTGACCCACATGGGGGTGCCATGAATGTAGATCTACTCAATGACACTGGTTTCATGAGTGGAGCTCTATGCTAAGTACTCTGGATGCACTGAAGAAGAGACAAAGCCCCTGCTTTCAGACAATTTTCCATCCATGCTGAACCTCCGTAAAGAGTAACAGTGTATGTGAATGAGATGCGAGTGGGTGTGAATGCATGTGGTAGAGACTTTGGTTAAGATTTTGTCGCTTACTCTTGAATTAGTTAGCATTGTACCCTTGCTGAGCTGCATTCCTGTTAGCATCAAAGGACTGGATAAAGAGCAGACTTTGCTTACCTAAAGCAAAATGGAGGGCAGGTGTGTGACTGGGTGGGTAGGTCTTCTCCAGACATGAAAAGCCAGAAGGTCCTAAAGCCTCCTTTCTAAAATCTCCATACCCCCCACCCCACCTCTACCAAAAGGCCTAGCCAACTATAGGACAAAGGGAGAGGAAATAGTGTCAGCAAAACCCCAAGTTTATAAAAATAAAGCACACACCAATGCAATAAAGTGTGTAAGACAAAGACTTCTCTTTAGAAGCGGGAGCTGGAAAGTGCAGGGGATCACAAAAAAACAAGGAAGCGATACTTCTCTCCCAATTATTGTGCACTCTCAGCTGTATTTTGTTGACCTCGCTGATTTCAATCAGCTTTCAGCACATCCAGCCTTCACCTGCTATGAATCAAAACCTGGAGGGCTCTCTGTTCTCCGTGCTCAGAAAAAAACCCCTTTGATAAGGTTGTTATGGATGCAAGGCAGAGCAGGTTGGGCTGGGCGCTTTTCTGAGGCTGACATTACACATTTATGATGCAAACCAATGAAGAAACACGGGCTCTGGGGGTGCAGGTTCTGGAGAGGGGCCAAGGCAGAGGGGCTGGTAGAGCGGGGTTGGACTTGGGGAGAACCGCTCACTTGAAGGGAGTAGCTTGCTCCTGTTTGTTTCACTGCTGGAACAAAAGGCTTATGAGGGAAGAGCAGGAGCTGGAAGACGTCACAACGGGTCCCCTTTGAGGCTTCTAGGACAAGAAAACTGGTGTGGTGCCATAGGATAAACACTGGGCTGTTAACCACAAAGTAGGTGGTTCAGACTCAACTGCCACTTCTTGAACGCCCTATACTGAGTTGCTATGAATTGGAACCAACTTTATAGAACTTAACAACAACAGGGCAGATAAAGCTCAGTTTAGGACTTGCATCATTGCTGCTGTGATCCTTGTGGACTGACTTTTTCAGGAAGATGAATGGCCCCATGGTTCTGAGAATGCTAAGCCTCTTTAGCAGAACATAAATTCCATGAAGGCAAAGCATTTTTGTCTGCGTTGTCACTGGTCTAGTCTGATGCCTAGAAAACTGTGTGGTACACTCTGACTTATGGAAATCCCATGTGTGCCAGAGTAAAACTATGCTCCTAGGAATTTCAATAGCTGATTTTGGGGAAAGTAGATTGCCAGGCCTTTCTTCTGAGGTGCATTAATAGACTTTCAAGTGTTTGCACTACCTAAGAACTCCCAGGTACTCAATAAATATTTGTAAAGTTAAGGGAAGACTGTAGAAGTATTGATGCGCTTGAGTTATGGTCTCGGAGAACAACAGTCACGGTACCATGGACATCCAGAAGAACAAACCAATTTGTGTTGGAAGAAGTACAACCAGAATGCTCCTTAGAAACCAAGATGACCAGACTTCATCTCTCATACTTCAGACATATTGTTAGAAGGAATCAGTCCCTGAAGAAGGACATCATGCTTGGTAAAATGAAGAGTCAGTGAAAAAGAGGAAGATCCGTTCCCCCCAACATGATGGATTGGCACAGTGACAGCAGCAATATGTTCAAGTGTAGCAGCAATTGTGAGGATGGCACAAGACTGGGAGGTGTTTCGTTATGTTGTCCATAGTGTTGCTATGGGTTGGAACCAACCTGAAGGTACCTCACAACAACAACAAACACTCTCTCAACACTCAAAAATTCAAACAATATATTGCACTAGGCAAATCTGCTGCACAAAACCTCTCTAAACTGTTCAAGAGCAAAGATGTCAGTTTGATGACTAAGGTGCGCCTGACACAATCTGTTGTGTTTTCAATACCCTCATATATATGTGAAAGTTGGACAATGAGTAAGGAAGACTGTAGAAGAATTGATGTATTTGAGTTATGGTGTTGGAAGAGAACATTAAAAGTACCATTGACTGCCTGAAAAACAAACAGATTTGTGTTGGAAGAAGTACAGCCAGAATGCTCCTTAGAAGCCAGGATGGTAAGACTTAGTGTTTCATACTTCAGACATTTTATCAGGAGGGACCAGTCCCTGAAGAAGGACAGCATGTTTGGGAAATGGAGAGTCAGCAAAAAAGAGAAAGACCCCCGATGAGATGGATTGACACAATGTCAGCCGCAATGGGCTCAAGCTTAACAACGATTGTGAAAATGATGTAGGACCGACCGGACAGTGTTTTGTTCTGTTGTGCACAGGGTCGCTGAGTCAGAATGGACTCAACAACACCTAACAACAACAACAGAGCACCATCTCTGCTAGTAGTCTTTAATTTTGGCATATTGTGGTAGCTTGTGTGTTGCTTGAAGCTTTTCCACTAGTATTTTAAACACAAGGAGGGTCAACCAGGGTGGATAGGCTTTAGCAGAGCTTTCAGATTAAGACAGACTAGGAAGAAGGAGTGGCAGACTATTTCTGAAAGGGTAGCCACTGAAAACTTTATGAATAGCAGTTGAATATGGTATCATATAGTGCCAGAAGATGAACCCCTCAGGTTGGAAGGCACTCAACTTGGCATACGACTTGGCAAGAGCTGCCTCTTCAAAGTAGAGTTGACCTTAATGACGTGGATGGAGCAAAGCTTTTGAGACCTTCATTTGATGATGGGGCATAACTCAAAATGAGAAGAAATAGTTGAAAACATCTATTAATAATCAGAACATGGAATGCATGAAGTATGAAAATTGGAAAGTCATCAGAATTAGAAGTCGTCAGATAAAAATATTGAACACAGAAAGATTGAGATCCTAGGCATTAGTGGGCTGAAATGGACTGATATTGGCCATTTTGAATCAAACAACCATGGTTTACTATGTCAGGGTTGACAAACTGAAGAGGAATGGCATCACATTCATCGTCAAAAAGAATCTTTCAAGATCTATCTTGAAGTACAATGCTGTTGATGATGGGATACCATGGCCATGCCTACAATGCAGACTCATTAGTCCCACTACTATTCAAATTTATGTACCAACCACCAAAGCCAAAGATGACAAAATTGAAGTGTTCTACCAACCTCTTCAGTCTGAAATTGATCAAACATGCAATCAAGATGCATTGATAATTATTTGTGATTGGGATATGAAAACTGGAAACAAAGAGGAAGGATCAGTATTTGAAAAATATGGCCTTGGTAATAGAAATGGTGCTAGAGATCACATGATAGAATTTTGCAAGACCAATGGCTTCCTCAGAGGTCTGGTATGGTGCTGTAGGATAAGCACTGGATTATTTAACCACAAGGTCGGGAATTCAAACCCACGAACCACTCCTCAGAAGCCCTATACAGGGTCACTGTGAATTGGAACTAACTCAATGCCTCTTAACAACAACAACAACAACAACAATGACTTCTTCATTGCAAATACCCTTTTCAACAACATAAACAGCAATTATACATATGAATCCTGCCAGATGGAACACAAAGGAATCAAATCAACTACATCCAAGGAAAGAGATGATGGAGAAGCCAAAACAAGGTCAGAAGTCAACTGCAGAGCAGATTATCAATTTCTCATATGCAAGTTCAGGCTGAAGCTGAAGAAAATGCAAACATGTCCACAAGAGCCAAACTATGACCTTGAGTTTATCCCACCTTAATTTGGAGGCCACATCAAAAACAAATTTGATGCATTATGCAGTAAAGACTGAAGACCAGAGAAATTGTGGGATGATATAAAAAAAAAAACCATCATAAATGAACAAAGCAGAGTCATTAAACAGACTGCAAAGAAAGAAAAAGGGAAATGGATGTCATAATAGATTCAGAAACTTCTTGAACATAGAGAAGCTATAGGACTGAAAGAAATGATGAAGTAAAAGAGTTGAACAGAAAATTTCAAAGGGTAGCTTAAGAAGTCAAAGTAAAGTATTATTATAATGTACAAAGACCTGGAGTTAGAAAACTAAAAGGGAAGAACACGCTTAGCGTTTCTCAAACTGAATGAACTGAAGGAAAAATCTGAGCCTTGGATTGCAATGTTAAAGGATTCTACAGGCAAAATATTAAATATTTTAGGAAGCATCAAAAGAAGATGGAAGGAATGTTCAGTTGTACCCAAAAGGATTGGTAGACAGTCAATCATTTCAACAGGTAGTGTATGATCATGGACCAGTGGTATTGAAGGAAAATGTACAAATGGCATCAGAGGAATTGGGGGGAAATAAAGCTCCAGGAATTGACGTAATACAAATTGAGATGTTCCAACAAATTGATACAGCACGGGAGGCACTCACTCTTTTATGCCAAGAAATTTGGAAGACAGCAACCTGGCCAACTGATTGGAAAAGTTCCATTTTGTGCCCATTCTAAAGAAAGTTGGCAGTGTGGAATATGGAAATCATCAAATAATAGCATTAATATCACATGTAAGTAAAATGCTGCCAAAGATAATTTATAATGATTGTAGCAGTACAGGAACAAGGAGCTGCCAAAAACTCAAGCTGGATTCAGAGGAGAACATGTGGAATGACAGGTATCTGATGTCAGATGGATTTGGGCTGAAAGCAGAGAATACCAGAAAAATGTTTATTAGTGCTTTATTGACTATGATAAAGCATTGCACTGTGTGGGTTATAACAAACTAAGGATACCACTGCAAAGAATGGGAATTCCAGAAAATTCAATTGTGCTGATAAGGAACCTATACATAGACCAAGAAGCAGTTGTTCAAACAAAACAAAGGAACATGGAGTGGTTTAAAATCAGGAAGGATGTGCTTCAGGTTGTATCCTTTCGCCATAATTAAGAAACTGAAATATATGAAGAGCTTGCTTGAGGACTGGAGGAAGACTCATTAGTAACCTGAAATATGCAGCTAACACAGCCCTGCTTGCTGGAAGTGAAGTGGACTCAAAATACTGATGCAGATCAAAGACTATAGTCTTCAATATAGATTGCACCTTAATGTAAAGAAAACAAAAATCCTCACAACTGGAACAACAAATAGCTTCGTAAGTGGAGAAAAGATTGAAGTTGTCAAAGACTTCATTTTATTTAGATCCACAATCAACACTCATGGAAGTGGTAGTCAAGAAATCAGACAACAACATATTGCATTGGGCAAATCTGCTGCAAAAAATCTCTCAAAGTGTTAAAGAGCAAAGATGCCACTTTGGAGACTAAGGTGTGCCTGACCCAAGCAATGAATGGTATTTTCAATCACCTCAGATGCATGGAAAACGTGGATGATGAATGAGGTGAATAAGAAACAACAGAGAAGAATCAATTCCTTTGTATTATGGTGCTGGTAAAGAATAGTGAACGTACGATGGACTACCAGAAAAGCAAACAAATCTGTTTTAAAATCAGTACAGCCAGAATGCTCCTTAGAAGTGAGGAAAGCTAGTCTTTGACTTGTACTTTGGAGATGTTGTCAGAAAGGATCAGGCCCTGGAAAAGGACTTCATGCTTGATAAAGTCGAGGGCCACTGGAAAAGGAGGAGATGGATTGATGCAGTGGCAGCAACAAGGGGCTCAAACATAACAATTGTGAGGACAGCACAAGACCAGGCAGTGTTTCATTCTGTTGTGCAGACGGTCGCTGTTAGTTGGAACTGACTCGATGGTACATAACAACAAGGAGAAGCTCCCTCTGGGTTTGGTAAAGCCACCTTGATGGGAACGTACAGGTTCTGTGCCAGCTCTTAGTTCTGGTGAATTTAGGGATTATTCTGGGTTCTACGCTGCTATAGTGACTGCTGCTGAGGGCTAGGGGGGAGGATGATAGCGCGTGTGGGAGACAGATGGTGGAGGAAAATCAGGTGGTTCAATTAGCTTGTACTAAAAAATACAGCTGCTCGTATACATTTCATAAACTCTGTAGCCCTCTCCTGTTACCAAGGGAAAGAATGTGTTCTCTATCCTTCCTTTCTCCTACAATTAAACACCAAGCTTGATTTATTTTTACCTCTTTTTTTCTCCAAGGCTACTCATAACATTTCTTTATTCCTATTTGGATGTTGACTACTTACTTAACCTTGAATTTAACTTCTAAAACATTTGCAAAATGGGGCTCATGATATTTATCTTAAAAAAGTGGTGGGGAAGATTATTGCAGTCAGTAGAACAGTAGAGGTGCTCAGTGAATGTCAACTCTGACCACGCCCACCATCACTGTTAAGACTACCTTGACTAAAGACAATTGTTGCTTCTAGATTGACATATGAGTCTAGGATCACCCTTTGTGATTCAGGCCTGAAGATGGGGTGGGAAGGAAAAGACAGTCATTGCTTGTGGCCAGGACTATGATATTCTGGGCTGGCATCCTTCCTCTGATAACAAAGAATTTCCTTCTCAAGGTCCCAAAAGAAACAAGTGCCATCCTTGAGTTTCCCCAAACAGTGACAGCCATGGCGTTAACTGTTTCAGTACTGTCCCATGAAGTTACTTGCTTTTCCTTGGGCACCACATTTCACCACTGTCATTTTTCTCCAGTTGTCCAGGGTCTCTCAGGGTCTCTTCAGCAGCTGGAGCTGTGCAAGGTTCCTCTGCCACTTCAGGCACAGAGAATGACCTTGTTTTTCAAATTAGAAAGATATCAGATCCATTGATCTGATGAAGGATTGTGATGTTGTGTGCAGATGGAAATGTCTATGAAGAGCCTAGTGCAGAAGCAGCAGATGAGGTGATTTTGTACAGCTCGGTGGTTCAGCAGGGAGGTGACAGAGTTGAGTTGCCTGGGATCACATCCCTACTCAACCCCTCTTCAGCTGTATTGACATTGAACATATTGTGAAATCTGCCTGTGGGCTAATTTCCTAGTCTGAAAAACAGCAGTGATGATTCATTTGACAAATATTTATTGGACACTTTTATGTGACAGGTGGAATTCCTGGGTGATGTAAATTGTTAACGTGCTCAGTTGCAAACTAAAAGGTTGGAAGTTTGAATCTATGCAGAGGCATATCAAAAGATAAGTCTGGTGATCTAGTTCCAAAATATCAGTAACTCAAAACCCCACGGAGCACGGTTCTACTGATGCACATGAAGTTGCCATGAGGTGGAATTGATTTGATAGCAACTGATGGTTTATGTAACAGGCATTATTAATAATAATGCTATATATACCATAGAAGAATTGATGCATTTGAGTTATGGTGTTGGAGAAGAATATTGACAGAGCCATGGGCTGCCAAAAGAACCAACAGATCCGTTTTGGAAGAAGTGCAGCCAGAGTGCTCCTTGGAGGCCAAGATGGCCAAACTTCTTCTCTCATACTTTGGACATATTGTCGGGAGGGACCAGTCGCTGGAGAAAGATATCATGTTGGGTAAGGTGGAGGGTCAGAGAAAAAGAGGAAGACCCCTAGCGAGACGGATTGGCAAAGTGGCAGCATCAGTGGGCTCGAGCGTGACAGCAATTGTGTGGTTGGCCCAGGATCAGGCAGTGTTTTGTTCTGCTGTGTATAAGGTCACTATGGATCGGTACCGACTCAATGGCACCTAACAACAACAACAACAACAACAACAACATACAATAAGGTTATTGTAATTGTGAATGCATTAGAACAGAATGTGGCCACACAGAGCATGAAAAAAATATTAGCTACTCCTCACTTATTGGCCATCTCATTATAGGACATTCCCCATTTACAACAGTAAAAATTCTACTATCCAACTATTTTGTGCATTAATGACATATAAACAACAAGGTGTGAGACAAGAGTAGGACTGGCTGTGATGGTTAAGATTATGTGTTAACTTGGTTGGATCGTGATTCTTAATGGTTTGGAAGTATGTAACGATATAATTTGATAGTTATTAAATGATATAGTCATCCTCCATTTTGTGATCGGATGCGGTCATCCTGCATTTTTCCCATAAATTGGAATTTTTCCATAATGACCTGGTCTTTGGAATCATGTCCATAAGTGAGGAGTTGTGCATTTCATATGGTTTGTTACTGTTGTTGTTAGGGCTCATCGAGCTGGTTCTAACTTACAGAGATTTTGTGCACAGCAGAATGAATGAACCACTGCCTGGTCTTGTACTACCCTCACAGTTTGAGCCCATTATTACTGCAATGGTGCCATCTCATAGAGGACTTCCCGCTGTTTTGCTGACCCTCCACTTTTATTAAGTATGATGTCCTCTGCAGGGACTTGTCCTTTATGGCAACAGTCAAAGTCTCGCTGTCCTGGCTTCTAAGAAGCATTCTAGCTGTACTTTTCCCAAGGCATATTTATTTCTTCTTCTATGGTCTTCCTTGTTCATTGTCTAACTTTCACGTGCATATGAGACATTACAAATATCACAACTTGGGTCTGGCACACCTCAGTCCTCAAAGAGACATCATTGCTCTTTAATACTTTAAAGAGTCTTTTTTTTTTTTTGTAATAGATTTGCCCAATGCAATATGTTGTTTGATTTCTTGGCTGTTGCTAAGTTTTGATTATGGATCCAAGGAAAATGAAGTCTTTGACAACGTCAATCTTTTCTCCATGTATCATGATGTTATTTATTGGTCTGGTTATGAGGATTTTTATTTCTTTACATTGAGTTGCAATCCATACTGAACTTCATTTGTAAATATTTCAAATCCTCTTTGCTTACAACAAACTATATCATTTAATAACTATCAATGTGTTATCTGCACATTTCAGATCGTTAATGAGTCTTTCTCCAATCCTGATGCCCCAATCTTCTTCATATAATCCAGCTTCTCTGATTATTTGCTCAGCATACAGATTGAATAAGTGTAGTGAAAGGATACAACCCTGGCACTCACCTTTGCTAATTTGAAACCACTCAGTATCCCCTTGTTCGGTTCTAAAAACTGTTTTTTAGTCTATGTACATGTTCCTCATGAGCACAACCGAGTGTTTTAGAATTCCCTTTCTTTGCAATGCTATCCATAGCTAGTTATGACCCACATGGTGCACTACCTTATCATATTCAGTTAAGCACGAGTAAATACCTTTCGGTGTTCTCTACTTTCAGCCAAGATCCATTTGACATCAGCAAAGATAGCAATTGTTCCATGTTCTGTTCTGAATCCAGCTTGTATTTCTGGCACCTTCCTGTTCATGTACTGCTGCAACCATTTTTGAATTGTCTCCTGCAAAATTTGACTTAGATAGGATGTTAATGTTCTTGTTTGAGGATTTCCACATTCTGTTGGGTCACGTTTCTTTAGAATGAGCACAAATATGCATCTCTTCCAATTGGTTGACCAGGTAGCTGACTTCCAAATTACTTGGCATAGATGAGTGAGTGCCTCTAGTGCTGTATCAATTTGTTGAAAGATTTCAATTTGTATTCTGTCAATTCTTGGAGCCTTGTTTTTAGTCAATTTCTTCTGTGCAGCTTGAACATTTTCCTTCATTACCATTGGTTCTTGATCATATGCTACATCTTGAAATGACTGAATGTCAACCAATTCTTTTTGTTGACTTTGTGTATTCCTTGCACCTTTTTTATGTTTCCTGAGACATTCATTATTTTGCCTATGTTGTCATTAAATGCTGTTGAGTAGGTTCTAATTCATAGTGACCCTGTATAGGATTTCCAAGACTGCAAACCTTTGAGGGAGTTAAAAGCCTCATTTTTCCCCTGCAGAGCAGCTGATGGACTTGAACTGCCTATCTTGTGGATGACAGACTAGGAAGAAGGAGTGATGAACTACGTCTGAATATTTGGTCACTGAAAACCTTATGAATAGCAGAGAAACACTGTCAGATATAGTGCTGGAAAATGAGCCCCTTGGGTTAGAAATCACTCAAAATGTGACTGGGAAAGAGATGCCTCCTCAAAGTAGAGTTGACCATGATGACGTGAATGGAGTAAAGCCTGTGGGAGAAAAGCCC
>NW_006408526.1:26944556-26947536 GCF_000296735.1 Chrysochloris asiatica
AAGTTTCAGAGTCTCTTCTGACATCCATTTTGGCCTTTTCTTTCTTTCCTGTCTTTTTAATGACTTTCTACTTTCTTCATGCTTAGTGTTCTTGATGTCATCCCACAACTCCTCTGGTCTGCAGTCATTAGTTTCAAATGAATCAAACCTGTTCTTGAGATGGTCTCTAAATTCAGGTGAGACAAACTCAATGACATACTTTGGCTTTCATGGACTTTAAAATTTTTTTTTTCCTCCTCAACCTGAACTCACATATGAACAATTCATGATTGGCTCCACAGTCAGCCCCTGACCTTATTTTGACTGATGATATTGAACTTTCCCATTGTCTCTTTCCACAGCTGTAGTCAATTTGATTCCTGTGTGTTTTCTATCTGTCAGGGTCCATGTGTATATAATCAGTGTTTATGTTATTGAAAAAAGGTACTTTCAGTGAAGAAGTTGGTCTTACAAAATTCTATCCTGAGTCACTAGTATTGTTTATATCTGCAAGGCCATTGTCTTAGTTTTCTAGTGCTGCTAGCTCAGAAATACCACAGCGGATGCCTTTAACAAACAGAAATGTACACTCTCACAGTTTAGGAGGCTAGAAGGCTGGATTCAGAGGACTAGCTCTGGGGAAAGGTCCTTGTCTCCTTTCAGCATGTGTAGGCCCAGCATGTCTCCGAGAGCTCCATGTGTCTTGACATCAATCTTTTCCTGGAGCTAAGAGCTTCACAGTACAGGGACCCCAGGTTCAAAGGACAAATACTACTCCTGGTTCTTTTTCCTTGGTGGTAGTAGGTCTCTCCTTCTCTGCTCATATCTCTCTCCTTTAATCTCTTGTAAGATGGAAGGTGTTGTAGGGCACACCCTTGGGAATCTCCTGTACATAGGGTAAGGGTCATGGTGGGATTATGGGTGTTGTTGCTGTTAAATGTCACTGAGTCAGTTCCAACTCACAATGACCTCATAGGGGTTTCTGAGGAGTGACTGGTGGGTTT
Organism: Chrysochloris asiatica; assembly: GCF_000296735.1. Lineage (NCBI taxonomy): Eukaryota > Metazoa > Chordata > Mammalia > Afrosoricida > Chrysochloridae > Chrysochloris > Chrysochloris asiatica. The sequence continues at coordinate 26,945,540 of NW_006408526.1, forward strand.
GAATCACTTCCCTTGTGAGTAGCAGTCCAGTGCTTATTCTACAGCGCCACAATGGGACTTCATGGATTCTATGTTGTTGCTAAGTGCCACTGAGTTGATTCTGACTCATAGTGACCCTGTATAGGGTTTCTAAGAAGTGACTGGTAGGTTTGAACTCCAACCTTGTGGTTAGCAGTCCAATGCTTATCCTACTTTTTGGTTGTTTTTGTTATTAAGTGCTGTCAAGTAGATTCTGACTCATAGCGAATCTACCTGTATAGGTTTCCAAGGAGAGGCTGGTGAGTTTGAACCACTGACCTTGCAGTTAGCAGTAAAGTTCTTATCTTATAGTGCCACGCCAGGACTCCGTATGTGATGCATCCCATCCTTTATCCTCTTACTGGCTCATGGCATCAGAGGACATCATGGAGGATCATCACAGAACTGCCCAAGCACTGAGAATCATGGTCTGTCTACACTGGCACATATTTTGGAAGGACACAATTCAATCCACAATAGCCATATTTTTCAACTACCCATCCTTCCTCTTTGTTTCTAACTTGAGAGCATTGGTAATTACTGGAAATTACCAATGCATTTGGTTTCCTATTTGATCAATTCTAGACTGAATGATTTGGTTGTTGTTGTTGTTAAATGCTGTCGAGTTGGTTACAACTCACAGTGACCATGTATAGGCTTCTCGATACCGTCAGTCTCCATGGGAGTAGAAAACCTCATCCTTCTCCTGAGTAATAGTTGGTGGGCTTAACCCGTTGAACTTGTGGTTCACAATCCATTGCTTATCCTCAATTTCATCATCTTTGGCATTGGTGGTTGGTGCATAAATTTGAAGTTATTAGTAGTTGCATTAACTGGTCCTCCTTGTAGGCATATGGATATTATCCTATCACAGACAACATTGAACTTCAAGAAAGGTCTTGAAATGCTCCTTTTGACAATGAATGTAATGCCATTCTTTTACAATTTGTTGTTCCTGGCATAGCAAACCATATTATTGTTGGATTACAAATGGCCAGTACCAGTCTATTTCAGCTCACTAACGCCTAGGATATCAATCTATATGTGTTTCATTTATTTTTGAAGACTTTCAATTTTCCTAGAGTCTACTTTGTACATTTCATGTTTTGATTATTAATGGATGTTTACAAGTGTTTCATCTCATTTGGGGTTGTGCTTAATCATCAAATGAAGATCCAGAAAATTATGCTCCATCCATGTTACTAAGGTCAACTCTAATTTGAGGAGGCAACTCTTCCCCAGTTGTATTTTACGTGCCTTCCAACCTGAGGGGCTCAGCTTCCGCTACTCTATCTGAAAATATTCAGCTCTTATTCATAAGGTTTTCAGTGCTTATCCTTTTAGAAGTGGTCTGCCTCTCCTCCTTCCTAGTTTGCCTTTATCTGGAAGCTCTGTTGAAACCTGTCCACTCTGGGTGACGGCTGGTATTTAAAATACTGGTGGCATATATTCCATCCTCAGAGCAACACAAAAGCCACCACAGTATGACAAAATGACAGATGAGTGGTGGTTTAGATGCCAAAATCTTGGAACTTAAGGACCTATTTTGGGTTTAATAAAATTAAAGATAATATTTGGAATTAGAGTTGTCTAGAAAAATCTAAGGTATCAGATCAGTGACTATGTCTGGGACTTGCTTCTTTCAGCATTTAGTGCATTTAAGGCCCTCAGCAATTATTTGTGCCTTTGTCTTCCTTAGTTTCATCTCTAATATATTCCTAACGTTCCCTGTTGTGTCATCCTCTTTACATATTTAGGTAAAGCCTCCATGTTATAACTGCAGTAATAATTATAGCATCTTGTGTGTATGCTTTACTCCAATCTCAGTTTTCAAAATACTTTGAAGATATAGCACCTCATTTTCTTCCAATATACCTGCTTTGAGTGTGGCTAAAGATGACACCATGCTCTCATGATCTCATACAATCACGTTCTGATTCATACTTTGGGAGGGTCACAGTTTATCCTATAGTATATAT
>NW_006408526.1:26947636-26949855 GCF_000296735.1 Chrysochloris asiatica
TATAGGCTCTGTTAATAGCCATCCCAACCCTGTCTCCCCTGTGTAGGCAGACACATTGTAGTGGGCTGTGAATAAATATGAGGATCAAACACAGGAGGATTAAATTCCTGGTCTACCACTTATTAAGGAAAAGGTTGAGCAGATTAATAGCTCTGGCTTTCTGTGAGTGAACATGGGACAATAATACGTATTCCATAGAGTGATATGAAAATCAGGGGTTCTGGTGGTGCCATGGCTAAGCACTTGACTGCTAACCAAAAGGTCTCAGCCATTTGAGGGAGAAAGATGTGGCAGCCTGTCTCTGTAAAGATCACAGCCTTGAAAACCCTGTGGGGTGGTTCTCTGACTTTATTGGTTCACTGTGAGTTGGACTCGATGACAACAGGCTGGGTTTTTGAATGAGGATTAAATAAGTGTCTATTAAAATACGTGGCACACTTCCATAAATATGATCTCCTGTCTCTTTTCTACCCCTTCCCTCTGCCCCACCCCCTTTACAACACTGCCTTCCCTGAGTGTCTCTGATGTTTCCTGCAGTTGATCATCACTCTTTTGTCCCCACCTTGCCTAGAGTGGCTGTGGAGTGTGTGTGAGTGTGTCTCTGTGTTAGTGGAAAGGGGATGGTGACAGACAACATGGAGCCTGGCTCCTTCTCTGATCTGTCCTGCGGGAGGAACCAAGCTCAGCAGCCCCACGTGGCTCACATAATACCATAAGTAAAACACAAACAAAGCAGAGGTTGTTCTGCTTGTCAGCCTCTGAGACCATATGGAGCTGAGACATGATTGTATTACCTCCGCTAGACTGCAGTGGAGCTAAACAGAAAAGCCATAATAAACTATTCTTGCTAGGTCCCTGAGCTCCACACACAGAGCACAAACAGATAAACAAGAGGGTGGTTGGCTTTTTTTTTTTTCCTTGAGAAAGAGTGCCAGAGAATAATAAGGGAGACAGAGAGAGTAAGGAAAAATGGAAGGAGAAAAAAAGGGGGTAGGGTGGGAAAGGAGACGAGAAAGGGAGGAAGTAAGAGTGAAAGCAATGGTCCAGGAACATTTCAGTGGATTTAAGTCAGTGGGGTTTTGCTTCTGAAAGGATTTTAACCTTTGGGGACTCCGTGGATGGTAAAATCGGATTTTATTTTGACATCTCCATAGTCCCCTGTGTTTGTAGGGGAGTTGAGAGTATTGAAGACGGAAAGATGCAAGATGGCACTTAGGACTAGTAAAAGTAACTTGAAAACCCCTTCCATACTTCCCCTCTTGTCTTCCTCTCCTGGGGTCCCTCACCCTCATGACTCCAGTCCAGAGAGGTTGATAAGATCTGGATCATTGTGAACACATCTTTTCTTGTCTAAACACATTTGAGCATCAGGTGCTTAGTCAGTCTGCATGTCAGTAGACAGGGAATAGAGATGGGTGGGTAGAGGGATTCATGGTTCAAATATAAGTTTCAATGTCCCTGGGGTTGCACAGGTTATGTGCCCACTGGGATGCTTCCCAGAATTCCAGGAAAACTAGACAAAATAAATAAATCAAGAAGGAAAAAAAAAAAATCACAGCCACCAGATGCTGGTTCTGAACAAAGCCTAGAGTAGGAAAGAAGAATCCTCAAAGTGGCAACAAATTCTGAGCGGTTAGAAAAAAATTCCCCATTCCCATACTGTTTATTCCAGGTGTGAAGCACAGATCCCAACACTTTGAGCATCATCATCTTTTTGAAAAAGTATGTAAACTGTGAATTTCAAACCAGCAATACAACCACCAGCAGCAACTACTTCCGGGTAGTAGCAATTACCGTCTGCTCAAACTCTTGAGTTACTTTTTAGAATGTTTGACTTAAAGAAACCATATAGTGTGGTAGTTAGAGGTGTGGCTGTTTTGGTGCAGACAAATTTGGGATCAAATCCCAGATTATACTCTTCTCTGTTGTGTGGCCTTGGGGTATTCATTCACTATAGAAAAATGGCAAAAACAAAGTCACAGGCAGCAGCCTGTACCTGGTCTTAAGAGCAAAAGTCCAGTTTGGAAAGGAAGGTTGGTGGTCTGTGTTGGGGGAAGGAGCTGACGGATTATCTGATGGGCATAAATGTTTAAAAAATGATTGCTAGGCAATTGATCAGTTGGAGCATTTGGGTTGTTATTGTTACGTGCCATCGAGTCAGTACCGACCCATAGTGACCATATGTACAGCAGAACAAAACACTGCCTGATCCTGGGCCA
>NW_006408526.1:26950245-26962626 GCF_000296735.1 Chrysochloris asiatica
TTCAATACTTTAAAAAGGTCTTGTGCAACAGATTTGCCTAATAGAATACATCGTTTGATTTCTTGACTGCTGCTTCCATGAGTATTGATAGTTGATCCAAGAAGAATTAAGTCCTTGACAATTTCAATCTTTTCTCTGTTGATAAGAATGTTGTTTATTGGTCCTGTGGTGAGGATTTTTGTTTTCTTTACGTTGAGATGTAATCCATACCAAAGGCTGTGCTTTTTGATCTTCACCAGTAAATATTTTAGGTCCTCTTCACTTTCAGCAAGCAAGGTTGTATCATCTGAGTATCGCAAGTTGTTAATGAGTCTTCCTCCAATGTTGATGCCACATTTTTCTTCATAGAACCCAGCTTCTCAGCTTATTTGCTCAGCATACAGTTTATGGTGAAAGAGTACAACCCTATCGCACATGTTTCTGAATTTTAAACCATTCAGTGTTCCCATGTTCTGTTTGAACAATTACCTCTTGGTCCAGGTACAGATTCCTCATGAGCACAAGTAAGTGTTCCGGAATACTCATATTTCACAATGTTGTCCATAGCTTGTCATGATCCATACAATCGAAAACCTTTGTGTAGTCAATAAAGCACAGGTAAACATCTTTCTGATATTCTCTACTTTCAGCCAAGATCCATCGCACATCAGCAATGATGGCCCTCGTTCCACAGCCTCTTCTGAATCCAGCTTGAATCTCTGGAAGTTCTCTGTCAATGTATGCTTGCAGCTGTTTCTGTATTACCTTTAGTAAAACTTTACTCACATGGGATATCATAGAGATTGTCCGATGATTTCCACATTCCGTTGGGTCACCTCTCTTTGGAATGGGCATAAATACGGATCTCTTCCAATCAGTTGGCCAGATAGTTGTCTTCTAAATATCTTGGCAGAGATGAGTGAGTGCCTCCTGTGCCACCTCAGTTTCTTGAAATATTTCAATTTTTATTCCATCAATTCCAGGTGTCTTGTTCTTTGCCAATTCCTTCAATGCACCTTGGACTTCTTCGTTCAGTATCATTGGCTTTTGATCCTATGCTACCTCTTGAAACGGCTGAACGTCAATTATTTCCTTTTAGCGCTCATTTTCTGGGGTTATAACTGACAGTGTTTCTCTGCTATTCATAAGGTTTTCAGTGACTAAATATTCGCAAGTAGTTCATCACTCCTTCTTCCTAGTCTGTCTTCATCTGGAAGCTCATCTGAAATCTGTCCACCATGGGTGACCCTGCTGGTATTTAAAATATATGGCATAGCTTCCAGAATTATAGCAACTTAAAAAATGGCATAGCTTCCAGAATTATAGCAACTCACAAGCCACCACAGTATGACAAACTGACGAAAGAGTGATGGAGAGCATTTGGGGTAGGGGGTAATAATTGTTTTCATATAAACCCAAGCAAATGAAAAGAAAACCAGGCAATTATAAACTCCAGGAAAACAAATGCATGAGAAATTAAACATAATTTGGTAAGTTACTTGCTGCCACAGTGAACAATAGTTGTTGTTAAGTGCCTTGGAGTCAGTTTTGACCCATTGTGACCATGTATATGGTTTCTAAGGAGTGACTGGTGAGCGTGAACTGCTGACCTTGCAGTTCAAACTGACTTTGGAGTCCAGTGCATTAACCCACAACATCACACCAGAACTCCGAGCAGTATTTACAGAGTCATAATAGTGCTCCTATAAAGATTTACAGCCTTGGAAACCCTGTACAACATCGCTATGAGTCAGAACCAACTCCACCACACATAATCACAAAATCAATAGTGTAAACATATATTTTTGATTCAGCCCGAGATTGTGATATAATTACATTAGAAGTACTGAGGTAAGATCGTAGGAAGAAGGTAGAAGTGTGTTAGAGAGATAAATCCTTAACTGCTATAAAAGGTATTTAGTATATGCCTAAAACTGTTAACTCAAGAAGTAGCTATATATGAACAGAGTCTCTTGAGTTGAATAGCTGTGTCTAGCTCTACCAGACAAACTGGTGAGAGGTTCCACAGAGGACCCAGGAGAGACAGAAGGCTCAGCTATGGTAGAAGTTGACTCCAGTTAAGGTAGTCCCTGCCTGATCCCTGAGGCCCTCGTGTGGCTCTGTAGGATAAGCACTGAACTACTAATCATACTAACAGCAAGGTTGGCAGTTCAAACCTACCAGCAGCTCTCTGGTAACGTAGTGGTTACAGCTTGGCCTGCTAACCTCAAGGTCGGCAATTCAAAACTACCAACTGTTCCATAGGAGAAAGATGAGGCTTTCTGTCCCCGTAAAGATTCCCTGGAAGCCCTATGCAGGGTCGCTATGAGTTGGAACCAACTCTACAGCATGCCACCACCACCACCTTGAGTCAGAACAGACTAGAAGGCATACGACAACAACAACCTAACCCTTGAACCCCAGATAGCGGTTCTGCAGGCCAACTGCAGCTGTATGTCCCCCCGATGATTACCAGCTGGAGTTCCTGGATGCAACTGACTGGCAGGAAGACACATTTTTGTTGTCTCCTCCCAGTCTAAGATGGCCCTCGTGATGCCCACCATGGCCCCCAGTGGTCAGGACAGGACCTGGAGGATCATTCAAGGATAGACGCTTGATGCTGAGGACATTTGAACTGAAGCTTCAGAGAGCAACCAGTGTACATGGGCAGTTTTTGACAACACCCCAACAGTCCTAGGATACGGCAATGAAGCTTACCAGCATTGACCACTGGGATTCCCTGCCTTTATACCTGTGACTCCCTACCAGGTGCTCTTCTCTCATCCTTCTCTCTAGTCCTTTCACTATTCAGTATTGACGAGGGTTTATTGGATGCTTAGTCCTCGTGTGGCACTGTTGGATCAGCACTGAACTGCTACCCACAAGGTTGGTGATTCAAATCCACCAACCACTCCTTGGAAACCCTACATAGGCCCATTGCTGCTTCTAATGTATCAGGCCATCTCATTGGGGTCTTCCTGTTTTTTGCTTACCCTCCACTTTATCAAGCATGATGTTCTTCTTTAGGGATTTGTCCCTCCTAATAATGTGTCCAAATTATGGAGAGACGAAGTCTTTCTGTCGTGGCTTCTAAGGAGTTGTGCTTTTTCCAGCACAGACTTGTTTGTTCTTCTGGTAGTCAATGGTACTTTGAATGTTCTTCTCTAATGCTGTGATTCAAATGCACCAATTCTTCTACAGTCTTCCTTATCCATTGTCCAAATTTCACAAGCATGTAAGATTATTCAAAATATCAAGACTTGAGTCAAATACACATTAGTTCTGAAACTGATGATATCTTTGCTCTTTTACACATGATAAATGAGATGGATTGGCCAAGTGGCAGCATGATGCGTGGCAACAGTAGTGAGGTTGGCCCAGGATTGGGCAGTGTTTCATTCTGCTGTGCATAAGGTTGCTATGGGTCAGTACCAACTCGATGGTACCGAACAACAACAACAAAGATCTTGTGCAGAAGATTTGCCTAATGCAATATGTCATTTGATTTCTTGATTGCTGCTTCCTCAAGTGTTGATTATGGACCCAAGGAAAATGAAGTCTTTGGCAACTTCAATCTTTTTTCCAGTTTTTATGATCTTATTTATGTGTACAAGTGACTTCCATAAAAAACAAAAAATAATTTACTAAGAAGATACATGTGAAGTGCTTTGCATAGAGCTTAGTAAACATTAATCATCATTATAGAACTGGAATGGATGTCAGAAGTTCATTTTGTCCAGTCCCTGACTTTCTGCCAGTAGAATACCTAAATTTATTTATTGATCCAGTTGTGAGAATTTTTCTTTAATCAAGGTGCAATCCATACTGAAGGCTATAGTCTTTGTCTTCATCAGTAAGTATTTCAAGTCCTCTTTTCTTTTAGGAAGTAAGGTTGTTTCACCTGCACATTGCAGGTTATTAATGAGCCTTCCTTCAATCATGATGCCACATTCTTCTTCATATAATACAGCTTCTTGCATTATTTGTTCAGCATACAGACTAAATAAGTATGGTGAAAGGTTACAACGCTGGTGCACACCTTTCCTGCTTTGTAGCCATTCAGTATTCCCTTATCCTGTTCAAGCAACTGTCTCTTGGTCTATGTACAGGTTCCTAATGAGCATAGCTAAGTACTATGGAATACTCACTTTTTGCTATGTTATCCATAATTTATCATGATCCACGTAGATGAATGTCTTTGCACAGTCAATAAAACACAAGTAAACATCTTTCTGGTATTCTCTGCTTTTAGCCAAGATTCATCTGACATCAGCAGTGATTTCCCTTGTTCCATTAAACCAGAATATAGAACCAGAAAAGAACGCCGCCCCCGCCCACCAAAAGCAGTTATATGGCTGTAGCTCACACACACAAAAATGAAATAGCTGTATAAATGTGCTATTTATATGAAGGGGCTTCAAAAAGTTCATGGCAAAGTAAAATGAAAAGATAATGGAATTTTCCCATGGACTTCTTGAAGCCCCCTCATGTAATATTGGTAGTAAATGGTAGTAGAAACTTCTAAGAGTTAAAACTGGTTGCCTCTGTAGGGTGAAAATGTAGTCAGGGGACTATTATTGCTTGATTTGAGTCTTTTAGTATTATTCAATTTTTAAAAACTATGTATGCAAATGACTTTCATGAAAGCAAAAAATAATTTACAAAGATGATGCATGTGAAGTGCTTAGCATAGTGCTTGGCATTGTTGTTGTTAGGTGCCATCAAGTCAGGACTGACTCATAGCAACCTTATTTACAACAGAACAAAACACTTCCTGGTCCTGGGCCTACCTCACAATTGTTGCCATGCTTGAGTCCATTGATGCTGTCACTTTCCCAGTCTGTCTTGCTGAGGGTCTTCCTCTTTTTTTCTGACCCTCCATCTTACCAAACATGATATCTTTCTCCAACGACTGGTCCCTCCTGACAACAGGTCCGAAGTATGAGAGATGAAGTTTCCCCATCCTGGCCTCCGAAAGAGCACTCTGGCTGCACTTCTTCCAACACAAATATATTGGTTCTTTTGGTAGCCCATGGCACTTTCAATATTCTCCAACATCAAAACTCAAAAGCATCAATTCTTCTACAGTCTTCCTTATTCTCACTGTCCAACTTTCACATACATATGAGGATTTTGAAAATACCATGACTTGGGGCAGGCACACCTTAGTCCTCAAACTGACATCTTTGCTCTTCAACATTTTAAAAGATCTTGTGCAGCAGACGCGCCTAATGCAATATGTTGTTTGATTTCTTGCCTGCACTTGGCATAGCACTTAATGTGTTAGTCATCATTATAGACCTGGAATGGATGTCAGAGGTCATTTTGGCCAATCCCTAGCTTTTTGTCCAGTAGAGTACATGAACACCTCCCACAGGACTAGCTGCATCACAGGGTAAATAGGCTTTTATCAAAGCTCTGGTGAGTCTGTCTGTGTTAACTAGTCATATGACCCTGGCCAAGGTACTCCTCCATATCCCATCATGGCCTCTGTAAAACCGCTTGCCGCTGGGTTGATTCTGACTCATATGACTCTACAGGTTACAATAGAACTGCTCCATAGACTTTCCAAGATTTTAATTTTTATAGAAACAAATTGCTACATATGTTTCCTGTGGAGCTACTGGTAGATTTGAACCACCAACCTTTCAGTTAACAGAGAGTGCTTTAGCCCCCACACCACCAGAACTCCTTACAATGACCTCAGCAATGTAGAATAACAGGGCCAATCCTGGGTATAACTGCCACGTAGGGAAAATTGTTGTAATAGTCATTCTACCCTTTGGGAAGGCTAAATAATGCCCCGCCCCACCTCCAAATATGTCCCTAATGTAATCCCTAAGACCTCTGAATGTAATTTATTATGGTAAAAGGGACTTTGTAGAAGTGGTTCAGTTATGGTTTGAAATGGAGACATTATCCATGTGGGCCCAGTGTCCACACAATAAGAGGGAAGCAGGGAGAGACAGAGACAATACAAGGCTTGGTGATGGGAGCAGGGACAAGATAATGTGCTTTGAAGATGGAGGACAGGGGCACAAACCATGGATACAAATAAATCTGAAAAAAGCAAGGAAACAAGTCTCCTCTTAGGGCCACCAGAAGGACAAATCCCTACCAGCACCACTTGCCTTTAGTCCAGGAGACTGAATTTGGACTTCTGACCTCCAGAATAGTAAGAGAAGACATTTGTGTTATCTTAAGCCACCAAGTTTCTGGTCATTTGTTACAGCCTGAATGTTGTTGTTATTAAGTGCCATCAAGTTGGTTTCAATTCACAGCAATGCTGGAGAGGGTTTCCAACAGCGACTGGTAAGTCTGAACCACCAACCTTGCAGTTCAAACTGAACTTGCAGTCCAGTGCTTATCCTTCAGCGCCATGTTAAGACTAGGAAACCAATAAAGTCCTGATACATAATTCTCCCCATCTTTCTCTGGTGCCTCCACTATCCCAGAAGCATGTATATACGAAGTCTAATGACCAGGGCCTTCCTGGGAAGTGGGACATTTTATGTGCCTTTATGACTCATTGTTTTACCTTTCACACAAGTTTTGCATCTTCAAAAAAAAATGGTTCTGGGAAGAGAATCTCAAAGTCTTTTGTTCATATTTGTATTTCTAGTACCAAGTATGTTGTTGTTGTTAAGTGCTGTCCAGTTGGTTCTCATAGTGACCCTGAATAAAGTTTCTGTGGAATGGCTGGTGGGTTTGAACTGCTGACCTTGTGCTTAGCAGTTCAGTGTTTATCTGACAGGCCAATCATAATGTTATTAAATTATTGTTGGCAGACTGAATGAAAAAAGTCACTGTACACTTAAATGAATAAATAACGGAGCAGGGACCCCAGATTCAAAGACTCCATCATCCCTCATTAGTCAAATATATTTAATACTTTTCACTGTTGAGAAAGTCTTTTTGCTGCCTAATTGGATCCCCCAAGTTGAATTTTAAATTCTGTCTTTTTTATCCTCAGTGGAGTTAGTGAACATCTGGTCATCAACTAACATCTATTAAGTCACTCTTAGTTTTCTTAGCTTTCATGCTAAACAATCCCAATTCAATTAACAATCCCTATCAGTCTTTTTGCCATGGTCAGAATAAGCCAGTTTCCATGTGGATTTTGCTTTGGGCTCTGTAACCAAATGAGATTGAAATGAGGTGGCGATTCTATTGCATTCTAGCTGTCTAACCTTTACACACAGATTTGGTGCAAACAGGTAACATGCTTGACTGCTAACTGAAAGGTTGCAGGCTTGAGTCTACCCAGAAATGTTTCAGAAGAAAATCCTGGAGATCCACTTCCAAAAATTTAGCCACTGACAACCCTGTGCAGTACAGCTGTACTCTGACACACATTGAGTCACCATGAATCAGATTGGACTCGACAGCAGCAAGTTTTGTGGGTTTTTTTTTGTTGTTGTTGTTTTAAATGAACAGAAGGATTTACATCTTCATTGTCAACAATGTACTTAGAGACAGAAGAAGAATTTGAGTGAAGCAGCGTTGACTCTTCCTCAGTGGGCTATCTCAAAGCTATGGAGGCAGCAGAGAGAGTTGATAAAAACCTGGATTTTATGCTCAGGAAACCTGAGTTCTAAGCCCAATTCTCTCACATACTGCATCTTGGACATGTCGCAGAATCTCTGTAACTTGAGCAGCCTCATAATGTTGTGAGGATTACGTTGGATAATATCGATAGCTCTCTTAATTGTGCTTCCCACTTATCTGTCAGTTTGTGACACTGTGGTGCTTGTGTGTTGCTGTGATGTTACCAGTGTCTCAAATACCATCGGGGTCACCTGGGATGGACAGGTTCCAGTAGAGATTCAGAGGAGGATAAGGAGCAAGGCTATCATTGCTGATGTCAGTTGAGTCTTGGCTGAAAGCACAGAATACCAGAAAGATGTTAACTTCTTTGAATGTAAAGGAATTCGACTGTATGTATCATAACACATTATGGTAAACATTACAAAGAATGGGATTTCAGAACACTTAATTGTGCTCATATGGAACCGGTTCATAGACTAAGAGGCTGTAATTCGAACAGTAAGCCTTACTTACCTGGCTGCTGCATGGTATAAAATAAGGAAAAGTGTGCACCAGGGCTGTATTCTTTCACCATACTTATTCAGTCTGTATGCTGAGCAAATAATCTGAGAAGTTGGACTATATGAAGAAGAGTGTGGCATCAGGACTGGAGGAAGTCTCATTAACAACCTGCGATATGCAGATGGCATAACCTTGCTTGCTGAAAGCAAGGACTTAAAAGCACTTACTGATGTAAGGACTTAAAAGCATGTACTGATGAAGATCAGTATGGGTTACACTTCAATATAAAGAAAAAAAAAAAAAAAATCCTCACAAGTGGACCAAAAAGCAACATAATGCTGAGCAGAGAAAAGATTAAGGCTGTCAAGAATTTCAGTTATTTGGATCCACAATCAATGCTCATGGAAGCAGCAGTCAATAAATCAGACAACATATTGTACTGGGAAAATCTTCTGCAAGAGACCTCTTTAACATATTAATGAGCAAAGATGTCAATTTGAGGACTAAGGTGTGCCTGACCCAAGCCATGGTATTTTCAGTGACCGCATATGCATGTGCAAGTTGGATAACGAACAAGAAAGACCATAGAAGAATTGATGTACTTGAATTATGGTGTTGGTGAAGAATGCTCAAAGTAACATGGACTGCCAGAAGAACAGACAAATCTGTCTTGAAAGAAGTACAGCTAGAATGCCCCCTAGAAGCAAGGATGGTGAGACTTTGTCTTGCATACTTTGGATATGTCATTAGGAGGGACCAGTCCCTGGAAAAGGTCTTCATGCTTGGTAAAGTGGAGGGTCAGTGAAAAAGAGGAAGACCTCCAATAAGATAGATTGACACAGTGGTTGCAACAATGTGCTCCAACATTACAATTGTGAGGTTGGCACAGGATGGGCAGTATTTTATTCTATTGTGCATAGGGTAGCTATGAGACAGAGCTAATTCTGTGACACTTAATGACAACAACAACAACTTATTGTGCCTGGTGCTCAGTGAATGCTTGCTAAAATTTAACTATTACTGTGAAGACACTGGGAAAGAAAGTGTGGTTAAACTTGTTTTTGTTCCTCCATGATACCAGGTTCATGAATTTTGAAGTTCAGGCAGGATCATTCGGGGCAACAAATACCAGAATTCATTCACTCCTTCCACAATCATTTCTTTTATTCCCTAAAGTCGTTCTCAGTGTAGTTTAGAAACAATTCCATAAACTCATCACTGCAATACAGTGTGAAAAGGGAGTTCTGGCGTGACTTTAAGAAGAGGAGGCATTTGTATGAGTCTTAGAAGATGAAGAAGTGCTCTCTAGGAAGAGTTCATGGCATTCCAAATAAAAGAGATAGAATGTATAAAGGCACAGAATGTGAAACAGTGATGGATCCAGAGAAATGTAGGAGAGAAGGCATAAAAGTAATTTATCATATTTCTAAGTACCTACCGTCTAAGCTTGTGGTGGGATTGTACTTCTTGGCCTCCTTGGAGTTGGGTTGGACTGCTTGACCACCTGACATTGAATGTTGAGCAGATGCCAACTGTATCATATACAGTTCAGCATATTTTATAACTGATACAAGACCTAAAGAGCTTTTTATTTATTTATTGCTAATACCAGCCACTCCGCGGGAGAAAGATGAGGCTTTCTGCTCCCGTAAAGATTTACACACTCGGAAACCCTGTACAGGGTCGCTATGGGTCGGAACCGACTCGACGGCACTTAACAACAACAACAACAATATCACACAATGGCGGCTGCTTTGTTAGTCTGCTCCTGGAATGAGGAGATCTAGAACTGAATGCCTTGCTCTGTTCCATACTGTAGCGCATTCTTCACAAAATACTAACTTTTATTGTCACAGGTCAACAAGACTCTGAGGTAACTTGTCACTGCAGCATAATCTAGCCTTTCGTGACTATCCAGTTAATGTAGTATAGGACAATAATAATAATGTGTGGTTTTAATTCCCCTCTTATCCTGAGAATTCCCTTAACACACAATATGTTGTTCTTATTAAGTGTTGTCAAGTTGGTTCTGACTCATAGCGACCTTGTATAAGGTTTCCTAGGAGCTGCTGGTGAGTTTGAACTGCCGGACTTGTGGTTAGCAATCCAGTGCTTATCCTACAAGGACAGCCTTGAACAGAAAGCATAAACAATGAAGTCTGTTAATGTGTATAAAGCTGGAGAGACAACCCAACTCTTTGCATTCGGGAGATGAAGGTGTTGTTCAGTAGGCCGCCTTGGTTTTTGTAGGCACAAACTGCTTCCCTGAGCCAGTGCCCAGCAGTAGAAATGAGGGCTCCCAGAACTGGAGGCCACAGAGATTGTAGAAATGATGTCTCTCCCTTTGCACAGTCCTCTGCCCAGCATGATGTGCTCTCACATGTTATCTTTTTAATACATCACAACAGCCCCGTGAGGTCTGTGTTATCATTAGTCTCATTTTACAAATGAAGAAACAAGAGGTCAGAAGGTTACATGACTTGTGGAAGATCACAGAATGAGTGCATTTTAGATATGGAACTCAATTTGCAGTATGAGGATAGCAACTTGCAAAACCTTTCTACTCAACTGCCCATCTCCTCACTTTTCTCACATCCAGAAACAGAGTTTTCGATTCATAATAGTGATAGCTTCAGGACAAAGTATAGAAAATACTAACCCGTAGGAACATTTTCTTCAGCCATTTACTCCTCTCTCATCAGAAGGAATGTGAGGAATGTCATTGTGACCATACTTTGGACATGCTATTAGGATGAACCAATCCCTGGAGAAGGACAAAGTGGAAGGTCAGCAAAAAAGAAGAAGATCCCTAACTAGATAGATTGACATGGCAAAAGCAGAAATTGGCTCAAATGAACAACAGTTGTGATAATGGTACCATATTGGGCAGTGTTTCATTCTGTTGTGTGTGGGGTCTCTATGAATTGGAACTGAATTGAAGTCACCTAACAACAAAATCGGAGTACTGGTGTGGCGCTGTGGGTTAACGTGCCAGACTGCAAAGCCATTTGAACTGCAAGGTTGGTGGTTCAATCTCACCAGCTGCTCCTTGGAAACCCTATACAGGGTTGCTATAGGTTAGAACCAACTCAATGGCACTTCATAACTACAACAAAATAGCCATTGTTTGTAGAGTTTAGCTTTTAGGAACTTTTCTTTTCTACTTCAGAGCTTTGGTTCATTCTGGAATGCTTTGGACTAGAATATTCTTTCTTTGAGTTGAAATTTAGTCATTCTCTAGGGTCCAACTCCAATGTGTCCATAAAGTCTTCTCTGACTACTCAGATTCTTCATGTTCCCATGGCACACCCTGCTAGTTTGGTTCTCAGTCTATCAGTCTTCTTGTTATGTCTACTTATAAGCAGATTTTACGTTCTCACTTACTTAACCTCTTTAACAACAGAGACCCTAACTTAATCATTTGTGTCTCCTCAATAGTATTTAGAACTCTGCCTTACATATGAGCAATTCTTAAATGTTCTTTAACATAATTAGAAAAGACTGTGTATTATAGCTGAATGCCCTGGGTTCTAGTCTGAGCTCTGTCATTATTTAAACATTATTTAGGTGTGTCCTAAACCTTGTAGCTTTTGATAAATCACACAGCTTCTCGGGGCCTCAGTTTTCTCTTCTGTAAAACATGAATGTGCTTAATCTAGAACATAGGCTACAATAATCTCTGAATTCATAAAATTATATGTAACAATCTATATCTATATACTGTTTCTGTGTAGATGGTCAAAAATGCTCATCAGATTCTTAAAATAGCTGTGATTCAAGAAAGTTTTATAAATACATTGCAGAATTTAGAAATTCCTTAGAAACTTAGAAGTTTCCTTTGCTGTTGTTCCTGTTAGGTGCCGTTGAGTTGGTTCTGACCCATAATAACTCTGTACAGGGTTCTTTGCAGTTCAAACTGACTTTGCAGTCCAGTGCATTAAGCCACAGCACCACACCAGAAGTTTCTGTTAAGCTCTAACATTTTTTTTTTAACATTAAAAATTTTTTTTTATTGTGAATTGAGTGATAGTTTACATGGGAGAACATTGGCTTTACACCATCATTTCATTGCAATGATTATAATCTCCTCTGTGCATCATCATTCAACAGTATTTGCTTCCATCCCTTCTGTTTGTTTGTTTGTTTGTTTTAGGGGAGTGGGGTATGGGGCGTGGGTAGATGTACACAGAAACACTCAGGAATATATAATAATTTAAACCACCAAAGGGGCACATTCTGCAAGCCTGCCTCCTGGCCGCCAGCACACAGCCTCTCTATCCATGAGTCCAGCTGCTCCCTCTCTCCATGTCATCACCTGTGCCTCCATCATAGTGTTGCTGCTTCTCTGGATAG
>NW_006408526.1:26963511-26964643 GCF_000296735.1 Chrysochloris asiatica
AAAAAATTCATAAATCAATGGAGAGACTAGAGAACATAAGTAGACCAATACTTAAATGGACTTTTGATTTTTGATAAAAGGTTACAAAGCTTGGAAAGAAAATCTTTTAACAAGTTTTACTGAAACAACTATATGGAAAAAGTGACCATGATCCCTACCTCATGCTATACACAAAATTAATATAAGATAGATTATAGATTAAAATGTAAAAACAAACAAAGCCTCATCTTTCTCTCTCAGAGCAGCTGGTAGATTCATACTACTAACCTTGTGATTAGCAGCCCATCTTATAACCCACTACATTATTTACCTTAGGACAACAATTCGACTCTTAGGTATTAACTCAAGAAAAATAAGAACATAAATACACAAAATGAGTTGTTCAAGAATGTTCATAGCAGCTTTATTCATTATAGCTCCAAAACTGAAACAAGCCTGATATTCATCAATTGTTGTTGATGTTGCTCAGTGCTGTTGAGTTGGTTCCAACGAATAGCAACCCCATGCACAACATAAAGAAATGCTGCTTGGTCTTGTTCTATCCCAACAAAAATGCTTAAGCCCATTGCTTCGGCCACTGTTCCAATCCATCTCATTGGGGGCGGGGTCTTCCTTTTTTTCTCTAACTCTCCACTTTACCAAGCATGATGCCCTTCTCCAGGGACTGGTGCCTCTTGATAGTATGTCTGAAGTATGAAAGTTGAAGTCTCATCTTGGCTTTGAAGGTGCATTCTGCCTGTATTTATCTAAGACAGATTTGCTTATTGTTCTGGCAGCCCATGGTACTTTTAATATTCATGTCCAACACCATTACTCAAATCATGAATTCTTCTATGGTCTTCCTTATTCATTGTGCATCTTTCATATGCATGTAAAGCTATTGAAAATACCATGGCTTGCGTCAGGCATACCTTATTCCTTAAAATGGCATCTTTGCTCTTCAACACTTTAAAGAGATCTTGTGAAGCAGATTTGTCTAATGCAATACATTATTTGATTTCTTGACTGCTGCTACCATGATTGTGAATGTGGGTCCAAGCAAAATGAAGTCTTTGACAACTTCAGTCTTTTCTCCATTTATCATGATGTTGTTTATTGGTCCAGTGGTGAGGATTTTTGTTTTCTTTACAAT
>NW_006408526.1:26967928-26980236 GCF_000296735.1 Chrysochloris asiatica
CGCTTTGATGTCTGAAGTTTACTTTGAAATGTATCCAAGAAAACAAGCTGCATTGATGGAAAATAGAAAAGTGGTTAGAAGAGCACTATAATGGTTAATTTTATGTGTCAGCCTTGCTCAGCTTACGATTCTCAGTGGTTTGGCAAATATTAGTTACTATTGACTTTGGGCGGAGCAGATGATTTTTTATAATGTGATGTGATGTCATATGATGTAATACAAGTAGCCACAACAAAGGACTCCAACATACCAGTGATCATGAAGATGGTGCAAGACCAGACAGCATTTCATTGTGTTATAGATAAGGTTGCCATGAGTCAGAGCCAACTTTATAGCAGCTAGCACCAACAAAGGCAATGTCATGTAATCATCTCATATGGAACCTAATATAATGTAATCACTTTCCATAAGCCATTGCCACACAGCCAGTTCAGATTCATGACAACCTCATGTGTGTAGTCTAATGTAGTACTAATCAGTTGAGGTCATATCAGTCTAGGGTTTATCTGAAACCTAATCACTCTGAGTTATAAAAACACCAAGTAGACAAAGACACACACACAGAGGAAGACAAATGACATAAGGAACATCTACAAGCAAAAGAATGTCAAGGATCACTGACAGATGCTAGAACTAAGAATGAAACAACATGACTGAAAACTGACTTGGACTTTCAACCTTCAGGTGTATGAAAAAACATATTTTTGTTCCTTAAAATATACCTTTTTGGTTTTTATGGCAGTTGCTGCTGTTGTATGCCATTGAGTTGGTTCTGACTCATAGAGATCCTGTATAGGGTTTCAAAATCAGTAAATCTTTATGGGAGCAGAAATCCTCATCTTTCTCCCATGGAGCTGCTTGGGAATTTGAACTGCTGGCCTTGTGGTTTGCAGCCCAACATGTAATCCACCGCACTACCAGGGCATGTGTAGGTATGGCAGCATTAGGTCGCTAAGACACACAAGTATAGGAAAATGTTTTTCTGTAGAATTTAGCTGGTGAATTTTTGGATGCTTGCTATATAATTACTTCAGTTTTTCTGTTATGTTTGAAAATGTTCACAATAAAATGTTGGAAAAAAAAAATCTATCAATCCAAAGAAACATCAACTACTTAATCAATAAGCCATCAATTAATATTAAGTGTCTTTTTCACTTTTCTCATTTGATTATTCCTTGTATCATTATTTACTTAACAATTTACTTGAAATTGAACTTATTTTAAACACCTGTGGCCTACCTTAGCCTCATCTAGAGTAATGATAGCTGTGAAATCCTAAGTGTAATGTGTTAATTACATTTTTATAATACATATAACATTCATTCAAGTAAATTTCTAAACATGAACTTAGAAATGTTCGCTATATATCATGTGAAATTATTTTATTTGCCCCCAAGCTATGCATCTCACACTTTGGGAGTTCAGATCTGAGTTGTATATTAGGGGTGGGAGTAGTTGGGATTGAAATGGAACATGTGGTCGTGGACCTCAAAGAGCTTAGCAGCAACCTCATCAATCTGCCAGAATGAGCGGACAGACTGTGCTAACTGTTTATCCCCTCATTATTCTGGGATGGATGGACACAAGTGGTCAGGAAATGCTTGCAGCAGTCACCACTCCATAGGAGGCAAGGACAGAAAACCCTGGTGACACACGGGTCAATGGCCTGTCGCCTTGTTCAAGACAAGTGAAGAAGAGAGTCTTTGAAGCCTCAGGAACAGACACTCAATTGGATGCACCCTAGGATTTGAAGTTCTGCACGGGCTTTGAAGAGAAGGAAAAACAACAAAACAAAACAAACCCACACACAACCACCTAATCACAGGGTTCCTCCCCCAGTCTCCTACTTTCGCACCTCTGCACCCATCCTCCACTTTCCACCAAATCCTCATTCCACCTTCTCTCAATTGTCAATTAAAATAAACAGCCTTGTATTCCACGGCCTGACTCCAATCTATCTTGGCCGGGTGGATACGTACAGATTTGTGGCAGTGCCTGAAAGTCCTTGCTCAACCTTTTTAATATCTGAACAAAGCAATCAAACCCGATAAGATCTAGTGCAGGCAAGATCACTCTTCTGTCCCTGGAATGGAAGCTTATTAGTCTGTGGCCCACATCATCAGAGTTATTGTGCCATGTTAAATTTATTGGTACTATCTCACCTCATTAAATACTTAAATAGATCTGACAGGACAGAAAAACGGGCTTTTTAATTTTTTTCCCCTATCCAAAGGGAGCGGTATTTCCCATGTCCCAGTTCACCTCTGCTACAGCACTTGGCAAAGAAATAAAGAAGTCAGGGCAATGAGAGGTTCAGGCGCTGTTTAGAGATTCCTGGGATCTTCCTTGCCCATCCTGACATGGGCTACACATGAGAAAAACATGGGTCAAGTGCACATTTTGGTGGGAATGGGGTGAAAAAGAGGCAGAGGGGACCCTTGGCAGTTCACGGGTTGCTTAGTCACCAAGTCTGACTTTACATTTTCTAAAAGGAACCTTGTTATCATTTAGCCCAGAGAGCTGCCAGAAATGAAGATCAGAATGACGGAGGTGAAAGGAAGTAAGGCTGTGTGTATGCATGCGTGGGTGTGTACATGTGTGCGTACTTGTTCACCTATGTTAGGGTTAGGGGTGTGCAGGCAGCAAGACACAAAGCTATCAGCCCATCCTCTAGCACTGGGGAATGTGGTCTTTATTCAGCAGGTAGCCTTGGTACCTAGGGCTAGAGCCTAGGCAAGGTCAGAATTTCCCTGATTCAGAGCTAAAGAGCTTGGCAGGCTGATGAAATCTTGCAGAGGGCTCCTAGCCTGAGGCCTCAGGTTAAGTATGGAAGGATGAGATGTGGGTGCCAAAGAACACCAATGGCATTTGGTCCTCTCTCTTTCTCAGCCATTCATTGCCATTCCCCAATTGAGTGTGTGTGTGTGTGTGTGTGTTGATGAGTAGAGTGGAGATTCAGAAACTGGAGAAACTTTGCAGTTCCTTAAAAGGTTTTATCTAGAGATTGGGGACTTTCCCTCATTTATCAAGCCAATTTTCTTCTCAGCCAAGGTGAGTCGGAACATATTCTCCCTCCATCCCCTTTCTCTCCTCATATCTCTACCTGCAGAGAAAGTCTTTTTTCTCCAGCTGTTTTGCTCTTCCAGCACAGGTCCTCGTTTGCACCTTGTTAATAAGGTGGGCAAGGGGCCAAGAAGTAGTTCCCAGGCGCCTTCCGTTCCTAATGTCCTAAATGGCCATGACACTGGACTTAATTTCCGCTTTAGTGCAATTGCTGGCGGGACATCAACAGGCCGAGACCCAGTCCTGTGACAGTATCTTTAACAGCAGCCATCAGCTTCCCTGTAATTAGATGCCACTTGGAGCTTGCTGTCCCGCCGTGCCAGAGCTCCATGGACTTATGTAACTGTCCCCCTGTTCAGAGACAAGGCTCTTTACAAGCACTGAGTCTCCCAGTGTTAAAACAGCTATAATCCCTTGCCCACCCTGGGAGGAAAGGCAAGCCATGACCAGATGGGTTATCTATGTTATCAGCTTAGAATAATGTGGTGCACGTAAAACCAGCACTTGTGCAGAAAATTTAGATGGTTGATATTTACCAACTGGAGTGTGCTGCTGTTTATCTTTCTTGGAATGTTCCATAAGTAGAGATGTGGAAGTGGGATGGTCAGAAGTCATTGGTGGGGCTTCCGTTGCCTTTAGTGCACATTGAAAAAAAAAAAGGAAAAAAAAATTAGTCATGGAGTTAGAAAACCAAAAGGGAAGAATACATTCAACATTTCTCAAGCTGAAAGAACTGAAGAAAAAAATGCAAGCTTTGACTTGCAATATTGAAAGATTCTATGGGCAAAATATTGAATGGCACGGAAAGCATCAAAAGAAGATAGAATGCACAAAGTAAGTGTACCAAAAAGAAGTGGTCGATGTTCAACCATTTCAAGAGGTAGCCTATGATTAAGAACTGATGATATTGAAGGAAAAAGTACAAGGGGCACTGAAGGCACTGACGATAAGCAAGGTTCCAGTTATTAATGGAAAACAAATTGAAGTGTTTCAATAAACTGATGCAGTGCTGAAAGTGTTTATTCATCTATGCCAAGAAATTTGGAAAATATATACCTGGCCAACCGACAGGAAAAGATCCATTTTTGTGCCCATTCCAAACAAAATGTGACGCAATGGAATACAAAAATCGTCAAACAGTATCATTAATACCACATGCAAGTAAAATTATGCTGAAGATACTTCAAAATGGTTGCAGCAATATCTCCCCATGGAGTTGTTAGAAGTTCAAGCCACATTCAGAGAGAACATGGAATATTATTGCTAACATCAGATGGATCTTGGCTGAATGCAGAGAATACTGGAAAAATGTTTACTTGTGCTTTGTGATTATGCAAACGTGTGGATTGTAACAAACCATGGATAATATTGTGAAGAATAGGGATTCCAGAATACTTAATTGTGCTCATGAAGAACCTGTACATAGACCACGAAAAAGTCATTGGAACAGAACAGAATCAGGAAAGGTATGTGTCAAGGTTGTATCCTTTTACCATATTTATTCAATCTATATGTTGGACAAATAATCGAAGAAACTGGATTATATGAAGAAGAACCTGGCACCACACTGGAGAAAGACTCATTAACAACCCGCCACATGCAGATTATACAATCTTGCTTGCTTTAAGTGCTGAGGACATGAAGTACTTAGTGGTGAGGATCAAAGACTACAGTCTTCAGTATGGATTGCACCTCAATGTAAAGAAAACAAAAATCCTTACAACTGGACCAATAAATAACATGATAAATGGAGCAAAGATTGGAGTTGTCAAAGACTTCATTTTATTTGGATTCGCAATCAATGGTCATGGAAGCAGCAGTCAATAAATTAAAACTTGCATTGCGTTAGGGAAATCTGTGGCAAAAGACCTCTTTAAAGTGTTAAAGATCAAAGATATCACTTTGAGGACTAAGGTGTGCCTGACCCAATCCATTATATTTTATATTGACACATATGCATGGAAAAGTTGGACAATGAATAAGGAAGACCATAGATGAATCCGTGCATTTGAATTATAATTTTGGTGAAAAATATTGAAAGTTTCATGGACTGCCAGAAGACCAAATAAATCTGTCTTGGTTGGAAGAAGTCCAGCCAGAATGCTCCTTGAAAGTAAGGATGCTGAGACTCCTCTCTCATACTTTGGAGTTTTCTCAGGAGGGATCAGTCCCTGTAGATGGACATCATGCTTGGTAAAGTGGAGGGTCAGCAAAAAAGAGGAAGACTCTCAACAAGATAGATTGACATAGCGGCAGCAATGAGTTCAGACGTAACAATTGTGAGGACGGCGCAGTAGTGGACAGTGTTTCATTCTGTTGTATGTTGGGTTAATGTGAGTCAGAACTGACTCTATGGAACTTAGTGGGGGAAAAGTGCTGATGAGTTGTGGTGGTAATGATAAAATGTCAACCTAAAAAGGTTTTGGATATCAAGGCCCTATGCACATAGATATCAAGGCCCAGTTTGAGCTTAATCAAGTGCTGGTTTACTGGGGCTGGGGAATGCGGGTGGGATGTGGAGGGGGTAATTGATTACTGCTTGGATGACTGTAAGTCTTCATTTAGAAGCTGCAGCCTCGGTGATCTTTAATGACTTTCCCTGGGGCCTTAAATCAAGGACTGTTTCTGAATGATGGCTCAAGCAATGTGGGTAGAATTTTTTACCTTCTGTGGGGAAGACCCAGGTAAAATTCCCAGCCAATGCATCTCACGTGCAGCCACCACCTGTCTGTGGAGGCTTGTGAGTTGCTATGATGATACTGACCAGGTTCCAATGGAGCTTCAAGACTAAGATGGACTAGGAAGAAGGCCTGATGATTTATTTCTGAAAATCAGCCAGTGAAAACGCTATGGGTAACAATGACCATGACTGAGTATGGGGATAGTCAGGACTAGGCAGCATTTGGTTCTGCTGTGCAAGGGTCATAATGAGTCAGGGGTCAACTCAATAGCAGCTAAAAACAGATGAGAGTCAGCTGCCGAGATCTGTCTCCAGTGAATTGACAAAAGAGTGGACTGTGTGGTGAATTGCTTCTGAGCACACATGTGGCACTGTTTCAGATCAACCCTGCCCTCAAGGACTTAATGATGGAACTGATAGTAACTAAACCCTAAATTAACAATACTCCAGACTTACAGAGTGTCATCAAGGGAGCCCAATGTCTTTTTCCATCCATGATCTTGTTTGTTTTCAGGGACACACAGAAGGCATGAGTGGGAACTCTCTTTCCCATTTTATGGATGGACAACCAAAAAACCAAACCTAGTGCCATTGAGTTGGTTCTGATTCGTAGTGTAATATATTTTCAAACTCTTGGCCTAATCTGCAAGGCAGGAGAAAAATAGAAAAAAACAAAACAAACAAAACCCCATTACTTCAGACATGGTACATTTTTCTTCAACATTGGTTTGCCCCTCTGGGCAGGATGGAGATGGGAGGTAGAAATTGACAGTCTTATGAAAGAGCAGGTGATTGTTGGCAGAGCAATTCATGTTGCCCTCTCTGGGGCTGTTTCCTCTTCTCTAAGAGAGGGGATTTGGGCAAAAACAGTCACTAAGATCCCTTCCTTCTCTGACATTCTAGAATCCTTTAGTATTCAGGCCAGTGTTCTTTACTTCCACATGGTCTGAGGTAAGGGAATGAGAAGATTTCTGCTTCCCGATTAGAAAAGAACCTGGAGTAATTTAAATATCCCTCATAGCATAGCCTATCGTCTCCTTGTCATACCAGGAAACTCCTTGACCTCTTTCCCACCTCTGCCTCCCACTCTGTCTATTGGAAAGAGTTGAGTCTTCAAGCAGATAACCCTATTACTGGTTGAAATGTAAGCCCAAGGGCATGATATCCTATGGATTTTTCAGGGTCAAAGGTGGTTCAGTAGTATGATTTCTGCCTCTTTATAGATGATCTAAGTTTGATTCCAGCCAAGGTACTTCATGTGCAGACATCACCTGTCTGTGGAGGCTTGTCTATGTTCTGCTGCTCAACAAGAGTTTAGTGGAGCTTCCAGTCGAGGACAGTCTAGGCAGAAAGACCTAATTATCTATTTCTGAAAACCATCCAATGAACACCATTCAAATCATAACAGGCTGACCCCATTGTGTTGTACTGAGTTGGGGCCAACTTGATGATAACTAAGAGCAATATGTGCTATTCAGGGCCTCTGGCCCATTTCTACTTTCATGTAGTCCTTTCTTCCCAAGCTGGAGAATTTCTCTTGACTTCCCATTCCATACTTGAGTATCTATCTGATCCACAGGTAGCCCTTTTCAATTTATTAAATATAAATTATTCTATCAGAGCCAAATCTTTCTTCCCTTCTTACTTCTAAGGATCTTATTGTCCACAGATCAAAATTCAGGACACTCCCTTTTAGCATAATCTTATTTATCCAAGTTCTCAGCTACATGACATTATTAAGAACAGTTAATAGGCACACTGATGTGACTTTTAAGCTTGTTCCACAAGTGCCAGCGGGATTTAAAAATTATAAACCAAGGCAAAATCCAGGATAACTCCAAATAACAGTAAACATAAAGTTGCTATTTACAAATGACCATAGAGTCCCATCTGCTGTTACTTAATAAAGCTTGTTTTTTGGAAAAAAAGTTGGGACTTCTGACATGACTACTTTGAATGACATTCTAGAGGCATCTGCTGGTGGCTACCATGTGCTAACCATGGTGCTGGGCACTGGAGATGCTGAGAGACCTCCAGAGGAGCTCACCTGGAAGGAGACCACATGCCATCACAGCAATTTGTAGTGGAAGATTGGAGGATGGTTGTACCTGCTGTGCGCTCAGAAGAAAAACACACTTGAAAGAATCTGCAAATGCTGCCAGTACTCGAAAATTTAGCCTGTCTTGTGATGGGTTAGGTTACAAGTATGCAATGTATGGTTTCAGCTTAGTATATTGGGAAATATCTCCTACGTTCATTTTTTTAAAAATTAAGTTCATTGCTGCTACCTAGTGTTTGTAAATAAAGAGCTTGGGTAGGATGAGGGTCTTTTCTGTGCTTTTATGAGAATGTAAGTGAATGTGATCAATTTGAAGGTGATCAATTCCATGATGGTTTTGAGGATACTGACCTGATCAATAAACAAAGATATAGAGGTCTGTGTTCTGGAACAGGTAGTTAAGAAATCTGAAAGTTGTTTATGCCAAATTTAATGATTCCTTAACTCATTCCATGATGTATGTATTGGTTCTTTGATACAGTGGCTGATATATTAATGATTAATTCATTTATTCATTCAATAAACACCACTGAGTTTCCTTATCTGAGTTCCTATACTAGAAAAACCAAGCTGAATTTTTCTCTTCCTTCCATTTTCTCTTTTCTTGGTTTCCTTCCAATGCAATTAAGAGGATGTAGAGAGCAAGGAGGGGGAAAGATGGCGATTTAACTCCTCAGGGAGGCATGCCCTTCCCAGTGCTAGTCTCCAGAGGAAGAGAAAACCTTGAACTTGGAAGGAGGCAGAGATGGAAGAGTCTTCTTGGAGCCGGGATTCCTCTCTTTGTCTTCTTCTCCAGTCCTCTAGGTCTTCTCTTATTGTTCCTTTGTTCCCTATCTTGGGGTGGGTAGCTTGTTGGGATCCACACTCAGTTTGTCCCTTGGGTCTTACAGGCCTGCTATCCTGCCTCCTTCCCAAACAACCCAGGGAACTGGAAGCATCTGGTATTCCTGTCTCCTGAGAGCCTTTTTAATATTATTTCATTTCTTTTAACCTTTATTAAGACAAACATTGAGCTGAGAACAGTCTATACTCCCACCAGAGACGCTCTCTATTTCGATATTATAAAACAAAACAAAACAAAACCTAAACCCACCCAACCTGAGGCCCAGAGGAGAGAAAAAAAGAAAAAGAAATATCCTCGAGATATTTTTACCTTCAAAGATCCATCACTCATTACTGCCTATCACAGACACATCTACAATCTCATCTTCTTACAATTCTCTGTGAAATAAGTGTAAATGGAAAATAATACCCCATTTTGAAAGTTCAAAAAAATGTCTTTATCCACCAAATGTAGCCCCAGCTGTCTCATTTTCAGCAACAAAGCCTGATTTTAAATAGCAGCTCACCACCCAAATAAACACGGCAGCTCTATGTAGCTCCACATGGGAGGGCTGCCATCATACACCCATGCAAGCACCCATCTCCTCATCAACATGGGACAGACCAAACACCCCACTTCAGCATGCTGAAGCTGGAGCTATGGTACCTCTA
The DNA here is from genome assembly GCF_000296735.1 of Chrysochloris asiatica. Taxonomy (NCBI): domain Eukaryota; kingdom Metazoa; phylum Chordata; class Mammalia; order Afrosoricida; family Chrysochloridae; genus Chrysochloris; species Chrysochloris asiatica. The sequence goes on from NW_006408526.1 coordinate 26,977,225, forward strand.
ACAGTTGCCACTGAGTAGATTCCAACTCATGACGATCCCATGTGTATCAGAGTAGAACTGTGCTCCATAGGACTCAATGGCTGATAGTTTGGAACTTTGTCTCCAGGAGTTTCTTCAGAGGTGTCTCTAGTAAACCTCCAGACTTAGGTTAGCAGCTAAGCAAGCATTTGCACCACTCAGGGGCTCTATAAACATTAAAAACCATCTTTCTTTAACCCCGGGGGCGAGTTGTCCACTTCCATACCGGGTCCATTCTAGGCAACAAAGTGCACACCCTGTCACAACTAGCATGGGAAGACGAGGTAAAGAGGAGATTCCTCACTGTGGAGGCAGCACTTGCTTTCCATTTCGATAGACAAATGATGTGTAACAGCAGAGGCTTGTTTCATCTTTGTGGATGGAAAGGTGCTATCAGAAGGACACAAACGAGTAAGAGTCGAATCCCCTTCCACTAACTGGTTCTATGGCATTGAGATAGCACTGGAGACTGACTCTCAGCTCCTTGGTTTCTGCTGGGCACTTATATCTTACTGCTTCAATGTCTGATAAGAATTTCAAAGACCATGTCCCAAATTCTTGCTCATCCCCTTTTTCTGGTATTCTCCACCTCAGTTAAAAACATTTCCATCTGAACACCATTATTGTGTCTGAAAAAAAGAGGGATAGAATAAAGAAAAACAGGGAGGAAGTGGGATAAGTGACGTCCCATGGTGGGAAATGAATTAATGACGTAAAAGAAAATGTTTGTGCATTGTTGAATGGGAAACAGATGTGCTTTATACATCTTCACCCAATTCACACTAAAAAATAAAACAAAACGAAAATCTCCATGTGTCCAGCCACGCAAATTAAAACACAAACAACCTCGACTCCCCTCTTTCTCTTATTCTCCACACCTGAACTGACAGCAAAACCTGGCTCACTCTCTTCCCTCACCACCATCATCATTTGCCCACCCCAGACCACTGTCGTTACTCCTGTTTACCCTCACCCTGATTCAGCAGCATGGTATCTAGAGCTAATTGACCGAGATTCAAAACCTGGCTCTCACTTACTGTCTTTGAGACTTAGGCAAACTATAACCGTTCTGTGCCTTGTCTGCATAATTGGAACGATAATGGAGTACACCTCATGGGGTTGTGATGTTTAAACAAGTTGATACGTATGTTGTTGTTAGGTCCCATTGAGATGGTTAAGACTCATAGCAACCTTATGTACAACAGGATGAAACACTGCCTGGCTCTACAGCATCCTCACAATTTTGTTATGTTTGAGCTCATTGCTGCTGCCATTGTGCCAATCCATCTCATTGGGAGTCTTCCTCATTTTCGCTGACCCTCCATTTTACCAATCATGATGTCCTTCTCTAGGAATAACATGTCTGAAGTATGAGAGATGAGAGATGAAGCTTTGTCATCCTGGCTTCTAAGGAGCATTCTGACTATACTTCTTCCAACAGATTTGTTTGTTCTCCTGGCAGTCCATGATACTTTCAATAGTCTTCTCCAACACTATAACTCAAGTGAATCAATTATTCTACAGTCTTTCTTATTCATTGTCCAAGTTTCACATGCGTTTCACATGAGGCTATTAAAAATGCCATGGCTTGAGTCAGGCACACCTTAGTCCTCAAACTGCTATCTTTGTTTTTAAACACTATCTATATATGAGGAAATTTCAAAAAAAATTTTCCATGAACTTTTTGAAGCCCCCTTGTATCTTACTAATTTATTTTACCAATTATCTACCTCTGGCTATGAAACTGTAAGTACTATGAGTGTAATCTTTTTTGTCTGCTTGTTCATTGTTCATTGTTGTCAGCACTAGACTAGTACCTGGCACATAACAGACACTCAATGACTCTTTGTTGGATGGGTGATTATAAATAGAGGCAGTTACACCTGATGCTTTCAAAGATCTCTCCTTTCAGGTTACTGTTCTATGATGGCTTCATATATCTTCTTACCTGTGAAGTAGGGATGTTTGCAGCTATACCAACTACAAGAGGTTAAATGATCCTACAGAGTTACAGAAAAACCTGGTAGCAGAGGCAATACAGTACTCAGATCTGGTAACATCTACTCTTCCCTCCACTTTGAGCCGTAGCACTGGATTTGATGCAGACACATTTGCTAGATGAATGAATGGATGCACAAACAAATTCCCCCTCCTCTTTGGGAAGTAGGCAGGGGACGGTACTACTAGCCTGGTCTGAAAAACCTGGAGTCTGTTTAGACAAATGTGAGGCTGACACCTAACCCAGCCAGGTAGGAACGTCCAGCCATGTTTGTGCTTGGCCATGAATCACCCCCGAGGATTCAGGAATCTCAGATGGAATTGATCTATCAAGGTGTCGCTTTCTCCAAGTTGTTTATCAGAAGTGACACTGAGGGAGATTGACAGGCAGTCACTGAACAAAGAGGTAGATTACAGGCTCACAGAGATATTCTGAAGCGCCTATATTGAGAGAGACTCAAGGGGAGCCTCCGGATGTCTCCCTGGAGTAGTGTGGCTGGCAGGATCCTTTTGAGAGGTGGGCAGAGGATTGTTGCAATTGAAAAGAAGAGTGGTCCAGCCTCAGGGCTTTGCAGGCTCTTGGGGTGGGAGATGCTCTTATTTATTATTTCTTTTCTTCAGCTTTCTTCTTGCCTTCTTTCATTTCTCCCTTCTTTCTTTCCTCTCCTTTTCTTTTTTCTTTTGCTTCTCAAAAACCCAAATGGTTCATCCTATGTCAACTGTTATGAGGTCCTCACCAGAGACCCAAAGTCTGTATGGATTCTCTTGGTTGGCCAGAACCTACCCTGCCAGTAGACTAAGAATATGGAAGCCTTTATGTCTCTCCAAAGAAGCTTTGGTGGCACAAAGGTTAAGTGCTTGGCTGCTAACAGAAAGGTTGGCAGTTCAAACCCATCCAAGTGGCTTCTCAGAAGAAAGACCTGATAATCTGCTCCCATAAAGATTGTTGTTGTTGTTTGTTGTTAGGTGCCATCGAGTTGGTACTGACTCATAGTG
>NW_006408526.1:26980906-26984215 GCF_000296735.1 Chrysochloris asiatica
GACTTCCTCCTTCTGTATCATTGGCTCTCGATCATATGTTACCTCTTGAAATGGTTGAACATCAACCATTTCCTTTTGGTAGAGTGACTGTGTAGTCCTTCCATCTTCTCTTGATGCTTTCTGCATCATTCAATAATTTGCCCAGAGAATCCTTCAATGATTCAAGTTGAGGCTTGAATTTTTTTCTTCAGATCCCCCTGCTTGAGAAATGCTGAACGTGTTCTTCCCTTTTCATTTTCTGACTCCAGATCTTTGCACATTTTGTTGTAATATTTGGCTTTATCTTCTCGAGCTGATCCTTGAAATTTTCTTTTCAGCTCTTGGATCTCCTCATTTCTTCCATTTGCTTTAGCATCTCTACGCTGGAGAGCAAGTTTCAGTGACCCTTCTGACATCCATTTTGACCTTTTCCTTCTTTCTTGTCTTCTTAATGACCCGTAAAGATTACAGCCTAGAAAACCTTAAGGGGCAGTTCGACTCTGTCACGTAGGGTTGTGAAGAGTAGAAAATCAACATGACAGTACCTAACAAGAACAATATATTCTCAGAACTGAGCCTGATGTACCTCCCAGTTCCTGCCAACATAATCGGAGCTAGCATTGATTGACTACTTCCTTCATGCTAAATCCTTTTAAATGCATTACCTTATTCAATCTTACTTTTCATTTCTCCCAACACACATGTGCCACTTAACCCAAATTTGTGTTACTTCTTATTCTAGTGAATTTCTCAAAAGTCTTTTTGTCTTTGTACCTTACAGCTGAGCCTAGTACCTAGTTCATAGTCAGGGATCAATGAATGTTGAATGAAGGAATGACTTGCTGATACTCTCTCGTGGATAATTTCATATGTCAGTTTGACTAGGCAATGGTGCCCAGTTGTTTGGTCAAACACTTGTCTTGATGCTGCTGTGAAAGTACTCTGTAGATGTGATTAGCATTTATAATCAATTGACTCTAAGTTAAGGAGGTGATCCTTGGTAATGTGGGTGGACCTCACACAATCAGTCGATGACCTTAAGAGTAAAAAACTGAAGTTTCCAAAATGAGAAAGAATTCTGCCTCAAGGCTATAATGTATATATCCTACCAGAGTTTCCAGCCTGTTGCCTGATGTTTTGGATTTGCCAACCCACACAATTCCTATTAATCTCTCTCTCTCTCTTGTGCATGTCTATAAATAAATATCTGTATATACAAGAGGGGTTTCAAAAAGTTTGTAGAATAATTCCATTATCTTTCAATTGCATTTTCCAACAAACTTTTTAAAATTCCCTCATAAGTATATATATGTGTTTGGGTGTACATATACAAATACACACATATATGAGGGAGCTTCAAAATTTTTGTGGAGAAATGGAACTGAAAGATAATAGAATGTTCCCACAAATCCCTTCATATATTTATGCACGTGAGGTGGACACTTGGTCCAGCCAGGTAGGAAGGCTCATTCATGTTATGCTTGGCCATGAGCCACCCCCTGATGATTCAGGAACTGGGAGGATTATCAGGAGAATTGTATACATAACTGATGGAATACTTCTTTTACTGTTTCCATTTATCTGGAGAACCCAGGCAAATACATACCTCATCTTTGGGCATTTCACTTGTCTTCATTCATCCCTAATTTATTTCCATGTCTGTTCTTCAATTCACATCTCTCCCTACTCTTAAAACCTAACTTAAAAATTCTCTTTCTTCTGTTTATTATGTGTGTACCGTGGTGCAAAATCTAAGTGGGGGAAAGGGCTTGACATGGTATCACAAAAACCTGAAAAATATGTTTCTGCTTTGACTCAGTAATGTTATTTCTAGGAATTTATCCTAAAGAAATAATCATGTCCACCGCAGCATTCCTTACAGCAGCACTCAACTGGAAATCACCTAAATGTGCAATCAGAGAGGACTTGTAAAATAATACACTTTCTATTTTATATTCTTGATAGAATACTTAGTAGTCATTAAAAATAATGAAGATATATATCTATTGACAGAGAAAATTAAGGGGAAAGAGTAGGTTATAAAATAGTACACACAGAATAATTTTATTTTTATTAAAATTATATGAATATAAATACATGTATCAAAAAAAGGCTGGAAGGACATATATCAGATTGTAGACAGTGGTTATCTTTAGCTAGGGATTATCAGTGATTTTTTCATCTTCTATTTTTTGCTTATCCGTTTCTTAATTTCCTTCAAAGAATATGAATTAATTATAAAATGTTGACAAAGAAGGAAAAACTCATGCTCTCTAAGAAACGTTCTATAATTACCTCTTACCTCCCTGTTCTTAGGTATTATTGAGCAGGTTTTCACTCATAGCACGCCTCTGTGACAGAACAGACCTGCCATTCACTCCTCGGAAACCCTATACAGGGACACTGTGAGTTGGAACTGACTCGACAACAGCATATGTTTTCCAGGCTGCAGTGTTTACATGTCAGATTACCAGAGCTTTTCTCCCTAAGACCTGCTGGTGGATTCAAACTACCAACCTTTTGGTTGGCAGTCAAGTGCTTAACCACAGAGCCACCAGGACTCTAAAAGCTAAACCAAACCTGTTTCCATTAAGCTAATTTCGACTCATAGTTACCCAAAGGACAGACTAGAATTGCTATCTAGGGTTTCCAAGACTATAATCTTTTTGAAAGCAGACTGACATGTCTTTCTACTGTGAAGAACTGACCCACTGGCTCTTAGCCAAGTGCTTAGCCACTGTGCCACCAATATTCCTTTTGCTTCATTTGGTGGCGATTGTAGAGCCCATTGCCAAGTCGCTTCTGACTCATAATAATCCTGTCTAGGGTTTCCGAGACTATCAATCTTTACAAGAGTGGAAAGCCTCATTTTCCTCCCTTGTAGCAGTTGGTGGCTTTGAACCACTGACCTATTGGTTAGCAGTCAAGTGCTTAACCACTGTGCCACCAGGGCTCCTTTTACCTCCTGTACTCCTCCCCAGATCTGATTGTTCCTTTGCCTGGCACTGTTTTAGCACCTGTGTTGTATTGGATTAATTGTAAGTTATTGTTTTAAGGAGCCCCAGGGACTCAATGAGTAAGCATATGGCTGCTAACTGAAAGGTCAGTGGTTCAAATCCACCAGCTACTCTTAGAGAAGACCTGGTAATCTGCTCTGGTAAAGGTTACAAGGAAAGTTTATGGGGCAGATATTCTCTGTCCTAAAGGGTCATTATGAACAGGACTCAATTCATGAAGGCACATGACAATCACAGCATTGTTCTCAAAGGGTTTGATTTTCACTTCCCTTTATAAACTTCTTGAATGCTGAGGTCTCTTTTTCATATATAT
>NW_006408526.1:26984315-27026933 GCF_000296735.1 Chrysochloris asiatica
GAGTAGAAAGCCTCATCTTTCTCCCGCGGAGCGGCTGGTAGTTTCGAACCGCTGACCTTAAGGTTCGCAGCCCAATTCGTAACCACTACGCTACCAGAGTATGTATATATTAACTGAAGAATTTAGTCTAGGATTTTGTATGTATGAGTACTTACATTCTCCCTCCACCCTCCCTTCATCATTTATTCCTACCAAGTAGAAAATGAAGAGAGTGGAATTTACCTACTCCTCGGGGAAGAAGGGGGAAGGAGCCAGTTGCCCAGGGCTGGGCAAAGACCCAAATTATCCACAAAGCCAAAAGCAATAAATAATCCAGGGACCTCTGAGGTCAGGGTCCTGGCCTCCTCCGGCAGCCACCCTGACCTGCATAATGGGCCGTAGGCAGTTATGATTCATGCCGACGCCTGCTGGGCCCCTGCCAGCCTGGCCTGAGGAGACGCAACAGTTGGAGCTGGATAGACCTGAAAATATGGACCCCCAGGGATGGCCCAGGCCGCACTCTGGGGAGTGAGGCCCACCAGAGGCCTGGAGCGGATTCTTAGGATTAGGCCTAGAGACACATGACTGCCTTGGCCTTCTCCTGTCTGTGTAGCTGGAGCCCCAGGGAGACATCTACAGCCATTACCCAGCCAGACAGAGCAAAAAGAAATGAGTTTAAAGTACCAGAAGGAGGACTTAGATAATAATAATGTAGTGAGTGGCTTGGGCAGCAACTGTTGCAATAATATTATCTCCCATTTATACAGGCCTTTACTGTGCACAAACCACTTTCACATACATTATCGTATTTGACCCTCACAACAACCCTGTGAAATAGACAGTCTTCACTGAGGTTTTCAAAGGAGGAAGCTGAAACCCAGAGAAATTAATCAACTGACCAAAAGTCATACAGCTAAGGGGCCTGACCCCACTATGCAAAAAGGAGGTACATTTATGAGAGGGTAATAAAGCTAAAGGATAAAGGTTTTAGCAGTAAAGGAACCCTAGTGACACAATGGGTAAGTGTTTGGACACTAACCGGGAGGTTGGCAGTTTGAATCCACTATCAATTCCTCAGAAGAAATGATCTGCTCCCTTAAAGATTAATCTCATTGCCATCAAGCCATCCTGACTCATAGGGCCCCTACAGGACAGAGAAAAACTGCCACATAGGGTTTCCAAGTCTCCAATCTATGGAAGTGAGTGTCTCATCTTTCTCCCGCAGAACTGTTGGTGTGTTCAAACCTCCGAACTTCTGGTTAGCAACTCGGTGCTAACGTACTGTGATGGCAGAACTCGTTAGCCTTGGAAACCCTGTGGATTGATTCTATTCTGTAATATAGGGTCACCAAAGGTTGGAACAGCAATAACAACAGCAATACTATGTTTGGATACAATTTGGACAGAACAGCTGAGGTGGGGGGAATGAAATGATTCCTAAAGGCCCCACACTCATTTCAGGGCAGCTGGGAAGGCAGAAAGGTATAGCCATTGTTGTTGTTGTTATGTGCCATGGAGTCGGTTCCGACTCATAGCAACCCTGTACAGGGTTTCCAAGGCTGTAAATCTTTACAGGAGCAGAAAACCTCATCTTTCTCCTTCGGAACAGCTGGTAGTTTCGAATTGCTAACCTTAAGGTTCGCAGCCTGATTCGTAATCACTACGCTACCAGAGCTCCTTATTACAGGAGTTCAAATACATACCCTGGATTTTGCTTCTATTTTTAGACGCCAGTAGATGAGGATGATGGGATAAACAATGTGATTCTCAGCCCAGATTCCAGAGAAGACCCCAGTGGTGATTTGGGTGAGAACATGAAGGTATGAAGCCGGGGATATAAGAAACTAGGGTGCAGGCAGAATCAGATTGGGACTTGAGAGATCTTTGGAAATTAAAAAGAAAGCCTCTGAGGTTGTCCCTGGCAGCCCCATTGGGAGATGGTAGAAGATCATTTACCATCATTTTGAGAAAGCCAGTCAGAAAAACATCTTCTCTGGCCTGGGTCCATTGACCCATTTAATTGTCAGAAATGGCTCCAAAGCAAATGGCTATAAGGATCTTCTCCTTGCCACACATGAAAAGTGTGGTCATTCTTGCATTTCTTAACAAGTGAGGTATTTTGGCTTCCTCAGGTTTCTCAACTACCAAAGATGGCGCCCCTGCATCCTTCAGACTGACTTTTGCCTTATAACACGGCTTGATGGGCCTCTCTTCCTCAGAAATCACACAAAGACCTGGATTTTGTGAGCCTCAGGAATGCATCCAGCTAAGTGCAAGTCCTGGTTTACATCATCTTTATCTCAGGGAGGAAGGAGGATGACACCTCACTCTTACCTTGGCTCTCAGTGCTTAGGTAAACTTTGGTCAAGAAACCTGTATCATTCAGGGTCCAGTCAGGAAAACAGAAACCACACTGGGCACTGCAACAGAAATGATTTTATATAGGGTGCTGGTTAACTGAAGAAAGCAGTGTTACGTAGGTCTGAGTGAACAGAAAAGGTCTTGGGGTTATCAGACCTAGAGGCTCTGTGGAGGGACCCTACATAGCTGGTCCCTAGACTTCACAGGAATTGATGCTACCTGGTTATGACTGACACCTCTGGCACTTGAAAGAAGGGCTCCAAGGCTCAGAGCTCTGAGATAAGGGTGTCACCTAACCGCTGCTGGTATCTCAAGAAATTGGAGAAGAGGTTCTGCGGAGGCTGAGCCATATTTCTACAAAGAGGTCGTCACTGCCTGCTGCTACTGGGACCTCTGAGGGGATGTATATGTAGCTGGGTCTGAGGGAGCCAAATGAAGCTGGGGACTGGACCCAACTACGGCCACTGGGCCAAAGCCCTCTGCTGGTGTGACACTGGCACAAACAGCAAACAAATTAGGAGCAGCAAGTTCTTTTTCTTCTCTTCCAGCTTTCTAGCCTCTCTCTAGTCCTCCCTATTGGCAGAACCAAGCAGGAGCTAGCTGGCACAAGAGAAATGAAATGTGTCGTACCAATCCCAGTATCATGAAACAGAACATAGAAAGGTAGGTTTGGAGGTTAAAAACCAGCACTGAGCCTTATTCACAGAAACTGTATTAATGGGTAAACATTTTCCAGACAGACATAAGGAACCTCGGAAAGTCATCTGAACTCTTCTAGTCCATCCACTTGGCCACCTCCTGGAGCCAATATGTCTGACCTTCCAGTTCTTAGCTTTCTATGACAAGTCCTAGGGCCTTTATAAATTGTACTTAAAAAAAGAGAGAGAGAGAGAGAGAGAGAAATCTGGGGATGTCAAGTCACCATCTTTATCCCTTTGGGGATCATCTTGATCCTTTGCCCTTTCCCCCAGATTGAGCAAAGCCTACTTCTAAGTGATGGGAAAAAAGGGAGACTCAAGTGTCAAACAATAATATCAAGATATTATCAATGTAGGCCTGTGATTGTGTCATATAAAAAATAAAATACACACCAGTTAATCAAAGCACTACAGACACTTTAAAGTAATCCCACTTTGGCTTTGCATAACTCCATATACCGCCGGCAGCACTCTTGTCTACCACCAGAGACCATAATATACATCAAAAATTCTCCTTTAAATTTATTTTCAGTAAAGATTGGTCTTTTGAACTACGGCAGTGGAGGCTTAAGGGTACAAAATCTCTCTCGCCTTTTTCTCTTCCCTTTTCTGTCTCCTCTGTCTTTCTCTTTGGTGGGGGCAGTGACTCTGGGGCGGGGAATGAGAGCGGCAGTGGGTTCCACACATCTTGCTGAACCTTCTGTCCTTTGCATGGATCAGTTCCTCTCATCTGCCACTTGATTAAGACATTAAAGCAGGAAGGTGAAGGAAGGTTGAGCTTCAGTAAGAGTATGAGAAACAATTCCTCTCTACTCCCTTTGGAGAAAGGCTCCCATTGCTGGACCCAAGGATAGTCTTGGGCTCTCCAAACTGAGATGGCATGACCTTTGTACTTTCCAAGAACCCCAGATTTTGTGGGTACCCAGGAGTTCTGGTATGGTGCTGTAGGATAAGCACTGGACTGCAAGGTCTGTTTGAGCTATAAGGTTGGCGGTTCAAATCTACCGGCTGCTCCTCAGAAATCCTATACAGGATTGCTATGAGTCACAATCAGCTTGTCAGCACTAAACAACAACAACAAGGAGAACCAATGGGAACGCCTCACCAATGGGATGGACAGCCTTTCCAATTTACAGGGGGACGGATTGTGGCAGGATAGTTTGTAATGAAAGACAGTACATTTGAGTGGTTAAAGTTTTGTCCTCGGTTTGAATAGTGAATTCATTGCCTAATAGCTATGTGACCTAATGTCAATTTGTATTCTAAGTGTAGTGAGAGTTGCCAGCTCACACACTCCTCTGCCTTTCCCTGCCTCATATTAAGAGAGCTTTAAGTGAAACCTATAGGAGGAAAGATGAGAATATATCCATATCCTCATCTCAGAGCTGGGAGGAATCTTAAAGATCATTGGGCTCCACATACCAGCATTGATGAGTACTGTCAGTAAGCCTCTCATGATAATGATAATAGTAGTAATCCTCCACATTTTTCAAGTGGTTTATGTTTTTGCCCGAGATATTTGTAACTATTATCTCATTTGACCATAACAACGATTCTGAGGTGGGTCCAAGCAGGGGTTGTTTTCCCATTTACTGGGGTGGAATAAAAGTCAAGGGCAGAGTCGGATTTGCTCCTGCACAATTGTGGTGGAGTTTCTTGTTTCCTAGTCCCTTATAATGCTGCACTGACTCCAAGGGAAGCCATGTTTGCAAATCTGTTTATATTTCCTCCCCTATTCTAGATTGGTTACGAATCGGGCTGCGAACCTTAAGGTCAGCAGTTCGAAACTACCAGCCGCTCCGCGGGAGAAAGATGAGGCTTTCTACTCCCGTAAAGATTTACACCCTTGGAAACCCTGTACAGGGTCGCTATGGGTCGGAACCGACTCGACGGCACTTCACAACAACAACAATTCTAGATTCACTTAACTCTTTCATAGCTTCTTGGAGTTATTGCCTCCGAATTTCTTAGATCATGTCCCAGGGGTCCCTGGGTGGCACAAATGGTTATGTGCTTGGCTGGTAACTGAGAAGCCTGGTGGTTAGAATCCACTCAGAGGCACCTTAAAATAAAGGCCTGGTGGTCTATTTCTAAAAATTCAAATTCATGGTCATCAGTTCTATACCATTCACAGGCACCACAGAGAACAGAGGAGAACGAGCCCATTGGGTTCTCGAGGCTGTAAATCCTTACTGTTTCTACAGGGCAAACTGCCTGGTCTTTCTCCACAGAATGCCTGGTGAGTTGGACCTGTGGACCTTTTGATTAGCAGTGGAGCTCTTTCTTAATCACTGTTGCTGTTGAGAAGTGCCATCGAGTCTGTTCCGACCCATAGCGACCCTGTATAGGGGTTCCGAGGAACAGCTAGTGAGCTTGAACTGCCGACCTTGCAGTTCAAATGGCTTTGCAGTCTGGCGTGTTAACCCACAGCGCCACACTTAATCACTGAGCCACCTGTAAATTGTATGGTGCACATTCCTGATACACATGGGATTGCCATGAGTTGGAATCGACTGAACACGTGTTTTCTGTTTTTATCATGTACTGATGAAGGAAAGGGGCTAATTTGGTACTATCGGATGTTGTTATTAGGGCCATTGAGTTTATACTGACTCATAGCAACCTTACGCACAACCGAAGGAAACACTATCCATTCCTGTACTAGCCTCACAATTGTTGCTCTGCTTGGGCCCATTGCTGCTGCCACTGTGCCAACCAACCCATATCAACGGGGGACTTCCTATTTTTTGTTGATCCTCCACTTTACCAAGCATGATGTCTTTCTCCAGGGATGGTCTTTCCTCAGACTGTATCTGAAGTATGAGAGGTGAAATCTGACCATCCTGGCCTCTAGGGAGCATTCTGGCTATACTTCTTCCAGCACAGGTTGGTTTGTTTTTCTGTCAGTCCATGCTACTTTTAATATTCTCCTCCAACACCATAGCTCAAATGCATCAATTCATTTATGGTCTTGTTTATTCACTGTCCAACTTACACATGCATATAAAGCTATTAAAAATACCATGGCTTGGGTCAGATGCACTTTACTTCTCAGACTGACATCTTTGTTCTTGAACACTTTAAAGAGTTTATGTGCAGTACAACTAATGCAATACATTGTTTGCTATCTTGACTGATGCTGTTTCTACAAGTGTTCATGGTTGATCTGAGCAAACTGTAGTGTTGGACAACTTCAATCTTTTCTCCATTCATCTTGTAGTGAGGATTTTTGTTTTCTTTACATTGAGGTACAACCCATACCGAAAGCTGTGATCTTTGATCTTCATCAGTATTTTAAGTCCTCTTCATTCAGCAAGCAAGGTTGTACCTATCTGCACATCACAGGTTATTAATGAGTCTTCCTCTAATCCTGATGCCATGTTCTTCTTCATATAATCCAGTTTCTTGGATTATGTGCTCAGCATACAGATTGACTAAGTATGGATACAACCGTGGCACATAGCTTTTCTAGTTATAAACCATTCAGTGCCTACTTGGTTTGTTGGAACAACTGCCTCTTGGTCTATGTACAGGTTCCTCATGAGCACAACGAAGTGTTCGAGAATACTCACTCATACTATCACATTGTTATTGTTGTCAGGTGCCATCGAATCGGAACCGACTCATAGCGACCCCATTCACAGCAGAACGAAACAATGTCCGATCCTGGGCCAACCTCACTACCGCTGCCACACTTGAGTCCATCAATGATGCCACCTGGCCAATCCACATACGAGTGACCAAAGAGAACAGAGGACATTTCATAGCTTCATTAAGGCCACCATCTTTTTAGCTGGGAGATTCTTTCTAGTGTCTGACCTAAGTCAGTTCCTTTCACAACAATCATAATTTCCTTCCCTTTTGTCCTGGGTTTGGGGAGAACAGAGGGGGCCTGCTGGCTTTCTATGCTATACCTGCATGAGACAAATTTGCCAGCCCACCTCCCAATCCTGACTCCATGGATAAGGGTTTTTCCTTATCTCATCATCTTTCTGGCAGCTATGACAGGGCTGTGAGTGCTCAAGGTGCTGTGAGGGACCACCCAAGGGTATTCCCACCCAGGGTTCTTCCAAGTGTTGGGTGAAATTTAAAAAGATCAAGTTGCCTTCCATCTGCCGGTCTTAGAGGTCAGTTGTCCCCAGATGGTGCTGGACGGGCGAGGGCAAAGGGCACAGGGAAGTATGTCAGTTGAAACCTCAGATGAGTCTCAGTAAGGACTGTTCTGCGCCCTTCCATGTCTTTCTTTTGATCTCCTAAAAGGAACACAGCACGACAACAAACACTCCAGCCTTAGATAAATAAGCAGCAGCCTTCCACTGCCTCTTTATCCTGCCTGCTGGATTCCTAAGAATGAAAACACAGGTGTCTTTCTGACAAAGGTGTCGAGGTTAGGAACCGTAACAAACATCTCATCGTGTAGTTGAGGTGCTATAGGGGTGCAAAATCAAATAAGGTTAGAATGGGGCTGGAATCCAGGATACCTCTGTGGAATCTGCTTCCCTGAAGATAGGGAAGCTTAGGAGAAACGCTGGCTTCTAGCAGTTTGGAGGAGGGAGCAGATAAAACCATCTTGGTAGGGTTTGCAAAGCCTCTGGAGCCGCCTTTTCAGCTGTAGCAGCTGCACGTTCCTAAATAGCCGGCGTTTGTGCAAGGCATCTCCCCACTCAGTCTTGAGTCACACCCATTTATTGTAAGTCCTGACCTCTTCCAGGGAAGGGGATTGACATGGAAAGCCTGACTGTGGAGCAATGACAGACAAGGGCCAAGGGAAACAGAGGCCTCTACAACTCCTTCCCAGAAGGCCAGTGTGAGCTGGGGCGGGAACACTTGTCAACTCTCACACCCCTGTTTCTCGCAGGGGCGCTGAAACAGTGGGGCAGGCAATGCAAATAGCTCTTGAATCCCTCATGGAACCACTGAAGCTTGGGTCAGGGGGACAGCCAAGCTGGAAGGGGAGACTGTGTGTTTCCCTCATTCAGGGGCTCTGGCCTAGGTTTTACAGTCTACACTAAATTGTCCTGAGAGCTACAGCAGCCCTTTTGGGTGTGAATGGACAGAGGGAATAGGAAAGCTCATGCTTACTTGGCCAAGTGTTTTAAAGTCTTTTAATAATTCATATGCCAATTTCCATGCACAGCTCCACTTAAAGAGGGATCCCAGGGAAACCTGAAAGCTGTTCTGATTGCACAAGCTCATCTAGCATCTTCATAAAAGGTTCTCAACTGGCCTCTCAGAATCGAAGGCATCAACGCTTATGAAGAAAAACTAATAGTTCCAGCTGGTAGTCATTGAAAAGTCACTTAATATTTCTCAGTGCAAGGAGCAATACTTAATGTGACACAATGTTTTTTCTCCCTAAGCAGTTGGGAAGAGAGAGAAAAAAAAATCTCTTGACATCATATTAATAATGTCAAGTTTTATTGGCTCTCTCATTTGACATGATATTAAACTTTTCAGACTCTATCTCGACTGAGGTACAAGGTTGTTAAAATGTGGACAGATTGGGGCACTACAGAAAGGTGGCAGGAAAGAAATGCCTGCCCCGGTGAGTAGAGAGCGATCAGAAGGTAGTGAGCCCTGGGTGTTAGGAGACAAACAGTACTATGAGGGAAAAGTCTGAGATCATCACCCCTTCCCTGTGCTGTCTTCCTGAGACGGATGCTTCCAATATCTCAGCGGAAGGATGGGTGTTCCAAAGTATATGGCACTGAATTACTCACCACCCTCGCAACTCTGGTTCTGAGGATAAAATAAAGTGAAAGCATTCAGGTTGAAACACATGTCAGAGCCTGGAGAAACACAAGCACAGCTTTGCTCCCAGTAGTTCCTTGGGAAGTGAAACTCCCTAGCTTTCTAATAACGTTGCTGTTAAGTGTCGTTGAGTTTGGTCTGACTCATAGCAACCCTGTAAAGTGTTTCTGAGGAGCAGGTGGTGGGTTCGAACCACTGATCTTGCTGTTCAAAGTGATCTTGCGGGTCCAGTGCATTACACTGCAGCACCACACCAGGACTCTCAAAATAACAATAATAATAGCTGACACTTACATGGTGCTACCACGTGGCAGACCCTGCCTGTGCGCTTTACCATTTTAACACTTCTTGATTCTCACATGAGCATCACATGAATTAGATGCTACTCCTGACCTTGTCATCCTTCTTTTGAGATAGGAAACTAAGGGAGAGAGAGATTATGTGATCTTCTTCAATCTCTTGGTTAGGAAGTAGCAGACCCAGGAATCAATTTCAAGCAGGTTGAAGCACTATGCACATACCAGGCTTGGATGCAACGGGGGTCACCTTGGAAACGCGAAGAGTCACACCTGCAAAGAAAGGTTAGGGACCACAGTCTGTCCCTTAGATCCCGCCTCCTCCCACCATCTTCACTGTGGGGAAGTGAGTAGGAGGTTTTCAGCGTTGGCTTCACCTGTCAGACACTAAACCATGAATAACTTATTTTAAGCAAAGAACACCCCAGCAACCCAATAATGCATGTCTAAAGCCATTTTGATGTTGGAGAGATACAGTAATATCTTCATGCTTTGTTTAAAGAAATTGTTTCCAGCATATTTGTAGTGAAATCACTCCAAAGAGTTTATTTTGGATGATTGATTTATAGGAATCCAGCTCACATGTCCAGAGGATGACGCTTAAATCTTATCTTCTTTTCATTTATAATAAGGAACAAAATGATCCTATTTTGACAAGTCTGATCATTTTGGAGGCTCGGTAGGTTACCTTGATGATGGGCTTCATCTATAGCTTGTAGAATTGATAGAATATTATTACATCTCATTAAAATTGACTGTAGCTCTCTACAGTTTAGACTTGTTGTTGTCAAGGCTGTGAAGTCAGTTCTGATTCATAAAGACCCTGTATAGGGATTCCAAGAAGCGGCAGGTGAGTCTGAACTGCTGACCTTGTGGTTAGCAGTCCAGTACTTATGCTACAGCACCATACCAGGACTCCTAGTTAATACTGGAGTAGTCCATTTACACTAATTCCCAAATGGTGCAAACACATAAGCACTCTACTACTAACCAAAAAGTTGAAGGCTCTAGTCCAATCCAGAAGTACCTCAGAAGAAAGGCCTGGCTATCTCTTTTTGAACGGTCCTAGCCGTGAAAACCCTATAGCTCACAGTCCTGCTCTGACACATGTGGGGCCATCATGAGTTGGAATCAACTTGATAGAGACTTGGTTGATTTTGGTTAGTCAGCCTGCATACTGACTTTTAAGAAGGAGATGGCTAGAAGAGCGTTAGTTGTAATTGTCAAAGTCAGGTTTACTCTGTGCCGGGGCAGAGCTTGCATTCAATGTGTTTTCCCCTTTCCCTTGATGCCTGCTGCAGGCTCTAACCTTCTGACTCCATTCCCAGGCCAAGTGGGTATCCTAACTACCACGGTGGTGTTGAGGGTGGTATTTGGAGCCTGCCCTCTCACTAAATCAAACAAGTCGCTTTTGTAGCTCCCATTTGTCCCAGCTCCCCAGCTGGGAAGGAAGCTCCTGCAAAACAACCCCAGAAATCCATGCTGCTGTTTCTATATTTGGGCTCTGCTCCCTCAACTGGGCTGTGAGTCATGCTGAGCCAGGGGCTCAGTCCGCCTTCTGCTTGTCTTGGAGGGTCTGTTTCTCATCTAGTTTCTCTCTGGGTCTTCCCCTCTGGCAGGGGCATGGCCTTTTGCCGCTCCCGCCTTCTTGGGGAGAAGAGAGTTGAGTCTGTGACACCCACACAGTGACAGCCACAATGACTGTGGTTGTCCTGGTGAGAAGACCAGGAAGATTCTCCTGGAATTAAACCTCCCCAATTTCTGGAAGTCCGTAGCAGTCTGTGTAAGAGTAGTTCCGTGAAAGATCTTCCTTCTCTCATCTCCCTCTTTCATCTTCCCTAATCTCCTCCCCTGGACTTATCTTTTTTTCCTCTCTGCCCCCAACCCCCCTCCCCTTTCTATTCACTATCAAGCACAGCCAATTCAGTGGAAGTCCATATAGCTTGAGCACAAGTCCCCAGGATCAGTGGTGGTAGGAAATGGTACATCTACAAGGGAAAATCAAAGATGAAATGAGTATTTGGGTCTTGTTGAAACAGAAGCTGAGCACCCTATGTGTGATTCATGTGTGACATTATCACCCACTTCCTGACACTCTCCACTGAGCTACGGCAGAGTCCTGAATCCAAGTGACTTTGAAATCGTTTGTACAATGGCATTCATCTATCTTCAACCCTGCAAGTGGCCCTGGCAGGGACCACTTCCTGGCCTGGCTTGGGTACAGCTGCTGGCCAGGTGAGAATGAAACCTTGATTGTATTTTGAGCAATGGGTAATGATTCCCATTTGGTGTTTAGTGCTCGATACTTGAACCAAATGTTCAAAGTCCTATGCAAGCTACTGGCTTCCATTTGATTGTTTTAAAACATGAGTTATTGACCTTGGGCAAGTCATTAAATTTCTCTGAGAGTCAGCGGTTCATACCCAAAGCTCTGTGCTTATAATGACTACCTTACAGGGATTTTGTGAGGACTGAATTAGTTAATATATGTAAAAGTGCTTTATAAACTGTTATGTGCAGTGCTAATAGAAAAACAATGAAGAAAGCCTGAAATGTATTGGACATTTACTATGGGCCAGCCATTAAGTTATGTACATTTGTTCATTTAAAGATGCCTATGTGGCTGATATTATTATTTCCTGCTTTTCCCAAATGAGGAGCTTCTGGTGACTCAGAGGGTTAAAGGAAATGTGACACTGTGGGTTAATACACTAGACTGCAAGTTCAGCGGTTCAAGCTCACCAGCTGCTCCTAAGAAACCTATACAGGTTCACTATGGGTTGGAACCAACTTGATGGCAGTTAACAACAACAACATAGCTTGTAAAGTGGAGTTCTAACTCAAGTCTGTCTCCAGAACCCAACTCATATCACTAGGCTGTTGTTGTTAAGTGCTATTGAGTCGGTTCCAACCCATAGCGACCCTGTATAGGAGTTCTGAGGTGCCGCTGGTGGTTTTGAACCACTGACCTTATGATTTGCTGTCCAGTCTGTCTTACTGTGGTGGCTTATGTGCTGTTTCGATGCTGGAAGCTATGCCACCAATATTTCAAATATGGGGCCACCCATGCTGGATGAGGTTCAGTGGGACTTCCAGACTAAGATAGACTAGGAAGAAAGGCCTGGTGATCTACTTCTGAAACCTATGGCTCACAGCAGAATACTATTAGACTCACTTGCTTTGGACACATATGTTACCAGGAGAAGACATGGCTGGTAAAGTGGAGGACCAGCGAGGGTGAGGGAGACCAGACCCTCGGTGACATGAATCGGCACAAGAGCTACAATGATGGACTGAAACTGTTGACACAGGATGGGCAACATTTCATTCTGTTGCACATAAGGTCACATGAATCAAAGTCCAGTTAGTGGCAGTTTGAGGTCTTACGTCTGTCTATTATTGCTACTAGTATTTCATCATCATAGACATCTTACTCTTCCCTGCCTCTCTGTAGGTGTGCATTTTTGGAATGGGAGCAGTTTAGTCCCCTAGGCTTGCACACAAATACAAATGCTGACATCAGAATGCCAACTATTTTCCCCTCTCAGAGTGCCCCTAGATTGGATACAGTATGGTCTGGGTCTCTCCGCCAATCCATTTACCCCCATTTCCCACTGACCGAAGTGAGCGGGCCAGTGACTATTGACAAGGCTGGCTGGGATTCCTCAACAGAGGCACTTCCAGCCCTCCCCTTGGCCCCTGCCTCTGTGCGTCCAAAAGTCAATCTTTAGTCCTAATCCATTTCCTCTGGAACTTGGTGGGAGTAAGTGACTATCTCCATGAGACCATGGGAGAGTTAAATGTAGGGAAGAGAACAGGATAGACCAGAAGTGCAAGCCCTTTGATGGAGCCAATGAGAGATCCTTCTAGAGGATTACACTGACACGACACTTAGCCCTCCTCACAGGCATGGGTTTGGAATAATTACCCAGGGACAGACATACTCAAAGAGGTGGTAAGCTGGCTAAGGCTCTTAGGAGGCAGGTCTGATGACATTGTTATGTATCTGTGCCGGGCTCAGGACACGGCAGGGTCAGGTATTAGCTGATTATCTGATTCTGTCAGCAGAGCGCTTTCAGTGAGTCCAAAGAACCAGCCCCGAGATTTCTGCAGGGAAGCGCTCAGCTTAGACACATGCAGAGGGATCCTTGTGTGGAGTCCTGCTCCAGAGAAAGCCTCCTGGGTGCTCACAGTGACTTCTTTGTGGTCAGGAGTTTCCAGGAGATTAGGTGAGGGGAAACCGTGGCTCCCCACCCTCCTGACCTTGAGCCACAGATTGTCACTCCTGTCTGCAGATACTGTAGCGTGCCAGTCTTGCTGGAAGTGTTGAAGGTAATGTAGTGGAATGACTGACAGGAGGGGGCATGAAGAAGGATCTTTTCTGTGACAGAGCTCAAAGTCCAAGGCAAGCAAATGGAGAGGTGGAAGTGAGCGGCTACCATCACCACTACCAGTTTTCATCAAGTTGATTCTGACCCATGGTGACCCCAAATGTATCAGAGAACTGCTCTCTATAGGGCCAATTTTGCAGGAATAGATCACCGGCTCTCTTAACCGAAGTGCCTCTGAGTACACTTAGCCCTGCAACTTTTCAGTTTACAGCTGAGTGTGTTAATCTTTTTTATGTGTGTGTGTGCATTGAATGATAGTTTAGAGGGAGAACATTGGTTTTACACTCATCTTATTGTATTTCATTTCATTGCAATGATTACAATCCCCTCTGTGCATCATCATTCAACAGTATTTGCTTCTATTCCCTCTATTTTTTTTTTTTTCTTTCTTTTGAATGTGCACAAAAACACTCAGGAATATATAATCATTTAAACAACCAAAAGGCACATTCTGCAAGCCAACCTCCTGGCAACCAGCACACAGCCTTTCTCTTTCTATGAGTCTAGTGTCCTCAACTGCTCTCTCTCTCTCTCCATGTCATCATCTCTGTCGCCATCTCTGGTGTCACTGCTTCTCTGGATAGCGTCCCACATTCCTCTCCTGCTCTTCTTCATTAATGGTCCTAGGGTCTTCTGTTCCTGGACTGTACGATTAACTACGCCCTGCTTTTTGTTACAAAACTTCTACCTTCACAGTGTTGCGTCTCAGGGATTTTTTTTTTTTCAATCAGGAGAGGCTTAAATGGCAGCAAGAGGAACTAAACTTGTCATTAAAAAGAATGTATTTTGTTTTGAAGAGAAACTAGGAATCCTCTAATAAATAAGTTATTGTTGTTGTGTTGTTGTTGTTAAGTACCACCAAGTTGTTTCCGACTCATAGCGACCCTGTATAGGGTTTCCATGGCTGCAAATCTTTATGGGAGCAGAAAGCCTTATCTTTCTCCCATGGAGTGGCTAGTGGACTTGAACCGCCAACTTTGTGGTTAGCAGTCCAGTGCTTATCCTACAGCACCACCTCATTCCCAATTGTGTTATAGTACCAAATTTTATTATTTGCTGTATCTACTGTCCTAAGAATTTTCTTATATTATCTCATTTAATCCCTCCCATTACCACATTATATTTCCATTTTAAGACTGAAAAAGAGGAGAGTCAGGTAATTCAATAATCTATCCAAGTTCACACAGACGGCAGTCACGAGCAGCTCAGTGACAGAAATCTCACCTTCCATGAAGGAGATTGGGTTTGATTCTTGGTCAACACAGCTTATGTGCATCTCCCTGTGGCTATGTTGCTATGATGTTGAGGAGGTTTCAGTGGATGGAGCTACAGGCTAAGACAAACTAGGAAGAAAATCCTGGCAGTCTATTTCTGAAACTCCGGCAGTGAAAACTGAAAGGATCCTAACAATCTGCTGCACAGACCCTCATGGTGATAGTCCAGGGCTGGACAGCATTTCTTCCCATTGAACAGATGGAACAGCAGTGAACAATAACAGCAATGTTCACACAACTAGAAAGGAATAGAGTCAGAATTTGGAGCCTCCTGACTGTTGTTGAGTTGGACCAAGGGGTCAGTCCCCTCTCCCATTGATCCTTCTGTCCTGAGCTGAATAATGTCACACACGGTACCCACCAGGCCAGGCAGCTTGGGCCCTCCCATGTCTCCTTTTGTGCTTAGAGAGTTTTATCTGGCCCATGAAGCCTTGTCAATTTCAAGAGCCCCCTGACCTTTTAATAAACATTTCCTATGTTATCAGAATATTTCCTAATTCATTCCCTTTCTGTCCCTGTACATCTAAATCCTATTTAAGTTAATGCCCTTCATTTTCATTTATAAAGACAGATACAAAATAATTATTTCCTATCTGTGGTTTTCTTATCTCTGGTCCTAATAATGCCTTTGGCAGAAGAAAATTTTCCCGGCAGTTGAAACAGTTGGAGTGTTTGTGTTTTTTCTTTAAAGAAGAAAAATAAAATGCTTTCTTGGGCTTTGTCTCCTCTCTTCTCTTTCACCCTTCTTCCTACCCCCTTTCTCTTTCATTCTCTGCCTTTTTCTCTGGGTACCTCTTTCTCCCCCTAGTCCTTGGCCCCCTGCTGCCCCAGCCTTGCCCAGCCATGCCAGGTTCCTCTCATTTCCCCAGTGCTGTTACAGTCTCTGCAGCCTTACATCTGAATTTCGTCAGCCACAGAGCCTGCCTTTGAGCTCAAGTCCCCCCAGCTAGTAAAATTGGTTTGGAAGAGCAGACGCATACTCTAAAAGAAACATCCTTTCGTTTCCTCTCATAAAAACTAGTGAGCAAAGAATTCACAGCTCCCTTCTCAGGGCATCTCTTTGAAGTGTTTGATTGACAGGAGAAGGGAAGGGAACCGGTGGATATAAGGACTCCTGGGAGCATGGTGGCTCTGTAAGATAAACACTAGACTGCTAACTGCAAGTTTGGCTGTTCAAACCCACCGGCTGCTCCTCAGGAACCCTATACAGGGTCCTACGCGTCGACACCAACTTGACTGTGCACCACAAGAGCAACAACAACAACATACAGACTCCTGGGAGTGTAGTGTCTCTGTAAGGTAAACAGGAGACTTTGAACCACAATGTCTGTGGTTCAATCCCACCAATCTCTCTGTGGGAGAAAGATGAGGCTTTCTGTTACTGCAAAGATTTGGGAACCGGATCTCCATGACTTTGAACCGAGTTGATGGCACTTAACAACAACAACAACAACATAAGAACTCAAGGTTTACATAGCAGCTCTGAAACTGGAGCCCAGATTTCCGGAATCCTCAGTTCCCTGCCATCTGGGTCGGGGCAACATTGGCTATTATTTTTTTACTGTTTTGTACCAGTTCCAATCTTCCATCCTTCTCTCAATCGTTTTAGGTTAAAACTCAACACACAATTTAAATCCAGGGTTTGGGAGAAAGTCATTAACGGAAACAGCCTGGTTTTAAGGAGATCAGTTCTGTTCTCAGCGAAGAGTTGTGCAAATTTCACAGTTGATGTTTGCCGAGCACCTTCTGTTGTTCTTTGCTGTCAAATCAACTCCAACACAAGGTGACCTCACGTACGACAGGAGGAAACGTTGCCCAGAGCTGTGTCATCTCCATGATGGTGGGTGTGTTTGAGTCTGTTGTTGTAGCTTTTGTGACAGTCCATCTCACTGAGGGTCCTCTCCTTTTCTCTGACTATGTCTTTTTCTAGTGATGGGGCATTCCTAACGACGTGTTCAAAGTAAGGAAGTCATTGTCTTGCCCGTTTTTACTTCTAAGGAGCATTCTGGTTGTGCCAGTAAATGAATTATTTCATCAACTCCTCACAACAACCCTGTGATCTAGGTGCCATTATTTCCCTATTTAACTGATGAGGAAACTGAGGCTCTGAGAGATTAAGAAACTTGCTCACTAGCAATGGCCTTAGAATCCAGTCTGTGGGACTTCACAGCCTGTTCTCTCTACACATATGTCTTCCTTCATGCCTGGCCCCTCACTGCCCCCATTCTCTAGGGCAGCTCCATGTGCTTCTAAACCCCAAGCCTTCAAGGAAAGAACTTTTGTCACTCTTTCAGCTTTCAAGTCTTTGACAAGGCCAAGAAGGAACTCTGAAGAGCTCTTTTGTCAGGGTGTGCAAAGGATGAAGTCTGCACTCTTTTATCATTGGTAAGGAATGTGGGTTATAAGGCACAGAGAGAAAACCACAAGGGAAAAATGTTTGAAAGCAGAGTATTCAGGAGAGGTCACGGACTGATGCACTGGAATTTAGAATGAATCTAATCAAGCATTTTATTTTATATTCAGGGAAACTGAGGACTAGGAAGGAGGCAGACCTTCCCCTTGTTTTCATGTAGCTCAGCAGGTAAGCCATGTTGGTTTAACCACAGCATTCCCTGCACCCCACCCCCCACCCTGAGAGCTTCACTTAATATTCTGTAGGAAGATGCAAAAGACATCTGAAGATTGGCCCAGGAAAGCCATGGGACCTGGTCACCTCCTATTATAAAACCCAGGGGTGAAGAAGGAGCTTAGGTGACCGTCCAAGGCACAACAATTGGTCTCTGTTTACCTGGAGTAGCAGAGGAAGAAGAGTCAAGCAGAGGTGGTAGTGGTGGCTGTGTGCCGTGGAGTCGGTACCGACTCACAACGACCCTGTACAGGGTTTCCGAGGCTGTAACTCTTTACGGGAGCAGAAAGTCTCATCTTTCTCTCGCAGAACAGCTGGTAGTTTCGAACTGCTGACCTTGAGGTTAGTAGACCAATTTGCAACCACTACGTTACCAGAACTCCTTCAAGCAGAGGTAGATTATCCAATAAACAAGCCAATCACAGGCTCAGTTGTGCTTATTTACAAATCTGTAGTAAAAATTTCATGACATTTGTGATGAAATACATGTAGAACTGTTCACTACAGATCAGTATGCAAGCATAATTAAGCCTGTGCTTACCTTGCTTATTGGCTCCTCCATCCCTGTCAGGGATTGTAATTGTGAAAAGAGGCCTTGATTCCATAGAATGGTGCTGCGGGAGAAAGACAGACCTAGAAGAATAATCTTTAATGTAGTGAAAAGATGTGAAATTGTTCACTACAGAAGTTAGCTCATGCTTACCTTGATTATTGAGTAACCCAACAGTGGAGTCAGGAATAGGAGGAGGAGATGGAATGGGTGGCTAATTGTCTCCATGAATGGTCTCCTACATCATGAGACCAGAAGGACTGATATCCAACTACCTTTAGCTGCTGAACATTTTTATCAAAGACTACAGAAGAACCATGTTCAAAAGCGAAACATTTTAGAAAGAATTCCAAATTCTCATAGACTTCAGACTTTCTGAAGCCATGAAGACTGGATAGATCCCTGAAAATAGTACCCTGGGATAGTCTTTAAACCTTAAACCAAAAATATTCTTCGAATTTAAAAACCAAACAAAGTTGTTGTTGTTAAGTGCTGTCGAGTTGGTTCTGACCCATAGAGACCCTGTATAGGGTTTCTCAAGAGGACTGGTGAGCTTGAACCGCCAGCCTTGTGGTTCAAATTGACCTTGCAGTCCAGCGCATTAACCCACAGTGCCACACCAAGACTGCAAAACTGAACCATAGTTTAGTGTAATTAGTAAAAAAAAGTCTACCCTGAGCATTAAGCTCTTTTAAGAACTATCTGTATGGGATCAAAGTGATAGCAACTACTTGAAAGTGTAGACAGGAAGGACCCTTAGGGGACAGGAAGTTGATATTAATGGGGGAGGAAAAGCTCAGAAAAAGAAGGTAAGAATAGTTGCCCAATTTAGTAAATGCAATTAATGTCACTGAGTTGGATGTGTAGATTCCGTTGAATATTTTCTTTATTGTATATTGTATATATCGGTGTATATTTGCTTTATATTTGCTTCATATATTCTCAACAACAACAATAACATTTTAAAAATATTCAAATTCATAATTTTATATTTCCCAAGGGGAGAAAGAACTTAAAATTTTTTAATATTGCACACATCACATTGTTGTATTATATTTCCCGTTCAATTTCAAGTCAGGGCATGAAAGTATATTTAGAATTTTCCCTTGTTAAAAATGTTTAACCATTTGTCATTATTGTAATATTTTCATAGATGATCTCAAATCATTTGTGTGTGTAGGAAATTAAGTAAAAATATGAAATGAGGGAAAATTTTGGGATAAAGACGGAATTGTCATGTGAAAACACTTCTAGACTCCCAACCTGTGAAAAAGTCAAGTGTCCCTCAGCCCCCAAGTCCTAACCAGGGTGATCATTTCTGGGCAGCCTGTATTGCTTTTCTTTTGGCTCATAGAAGGTTCTGACCCAGGAGACTAGTACACAGTCACCGGCATTACTGAGGCTCAGTAACTTGCACAAGAACCATACAAAATATCATCATAGTAGCCTTTGTGCAGGTCAAGCCTGAGCAGGAAGGACAATGTGTACAAGGAGCCACTCGTAACTGGATGCTGTTCGCAAGGGTGGTGGTGGTGGTTATGTGCCGTTGAGTCGGTCCCGATTCATAGCGACCCTCTACAGGGCTTCTGAGGCTGTAAATGTTTATGGGAGCAGAAAGCCTCATCTGTCTCCTGTGAAATGGCTGGTAGTTTCAAAACAGCCTGAATCATAACCACTACGCTACCAGAGTTGGAATCAATTCAATGGCACACAACAACAGCAGCATATATAATATATATAAAACAAATCTTAGAGTAAATACAGCCAGAATACTCCTTTTCTAAGTATGTTGAAACCTCTACTCACTGACTTTGGACATGTCATCAGAAAAGACATTATTTTTGGTAAAGTTGTTGTTGTTAAGTACTGTCAAGAAGGTCCCGGCTTATAGGGTTGTCAAGGGGCAGCTGGGGAGTCTGAACCAATGACCTTGTGGTTCAAATTGGCCTTGCAGCCTAGTGCTTATCCTCCAGCACCACACCCACCCAAAACACAGGAAGTCCTCAATGAGATGGATTGGCACAATAGTTCCAACAATGCACTCGAACAGACTGGGCAACGTTGTATTCTGTTAGACATCAGGTCACCATGAGCCACGGCCTGTTTGATGACAACTCACTACAACAACGTTTTTATCTTTTGGCTTTGGGGACAGGAAGGAATGGAACCTCAAGGTAAGTATGGTTTGGTGGGTATGTGATGGGGAAGATGGCAGATTTTGAAATTCTTTGAGCATGAGAGTCCTGCTTTGGTGCTCTAGGGTAAGTTAACTCACCAGCCGCTCCTTGGAAACTGTATACAGACAGGGTCATTATGAATCAGAACTGACTCAATAGCACTTAACAACAACAAATCACTTCAGTGAGGGATCAGGATTTGGGAGGATGGGAAAAGGTTGGAGGAAGAATAGAACAATCTTCAACACAAAAGACCCATTGGCAATCCCACAATGTTTCTGAGGGCTAACCCAGGGTGGCAGGAGATGTTGCATGTTCTCCAGGAAAAGTATAATTCTGAAAATTACCAGAGCTGGGTTCTAGTCCCATAAAATGAGGATGTATGACTACCTGTGTTTTCTAAATTTCAATTTATTCAAGTATTCTTTTCCTGAGTTTTGTCAGACCTGCAAATATTTTTATTTTTCCTCACAATTGAGTTGCTTTTAAGATTTGTCCTCACTCTAAACATACTTCCCATAATGCATGGGTTTGGTGTGCAAGTCACATATTCTCTACTACGTATTAAAACCAGCTTAACTATGACTTTTCTTTAAGGCTCATCTGTAGGCTGCCTAAAATTACTGTGTATACAATCTGTCGAGAACCTCTGGGCTAAGTGATCGCATGCCCCTTCTCTCTCCTCCTTGCTACTGTGTATTACACAAGGGAAAACCTTGTCTTTCCCTTTCTAAATGGAAAAAAGATCTGCAAAAGCATGGAGTCCCTGCTGGGAGACAGAAAGGGAGAGAGATCTGCATGTTTCACGGATGCTGAAGCCAGATTTTGAAAGGAATGACAAAGTCATTGCTAATTGCAGCCAATTGCTCTATGGGGTGGTACTGGTAAGGAAAATGACTTGGAGTCTAGAGTTGTCTTGGAAAGAATTACCATACTTGTAAATAATTTTGACACGAGAAATTTTTAATGCTAAAATTTGCCACAAGTACTTAGAGAATTTTAAAAAAAGCTCAATACCCACAGTAAAACTTAAGACAGTTTTGTAATTAATAACCCACTATTGTTGTTGTTAAGACTCATAGCAGCTCTGTATAGGGTTTCCAAGGAGCAACTGGTGGGTTTGAACTACCATCATTGTGGTTAGCAATGTGCTTATCCTCTAGCTCCATACCAGGAGTCCACTTGCTGTTGTTAAGTGCCATTGAGTGGGGTCCGACTCATAGTGACCCTGTATAGAGTTTCCAAGGAACAACTGGTGAGTTTGAACTACTCCTGTAAAGATTTACACCCTCGGAAACCCTGTACAGGGTCGCTATGAGTCGGTTCCGACTCCACGGCACATGACAACAACAACAACCTTGTGGTTCAAACTGAACTTGCAGTTCAGGGCTTTATCCTACAACACACCAGGACTCCAGGAGTCCAATGGTCACACCTATAATTTAAGCATGAAGAAGAAATATTAACTATGTGTTCTTTTGTTCTCCCTTTTCTGAAGGGCAAAATTAGTTTTACTCAGTCCCCTCACATACTCCATCCCAGGGCCTGAGAACACCTACTAAAAGGTATTCTGGATCCAAGACATCTCACTTCCTAACCATTCCTTAGTCTAAAGGAACGAAAGTCCATCAATGTAGAATGTGTATTGTGCATCTCTGGATTCCTAATAAGCTTCTGTATCTATTCCTGGTCATGGGAGACCATTTGGTTACTTCTCTTTTCTCTGGGTCTCAGTTACATTGCCTATAAAATGAACATGAATCACCTGAAGACTGTTAGATTTGATAGGATGGGCCTTCAAAAAGTTGGTGGAAAAATGGAGTGTAAAGGTCCTGGAATTTTTCCACATACTTTTTGAAACCCCCTTGTAGATATACAGTAGTTCTGGTGTGGCGCTGTAGGATAAGGACTGGGTAAGGACAGTGAGGTTTGGTGGTTCAAACTCACCAGCTGTAGCTTGCAAATGCTATATAGGGTTGTTTTGAGTCAGAACCTACTCAAGGACACTTCACAACAACAACAAAACACACACACACATACATACACAAAGGTAAGTAAAAAAATTATTGCTACAAACTCATAGAAACCTTCATTAAAGAAAAATATCAAAACGGGAAGCTATTGTTTCTGGATATATCCCCTATCTAGCTCTATACACATCTGAAGGCAGTTTGCCATCTCTTTAACCCTTCCCTCAAGAATTCTGTCCTCTTCAATTTGTACCATGTCAGCACAGCGGTTTTGGCATCTTCAGGGACTCAAATTGTGTTCCTTTGAAATGCTCTTTGAGATTTGGAAACAAAGAGAAGCCCAAAGGGGCAAGATCAGGGTTGTAGGGTGTATGGGGTAAGGTTTCCCAACAAAATTCTCAGAGACAGACCTTGTTGCATTTGACGAACGAGCAGGTGCATTGTCGTGATGGACAAACATCATTGTTGCAACTTTCCTGGCCTTGTTCATACCAATGCAATTTTCAATTTTCTTAAAACTTCTTCTTAAGAAAGCCCCAAGAATATCTTGTGTCCTTTGAGAAGTTCTTTAAATATTACCCCTCTGAAATCTCAGAAGTCAGTCATCATAACTATCTAAGCCAACTTATCTACCTTGAATTTAACTGGCCCAGCAGATTCTCTCAAAAGCCAGTGTTTTGATTGGCCCTTCTTCTTTTTATTGTGAATTGAGGGAAGGTTTATAGAGAAGATCATCAGTTTTAGATAAACAAATCAGACACTTTGTTTCATTTCAATGATTGTAACAACAGTTAGCCCACTTCCTCCCGGTGGCTCTTATTTCTTATCCACCTTGCTTCCCAACCCTTTTGAACTTTGTCCCTAAGTGAATGTTACCCTTTTGATCTTGAATGATTGACCATTCCATGGTGAGCATACCTTACTAGTGTTGTTGTCCCTCTTATAATCCTATCTACCACTTGAAAATTGGGCCATGAGTGTGAGTTCCTTTCCAGACATGAAGGGTGGCCAAGGACCATAGTCTCAAATTCCTCCAGTCTCTTTCTGAACAGTAAGATTGGTTTGTTTTTTTTATATATATAATTTTGAGTTTTGTTCCACACTGTGTCCCACTCTATCTGGGATCTTCTAATGTGATGCCTTTCAGAGCAGTTAGTAGTGATAGCTGGGCACCATCTAGCTCTTCTGGTCTAAAAGTCATGGAGACAAATGTTCACATGTCCCTTTAGTCCATTGGACTAATTGATTCCAAGCATCTTAACTTTTCATCACTCTTCATTCTTTCTTTCACATAGACCTATAGTTGCACTTCGATGGTTATTCGTAAGCTTTAAAAACCCTAGTCGCTGCTCATCAAAGTAGGATGTAGAGCATTGTCTTTGTGGACTATGTCATGCCAATTGACCATAGTGTCCTCTGAGATTATGGTCCTGAGATGCCAAGCCCAGCATCTCATTGCCTCAAGGTTTTGATAATATCTTAGAAGTTTTCATAATTTTGTCTCCTGTATGTTCTACCACTGGTAGCGTAGCGGTTATGAATCGGACTGCTAACCTCAAGGTCGGTAGTTCGAAACTACCAGCTGTTCCATGGGAGAAAGATGAGGCTTTCTGCTCCCATAAATATTTGAAGCCTTGGAAACCCTGTGCAGGGTCACTATGAGTTGAAATTGACTCCACGGTACTTAACAACAACAACAATACTCTACTATATCTAGCAAAGGTAAATAATAACCATCCATGAATATCTTCTACCAAACCCTTGTATATTTGTGGGTAGACTCCCACTCCCTCTCCCATATCCATTCAACCTGTGTATCTGTCCATGTATCTACCTGTGGAACACTGCTGTTTCAGGGTTGTGCACATAGCAGTATTCACCTCTATCCCCTGTGTCTTCACCTGTCTTCATCATTCTTCTACTAACCTCCCTCTTCTTGTATCTTGCCTTTCTCGTCACCTGAGTTAAAATTTGTGGTGGTACTCCCACAAAGAGCTCATTGCTGCAGCCACTGTGTCAATGCATCTCATTACTGGCCTTCCTCTTTTTTCACCGACCCTTGATTTTACCAAGGATGATGTTCTCCAGGGATTGAACCTTATGGATCAAAGTATGAGAGACAAAGTCTCGCTATCCTCACTTCTAAGGAGCATTCTAGCTGTTCTTCCAAGACAGATTTGTTTGTCCTTCTGGCAGTCAACTGTGTACTCAGTATTCTTTGCCAACACCATAATTCAAATGCATCAATTCGTCTTAGGTTTTCCTTATTCATTGTGCAGCTTTCATATGCATATGAGGCTACTGAAAATACCATGGTTCTGGTTAGTGGACCCTTAGTCTCCAAAATTACATCTTTGCTCTTTAACATTTTAAAGAGCTCTTTTGCAGCAGATTTGCCCAATGCAATACATCATTTGATTTATTGACTGCTGCTTCCACAAACGTTGTAGATCCAAGTAAAAAGAAATCCTTGACAACTTCAATTTTTTTCTCCATTTATCATAATGTTGTTTATTGGTCCAGTTGTAAGGATTTTTGTTTTCCTTTCTTTGAGTTGTAATCCATAATCTTTGATCTCCATCTATAAGTACTTCAAGTCCTATTCACTTTCAACAAGTAAGGTTGTATCACCTGCATATTGCCAATTGTTAATGAGCCTTCCTCCAATACTGATGCCACATTCTTCTTCATATAGTCCACATTCTCAGATTATTTGCTCAGCATGTAGAGAGAATAAGGATGGTAAAAGGATACAACCCTGGCACACACCTTTCCTGATTTTAAACCATTCAGTACCTCTTGTTCTGTTTGGATTGGACCTTTCTTTTGAAGGCACCCTAATGAGACATAGGCAAGTGTATTACTGAAAGAACTTGTTTGCAGCCATTCATATGATGACTGTTGTGCCTGTTGGTATATATACAGTCTCCTCATGAATACAATTAAGTGTTCTGGAATTCCCATTCTTCACAACAGCATCCATAATTTGTTATGGTTCACACAGCTGAGTGTCTTTTTATAGCTAATAAAACACAAATAAATATATTTCTGGTATTCTCTGCTTTCAGCCAAAGATCCATTTGAAATCAGGAATGGTATTCCTTATTCCAAGTCCTCTTCTGAATCCATATTAAATTTCTGGCAGTTGCCCATGTACTATTGCAGCCTTTTTTTTTTGAATGATTCATAGCAAAGTTTTATTTGTGTGTAATATTAATGATAGTGTTTGATTAATAAAGATGGTGAACAGTAAAAATTAGGAATTTAAGACAGGAGTATCAATTCTAATACACACTTGTTGTGAGACTTTTGGCAAAAAGTAGGATTTAAAGTTTTGGTCCTCAGTGTTTACTTCCATAACGTGGGGTTGGATGGTTGCTCTGGAATTCTGTGGTCTAACGAAAATCAAGACAGGGGAAGAGTGTATGTAATTTCTGTGTAGAGGCAGGGGAGAAGCTTGGTGGCCTTCGGAGGACCTTGTCTGATTTTCCCAGAGTGACTATAGTACATCAGAATGTTTGGGTTATGTTTGAACTCTGATCTGAATTCCCCTTCCCTGGACTGGAAGAAACACTTTCTCACTTAACTTGCCAACAGCTGCCTACGGTGCATTCACTATCCTGCTAGATGCCGAATTTAGAGGAAATTTTGCCGGGAACAGAAGTTTTTGCTTAATTATTCAGCACACTCATGCGTTTAAAAATACTGTCCACTCTTTAACTAGCTGTCTTTTTAACAAAGCTCTTGGCTCCCAAGGAGTCCAGCCCCCATTGTCTCAGGCTTCCTCATAAAGAATTCTGGGCCAGGCATAATCTCAGCTGTCCCTGGGTTTATAGAGGAACTTCCCCAGGCAGAAAAAAAGGTGTCTGAACTTCTTTTTTGTAGAGATAGAGGAAGGCACATCTAGGTCCCCTGGGGCTGGACTGGTGTAGGCAGAATATAGAAAAGGGTTAGACAATACGACAAGGTCATTTGCCCCAAGAATGGATGGTAAGCTTTAAGAGATTAGAGGGGCGTTTCTTCACACTGTCTCTTGACTCAACTTTATTTAACCATTTACCCAGTACTCATTCATCTTGCCATCCATATAATCTGCATTTGCTCCCTACTCTAAGCCAGAGGAACCCTGGTGGTACAATGATTAAGTGCTTGGCCACTAACTGAAAGGTCCGCATTTGGAACCCACCAGCTGCTCTGATAAAACATGGCATCAGGCGCAGGATTGGAGGAAGACTCATTAACAACCTGCGATCTGCAGATGATACAACCTTGCTTGCTGAAAGCAAAAAGGACTTAAAATACTTACTGATGAAGATCAAAGAGCACAGTCTTGCACTTCAATGTTGAGAAAACAAAAATCCTCACCACTGGACCAATAAATAATATCCATATAACGGAGAAAAGATTGAAGTTGTCAAAGACTTCATTTTGCTCAGATCAACCATCAACACTTGGGGAAGCAGTAGTCAAGAAATCAAACGACATATTGCATTGGGCAAATCTACTGTACAAGGCCTCTTTCAAATGTTCAAGAGCAATGATATCAGCTTGAGGACTAAGGTGTGCCTGACTCAAGCCATGGTATTTTCAATAACCTCATATGCATGCAAAAGTTGGACAGTGAATAAGGAAGATTGTGGAAGAATTGATGCATTTGAATTATGGTGTTGGAGGAGAATATTAAAAGTATCATGGACTGCCAAAAGAACTAACTGATCTGTGTTGGAAGAAGTACAACCAGAATGCTCCTTAAAAGACAGAATGGCCAGACTTCTTCTCTCATACTTTGGTCATATTATCTGGAGAGATCAGTCCCTGGAGAAGGACATCGTGTTTGGCAAAGTGGAGGGTTGGAGAAAAAGAGGAAGCCCCTCAACGAGATGGATTGGCTCAGTAGCAGCAGCAATGGGCTCAAATGTAGCAACGATTGTGAGCTTGGCCCAGTACCAGGGAATGTTTCATTCTGTTGTGCATAGGATGGTTATGAGTTGGTACTGACTCGATGGCACCTAACAACAACAACAACAGCTGCTATGAGAGAGAAAGCTGTGTCAGTCTGCTTGCATTAAGGATTGTTGTTGTTGTTAAATGCTGGTGAGTTAGTTCTGACTCATAGCGATCCTGTGTAGGGTTTCTGAGGCTATAAATCTTTGCAGGAGCAGAAAGCCTCATCTTTCTCCTAGAGTAGTTGGTAGGCTTGAACCAGAAACCTTGTAATTTGCAGACTAGTGGAAATCCTATAGAGCCACCATGCTCCCCCTCCATAAGGTAAGTATTATTATTCCCATTCTTTTTCAGATGAGTTGCACAGAAAGACTGCACAGTTGCTGAAGTTCAAATGACAGGTAAGTGGAGAAGGAAAAACAAGAGGCCAGCACTACCCAGTTCCAAAGCCTGTGCCATTTTTATGATATTGGAGGAAGACAGGCCTACACTGGGGAAGAGAAAACGTAGAAGGCAAAGGAGCTTTGAAAGGAAGGAGACTAAGGGACTGGGAGAGAGTGGAGGAGGGGAAATAGCAGGAGCTGGGGAGTTGTGGGAATCTGACATTAAGTGAATAGCATGCAAATAAGTAAGTGGTTTTTGTTTGTTTGTTTGTTTTAGCCAACTACTCAATTCCTTTTTGGCCCAACTGCAACACAAGGCACACCTACCTGCCCAAAGCTAGCACTATCGGTGACTCAAAGAGAAATCGTGCCTGGGCTGGAGAGCCCCTTTTTCATGCTCGCTGGAGTCTCCATTCTCCTTCCTGCTGCAATTGTCCTTTGCCCCATCCCACTCCAACCCCATGATCCTGAGACTGAGGTCAACCACACCAATGTCCCTCCTTGTCAGCTTGCTAATGGAGATCCCTCACCTCTGGGTCTATCTCCACTTCTGTTTACATTCTCTGGAAGACTTTCTGGTCACCTGGGGTCAACCAAAGCCATTTTCCTGACCCCACCTGTCAAATGATTCTCCCTGGCCAGTACCTCCCTTTATCACATGGCAGCAGAAATGATATGTATCCTTTACGGACTGCCTCAGAGACGGACCACACTCAACAGACTCTTGAGTTAAGCATGACAGCTCTGTCCCAGGTGAATTCTCTAGCAAATCTTGGATCTGGAAGAACTCTTACAAGATAATCTCACCATATACCTGAGTTAGGTAGACGATAGTGTTAGTAGCCTCTTCCATGCTTAGGAACATTTTAATAAGAATCTTGAGGTGTTCGTTTAATCCCTTCCTTTCTACTTGGAAGTTCTTGCCAATGTCTACCTTCAATCGTCTGTGCTATAATGTCAGCCAGTTTCCTACTATTTTGTCTTTAGTGGAAACACTCTGCTCTCTTAACTTTTGATCTAAGGAAGGCACAGGGAATTAGACAGAATAAGCTGAGCAATACAGAGTTGAGACACTTATTGACAAAATACTGAGCTTTTTTATTTTCTGCCCCTGCTCGGAAGGCATAGCTCCCATACAAGGCTCAGCACCAATGGCCCATGAGAGCTCACAGCAACTGGCACAGATCAGGGAATTTGAGGGAAGCAGTGATCTCTTTGCACCTTAAAAAATGTTTTCAAAAAGGGGCTCAGGATAATGATTTTGCTTTTAAAGTCAATATCAAAAGAGTGGTTTGCACGATGGACTGTCCATGAAGAGAAGAAAGTATCATTATAATCAAAAGGCAGCATCCTACTGGCAAGAGATTCTTAAGAGTTCATATGAGTCACCTGCTTCAGTTTTAACAAAAATAGGAGCCTACTTTAATCAGCCTAATTTCTGGATGGGCCTGATTCTTTTGCAACATCTCTTCCAGGTCTCTCATCGGCCTTTGGGGTTCAGATTTGGATACAAACAAACGACAATGGGTATTATGTGTCAGTATCTTCGTATATGTATGTTTCACCATCATTGCTGCCTTCTAGGTGGGTCTTGTATCTCAATTTTATACATGAAGAAAGCAAAAGTCATGGTTAATTAAGTCACTCCTCTTTCTCTTTGGGGACTATACTAGTCAGGAAGTCCTACTAGATGTTTACTGAAATTCTTTCTTAATGTTACTTATGACATTTCCTCGAATTGTCTTCTTCTGGATGCTGCAGTGATAGAAATCAGACACTTGATAATCTTCAACTACCTTCTGTATCCCAGGTTGAAGAGTGCTGCAAACCCCATTCCTGCAACCCTACCCCTGCCAGAAATCAACCCATTCCTCTGCCCTGTGGAAGGAAGTCATTTACCATCCCTGGGACTTTGATTGATACAACTGCCCTCTGTCCATTGGGTTTTCTGTGACTATTGGCAGGGTTGTTGTTTTGTTTTGTTTTGTTTTTTGTAACAGCCAAGCATATTAACCATTTGTACCCCTTAGGGACTCTTGAAAGGCATCAGTTCCCCAGGAAAGATGAGCGCTGGTGGGCAGTCCCTCCGGCAGCATCACAGGCAAAGTGAAAATTCCTCCTCAATGTTCTGGCTTCCCTCTAGAATGACTAAAGATCCCAAACTCTCTTTCTTTTGATGTTGCACCTCCTGGAGGGGGAAGTGGGTCAGAATAGTAAGGGGACACATGTAGGAGGGTGAATGCATACAATTCTGCAACTCTGGTGTCTAAGTGGGCTCCTATGTTGATAAGCAGCATTTTCATTACCCAAATCCTGCAGTCATTGGGCTTCTGTTCCCTCTGGGAACTGAGGTCTGACCCCTAAAAGTCATGTGATTAGATGGCTTCAAAGAAATAAGAGATTGCATTTGTGCAAGGCAAAATTTGTAAGTTCTTTTCTGGACCATTAGAAAAATTTCCAGTTTCCCTTGGTAATAGTCTTTCTTCTGGGACCTCAGAAGCTAGCAGGAGTCCTTGGGTGGTGTAAATGGGAAATCACTTGGCTTCTAACTATAAATGTTGTTAGTTCAAATCCACCCCAAAGCACCTCGGAAGAAAGGTCTGGTAATTTTCTTTCAAAAGTTTACAGTCCTAACAGCTCTTTAGAGTACAGTTCTACTCTGAAATACATGAGGTCACCAGGAGTCAGAGCCAATTCGATGACAACTAATTTGGTGTTTTGGAGGGAGTTTCAGGATCTAGACTTGTATCGAGCAACCAAATCAAACCAAACCAAGTGTGTTTACCATCAAGTTGATTTCAACTCATAGCAACCCTGTAAAACAAAGTGAAACTGCCCCTATAGGATTTCCAAGTCTGTAATTCTAATGGAGAAGTCCGGGAATGGCACTGAAGGATAAGCACTGGATTGCTGACTGCAAGGTCGATGGTTCAAACCTACCAGCCACTCCTTGGAAGCTCTATACAGGATCACTATGAGTCTGAATCACCTTGATGGCACTTAACAACAATAACAACCTCAGGGAGCTGTTGTTGTTATTAAATACCGTTGAGTTGGTTCTGAATCATAGTGACTCTGTATAGGATTTCCAAGGAGCAGCTGGTGGGTTTGAAAGTCAGTTTAAAACACTGGCCCAACAGGAACTCAACAAGGCACGTCAGTTCTGGCTCTGCCTCTGACTCTCTCTTGATGCCTTCCACACCAATGCAGGAAAATTTTGCATCTCTGGAGTCGCTGATGAGTGTTTTCCTTGGAGCTGATGGAAAGACAGTTGCTTCTTCAGACTCTCTTCATTCTTAGCCACATGCCCAAGTTGTGTTTAGAGGCAGGGAAAGGGAAGGAGACACAAAGTCAGAACCAGATTCCTTTCTGGTTATTTTCCAGTGTCCTCTAAGGGCTTTTCTCAGTTATTGTCCATCCCCGGTGTCTGCAGCCTCAGGATCCTCTAGTTTCTAATCTCCAGATGGCTCTGATTCTTCTGTAGCATCTCTCCCAGGCTTCTCATAAGCCTCACTCCCAAATCCTGGGAGTCCCACCTAATCCCTGGTCCCCTGATTAGGCGGCTTGTTCCAGCTTCCTGGAGATGCTTGGGTCACTTCCAAGAACCCCTTGTTTCTCTATCCAAACAGCATCCTGGATTGTCTCCAGGTGCTAACTGCAGGTGACACCTAGTGAGGAGAAACTCTTCAGTCTCGGTTCAACCTGTAACCTGAGGAGTTATTCCTGTGTAACTCTCCCTCTTCTCCTCTTTCAGCCGGTCATTTCCCTCTTTCTCTCTGAAGCAAGGGCAAGGGGTTGTATAGGACAAT
The DNA here is from genome assembly GCF_000296735.1 of Chrysochloris asiatica. Lineage (NCBI taxonomy): Eukaryota > Metazoa > Chordata > Mammalia > Afrosoricida > Chrysochloridae > Chrysochloris > Chrysochloris asiatica. Next base: position 27,015,525 of record NW_006408526.1, read on the forward strand.
GCTGAGACTAGTTAACACTTGAGTGGCATTTACTAGTGGTCATGAATCAGGCTGCTAACCTCAAAGTCGGCAGTTCAAAACTACCAACTGTTCCATGGGAGAAAGATGAGGCTTTCTGCTCCCGTAAAAATTTATAGCCTCAGAAACCCTGTGCAGGGTCACTATAAGTTGGAACTGACTCCACGGTACTTAACAACAACAACAACAACAAACACTTTTCTAAGCACCTCTCTATATGATCTCACTTAATCCCTTTTGATTTCAGCAACCCTCTGCATGAGCACTCCTCATTGCTGCCCCATTTTACAGATGAGACTGACTCTGTATATTATCTCATTGAATCCTCACAATAAATCTCCACAGTGGGTATCATTAGTATCCTCAGTTTACAGATGAAACAGAGGTGTTGACCAACTTCTCAAAGATTGCACAGGTAGAAAAGAGAGCGCCAGGGTTCTAATTTGGACAGTGAGCTCCAAAGTTCAGGCTATTTTTACCCACTTGTCAGAGTGGATAAATAGGAGTAAACAAAAGTGTGTAGGATGAAAAGGAATTATTCTTGATGCTTTCCACAAGGATAAGGAAGAGAAATGTATGGGATTAGATGAGACACCAGGTAGAACTTCCTGCCTGAAGACTTTGACAGCAGGCCAGTGTGGCCATGGGATACTAGGGCATGAAGGGAAGGCATCATGTCTACTGAGAGTTGGGGTTGGAGGAGAGACTTAAGGATTGCTCGAAAGCAATCAGAGAATCCATCAATATTTGTTGAGTTTTATGTATAAGGTGGAGTTCCTAGGTGGCACAAACAGTTAAGCACTTTAGTAGCCAAAAGCACCTTGGGAAGAAGGCCTGACAATCTTATTTAGAAAGATTGTTGTTGTTGTTATGTGCCGTGGATTTGGTTCCGACCCATAGTGACCCTGCACAGGGTTTCCGAGGCTGTAAATCTTTACAGGAGCAGAAAGCCTCATCTTTCTACCACGGAACAGCTGGTAGTTTTGAACTACTGACCCTGAGGTTCGCAGCCCGATTCGTAACCACTACGCTACCAGAAAGATTACATCCTTGAAAATTCCTTGGGAGAGGTTCTAGTCTGTACACACGGGGTCACCATGAGTTGGAAGCGACTCAATGGCATCCCACAACAACAGTATAAGGTACTGGAATAAGAATTTGCTATGACTCTTTATGCAAAACACTGTCTTGAACATTGAGGGAGGATGGGTTGGGTAGCCTCTTTGGGTCTATTCCAGATCCAGAAGACCATAGAGTCTCACAGTTTGGGCAGAGGGCAGATTCTATAGCTTTGACCTGGACTCTTGTTGTCATTATGTGGTCCAGATCTTCTGCCCAGACCTTCTCAGGTCCCAAACCCTTGTCACTGAGCCTAACAGCTCATAATCTCTGGACACACCGTTGATTTAGTCATCCCAGATGTCCTCCACAAAGGAGTTTGCCCATACTGATATTCCTCATCAGTGGGTCTGTGAGGACGGTTTCCTTTTAAGTTCCCTCTAAGGACTTGTCTGAACTTTGTCTAGTCAGTTACTACGAGGGCTGAGTGTTAGTTCTTCCTGACTCTACCATCCAGTTGTATTTTGCATGGAATCATTGACTTAGTTATTGGTTCTCTTATTTTACTGTTAGTACTAGTCTCCTATGTGACAGAGCTTGTGTTAGTGCCTAGGGACACAGAAATGAAAGAGTTCTCTATGATCCTGTTCTCAAGGGCCTACTGTCTTCCAGTGGGAAATAAGACAACTTTATATTGAAGTTCATCATGTCCCTGTGTCCCCAGATCCATTCTGACTTCGGGGAACAACTTAGCAAATCTGTCCCTTGATCAGGGTTCCCCACTGATTTGATGTTTTTAGGATGGCTACATTTGCCATCCATCATACCAATTAATTAATTAATTACATTTTATTTTATATTCTGAGAGTTTGGGTGTTTTGAAGGAAAAATGCAAATGTATGCAAATCAGAATACAAATTTATGCAAAGACAACATGGAAATGTGTCCCTAGATTTCCTGGGAAAAAAATCTGGAGGCCTCAGCCAGTCCCCTCAGCAGGTTGCCTGTCCCTAGGCTTGTCCTATCTTCCCTTTTGTTTGGGTTCTTAATCTGCGCTGGGCTCCCCGCCTGGTCACTCTGAGGTCAGTAATGCAGGTGGGCAGGCAGCAGGCTGGCTATCCATTATCCTGAAACCTCTCTGCTTTCCAAGCCACCAGAAAACTCCCTCACTCCCTGTAATCGGCTTTCATTTGAAACAATCAAGAGATTTCCTACCACTTTCCCCTCTGACCAGGTCTCATAAAACACCCAGATGCTGAGTTTTCAAGTTTGTTGCTTGGCTTGACTAAGGGACTTAATGTAGGAGGTTGGCAATGTCTGCTTGTTGTTATTGAAAAATAAATCCAAACCATTTTATTGACCATCTTCTGTGTGCATAGCCTTAGTTACCTGGAGGGGGGGGATGAAGACTGGGGAGGGAGGAGGTGAGCGTTGGGAAGATTGCACACACTCTGTGGCTTTGCAAGGTAAGGTTGCCCAGCAAGTGTCACCGTGATAAACAACCTGTCTCCTGCTCTGGACAGGAAAACTCATGGAAACAGCATAGTGGGAGGAGGGGCTGTGGAGAGCAGAGGCTGATGGGGACAGCCCAAGCAGGAGGATCAGCCATGCCAATTTGCAGAGTGCCGGCCTGGGGCTTTGCAGAGTCAAGGACTAACAAAAGCTTGGGTGAAGAAGCAGGCTCAGAGCTCAACCACGATTGCAAAGGACAGTGGGAGGAAAGGCTGACCCAAGAACAGAGCTGAGTACCTGTTGACAGTCCCCACTGATTACCAGGGGAGCAAGGATGCCTGCACTGTGGCCAGGTCTGGGCGTGGGCATTCGCAAACACATGTGCTTTCAACTGACTGAGCATGACCAGGTCCTCACAATCATGTATAAGTTGAAGTCTGCCTGTAGGCTTTCATTGAAGCTGAACGTGAAGAACTTGGGAGGGTGGGCGTTGCAAGACACTAGAACAGGTGACTAAGTGAGGATGTGAAATCTCCTCCCTTTGGAGAGTCTTTGAAACAAATGTGTTACCCATTTGTTGTGGGGGAGATGAAGCACAGTTCTATCTGTAGGCAGGGAGATGGACTGGATGATTTCTGGAAGCCAAGTCAATATATGTCCAGTCAACGTGCTTGGTATTGTGTGGCTGTGTGCAAAGGTACAAGTCCAGGCTTTTTTCTCAATCCTCTTGGCTTCCCTCATTCAGATGAGGGTCTCAGCAGATCAGGGAGTCAAACCATCCCCTCCAGTATGAAATGGAGCTCTGTTTTAGCCCATCACTCATATCCTTTCCCTCCTCTGGATGGACACAAAGCTTCACCCGTGTCTGGGGAACCTCCCCTCCATCTAGCAGTGCTGGACAGCCTCGCTGCCATTCCAGCCAGAGCCTGGAGCTCAGCCCTCGGGAGGGGCATAGGGGCAGCGTTCTGGCAAGCAAGCATGTCAGAGCGGCTCTGGCGTTTCCCTAGAACAATTCAAATTGCTTTTTTTACACCTCACTGCACTATGCCAACCCTGATTCACATTATTTGTGCACTCGCTAAGTGTACATTATCTGATCCGTCACCCTGTAAAACGCTGCAAGAGGAATCCGTGGCTCCTCTCTGCCGCTGACTGTGGGTCAGGCACACAAGTCTCTGTACAAATATTTTTGCAAAATGGGAAGGAAGGAATAAGTCCAATACCACCACCAACACTAGTCCACAATGGCCGAGGGCTGGGAGAGAAAGTCCATGTCTCCTGCCTCAGAAACTCAGACTCTCCTAGAGGGGAAACTCAACCAGAAAGCCCTCGCACCTTTTCTTCCCATGGCCTCATTTCTGTGTCACATTATTTAACAGGAAGAGACAAGCAAGAGGGGAAATGAGTCTTTGAACCCATCTATGCAGATTTTCTCTGACTGGCGCTAAAGGGACTGGAAAGAGCTGGAGACAGAAGGTAGAGTGGGAGTGAGGGTGGGGCACTGTTCTCTGTCCTGCAAATATCCTAAGTTCTCCAGGATTGAGTCTGGCTCCCTGTCTTTAGTCTTAAGTTCTCTGAAAACTGATCAAAGACCCTGGAATCTTTCATGTTCATTCTGGGTCATCTGGGAGATTTGCCAACCCCTTCAGATAACTTATCTCTGGGAAACTCAAGTATTCCAAGGAGTCATTGGAAAATGGATGGATCCTTGCTGTTTAAATTATTATTACTATGGTAAATATGTCTGTAACAGAACATTTGTCATTTCAACATTCTTCACATGTCCAATTCAATGACATGAATGATTATTCAACCACCATCATTATTTGTAGCCATTTTTTTTATTACTCTTTAACAGAAGTTCAGTATCCCCTAAGCAAAGAATCCCCCTTTTCTCTTCCTTGGGTTCTTGCATTTGACAAGGTAACATTCTGTCCTTCTGCTTCTCTCTCTTATCATGTGGGTAAACGGGACATTCTTTTGTTCTTAGAGCTTTGTTATATCCTAAATGGTCATCAGAACTTGGGCAATCCATTTCACTGAAGATCCGGATCTTCTTTCTAAATCGGAACAGGTCTAGGATCTTCTGTAGGTTGGATAAGAGCCCCTGTTCAAATTGGAAAATGTTTCTTTCTGTGGAGGGAGAGCTTCCGATTCTACTTCACATTCAAGACAACTGATTTCCTCTCTAAGAGTCCAGCTCTGTGTGCTGTATCAGCTCTCAGTGGAATACATGACATGAGTATGAAGCCCTCAGAGGGCGAATGAGCTGCTCCCAGGGCTTGTGGGGCAAAGGAAGCAAGAAAAAGACCTGGTCCCTGCCCTGGGGTTGCTTATGATCTGGTTGGATTGACAAATAGCTATCTTTCCCAGCTGTTCCTGATTTGGCTCCAGCCCCGGGGTTCCTGAAGGGCATTTTGTAGCAGTGAAGCCCAGGGGTTACCCAGCTGAGAACCACATTTCTTTTCTTTTGGCAGGAGCCATCAGCTTCCACTTGGGAGTTCACATCTCAATGAAAACAAGAAATCTGATGCCTCACTGACAACTCATTTTCTCAATCTTCTTTCTGGGGAGAGGCTACTTTGTGTTCCAGCTGCCATATTGTAGCTGCAACCCCTGATGCACCATCAATTATAAACAGCAATAATTATGCATGGGAAAAAAGCCACAGATAATAGGCTTCCATTAGATTAAGTAGTTATATGAATAAAAAAAAAATAAAACCTATACTTCAGCTAATTAAACCCACTCACCATCTGATTAAGTTGTGTTGTGAGGCCATGGAAAAGTACCAACCACTAACTGTAAGTAATCCAGCACAGATGGGAATTAATAGTATATTCCCTGGTATAGACATAATGGATCTCTGTGGAGGTTAATCAGAATCATTAATAAGCATTGATAGGATGGACAGTCCCAAACAGCTGGCGCCTAACGTTGGGGTCAGGGCAGGCCACTCTCACAAGAAAAATGGCTTCTCCATCAACTCCACCTACTGATCTGCCAAGGAGGGAGAAATGTGCTTTGCCCTTGAGATGCCATCTACAGATGAGGTTTTCCTGGAGTTCTAGTTCTAGTCTCTGGGCTTGAGTGAGTTGAAGAGGAATGGTGATCCAACCAAAGAGCATGGAATTAGGACCCAGTCGCCTGACCTTGCAGATTTCTTCATCAGACCCTAGTGCTTCCAGGGGAATAGAACGGGAAGCTGCGGCCAGAGGGAGCCCTGGGAAATCAGCAAACCCTTTACCAAGAGCGGTGCTCTGCTGGGGGCGTGGCTTGGGTTACCATGGGAACCTGGTGGTATTTGCTGGGTGTAGGTGCCAGAGTGTGGCCTGGCTGACAAAACTCAAGGCTACTATTTGGGGATTGAGAACCAAGGGCAAACCCCAGAATTAACGCCTGGGAGAAGCAGATGTGAGGAGAAAGATGAGCATGTCGGCTGCCTAGGGAGGGCAGCAGGGATCTGAGGGACCAGAGTTGGCTGACCAGAGCTCTCTCAGAGTGTGTCCACTGCCCATTTAGCAGCTACTCTCCAGCCGCCTGTGTCCTTCGGAGCAGCTGCGAGGAGAGCACCCCGCCCTGCCTTCTAATTAGCACTAATTAGGTAAATGCTGAGACGATCTCTCCCTCCCTTCCCCCTCACTCCCCACCTCCCTATAAAGACAACCGAGAGATTCAGAGAGAGGTCAAAAAGAGACTTCCAAATGGAGACAGGCAAGCGTGACACGGCGTGAATACCAAACAGCCACCGTCCAAGGAAAGGGGAGAGGGAATAAGAGGGACCCGAGGCTTTGAGAATGTGATCTGCTTCTAGGGAGGTGCTGAAGCAGGGGAGGGAGGAAACGGGATTAGGAAAAGGGGGAAGTTTAGGGGTGCATGTCACTTTCCCAGCCTGAACTCAGGCTTCCTTTCCTTTGGAACAATCTAAAGAAGGGATATCTTCTTTAGAAGCAGAGTCCCTGGGATGCACAAGCAGTTAATACTCTAGTCCGCTAGCTAGAAAGCTGGAAGTTCAAGTTTACCCAGAGGCACCTTGGAAGAAAGGCTTGGTGAGCTACTTCTGAAAAATCTGCGATTCTGACACACACTGGGTCACCATGAGTCCAAAGTGACTTAACAATTGGTTTTGTTTGTTTAATGTTACTAGTCTTCTGAGGGTTTGCTTCTTCAAGGAAAGGTTAGACTCAGGATCCTGGGATTTTCCATGCTTATGGGTCTGGTTCTTTTCATGATAATGAGATGGGAGGGCAGGGCCTAAATTTACTGCAGCTCTGGGCTACGTGCAAAGTCAGATGCAGGAGAGCACCAATGGACACAAGTAATACATGTATGTTCAACCACATCCAATCACATACTCATACACATCCTCAGTCCCACATATCCAAGGGAAAGCAGCTCTCCCTTTGTTTATCATTCCCCTTAAGGGGTCCTGCTATGGCACTGTAGGATAAGCACTGGACTGCTAACTACAAGGTTGGTGGTTCAAACCCACAGATGGCTCCTTGGAAACCCTAAACAGCACTTAACAATAACAACAATGGTTTGAAAGACTCCGTACTTAGAATCTTGCAGCACTGGAGAATATGGATGGAATATAGGCAGGTGAGGCAGAGGGCAAGGCTTTCTGGGACTGGGCTGCTCCTGCTGCTAAGGCTAGTGGAAGAGTGGGTGGGGCTGAGCACACTCTTCCCTCCTTACTGACTTCCCCAGGCTCTCTCCTGCTGCCCTCTCAGCCAACCTCTACAATAGCTCCAGCTGCAGTTGCAGCAGTTGCTGTTAAGAGGACAACTAAAAGTGGGCTCTCATGAGGTTTTTTTCCCCAAAGCTTTTTATTTTGAATTGAGTTAAGGTTTACAGAGCAGGTCATCAGTTTTACATTCAACAAATCATATACTTTGCTTCATTACAATGACTGCAACCCCCTCCATGTACTATCAGTTAAATAGTTGTCAAGTGCCCTTGATTCCGACTTATAGTGCCACCCTGTTTAGGGTTTCAGAGGAGCTGCTGGTGCTCTTCAACCACTAATCCTGTGGTTCAAACCAATCTTTTGGTTCTGTGTTTTGTGTTTTATCCTATAGCGCCACACTAGGACTCCTCAGTTAACAGCATTTACCTCTATTCACTTGCAATCCTTCCTGTATCTCCTGCTACCTTCATTTTTCCTTTGTCAACTTCCCACTTCTTGTATATTACCTAAGGAGCTCTGGTAGCGTAGTGGTTACAAATCGGGCTGCAAACCTTAAGGTCAGTGGTTCGAAACTACCAGCCACTCTGCGGGAGAAACAACAACATACAACATGGGTTAACATAGGTGATATCTAGCCCTTGAGTAATTTTTCCTTCCCCTCTCCAACCGTCATAAAATGTTTCTTTTCTCAAGAAAACCTTTTCTTAATTTTTTACAACAGTGGTCTCATGCAATATTGTCCTTGGCATGATATCCTCCAGGTACATCCATGTTGTGAGGTGTTTTGCAGATTCATTATTATCCTTCAATGTACAATAGTATTTCATTATGTATTTGTAACAAAGTTTGTTTAACCATTTTTCTGTTGATGGGCATTTAGACGGTCTCCATCTTTCTGCTATTGTGAATAGTGTCGCAATAAACATGGTGGCGGTGGTGTGCAGTGGAGTCGGTTCCGACTCATAGAGACCCTGTACAGGGTTTCCGAGGCTGTAAATCTTTACGGGAGCAGAAAGCTTCATCTTTCTCCCGCGGAATGGCTGGTAATTTCAAACTGCTGACCTTGAGGTTAGCAGCCAGAATCGTAACCACTACGCTACCAGAACTCCTTGCAATAAACCTGGGTGTGCATATATCTATTTGTGTCACGGCTCTTCTTTCTTGAGGATATATGCTAATTAGAGGAATTGTTAAGTCATACAGGATTTCTAGCTCCAACTTTTTGAGAAAATGCCATACTGTTTTCCACAGTGGTTGCACCATTTTATAGTACCAGCAGTGTAATAGGGTTCCATTCTCGCCATACCCTTTCCAGGATTTGTTGTTTTCTGGTTTGTTTTTTTAATTTTAACTTTGCTATTAATGTATAAGATGGTATCTCATTGTTGTTATGGTTTGCATGTTTATGTATGTTGTCCTTGTTGTTAAGTGCTGTTGAATCATACATATATATATATATATATATATATATTTCTTGTTGTGGTTGTGAAGTGCTGTTGAGTCAGTTCTGACCCATAGCGACCCTGTTGCTATGTATAGGGTATACATACCCTTAATTATGTTGAGGAATTTCCCTTTTACTCCTATTTCGTTGAATTTTTTTATCAGGAATGAGCATTGGATTTTGTCAAAAGCCTTTTCTTATACCGATTGATATGATCACGTGATTCCTGCCCCCCTCCTCCCCATGTTGCTTATGTGGTGGATTTCATTGAGTGTTTTTGTAATAGTATATATATATATTTTTTTTTTTTTTTTTATTTTTTTTTTTTTTTTGGTGGGGGGATGTATTGTTAGATTCTATTGGCTAGGATTTTGTTGAGAATTTTTGCATCTGTGTTCATAAGGGATTGGTCTATAATTTTCTTTTTCAGTAATGTATTTGCCCAGTTTTTGTATCTGCCTACTTCATAAAATGAATTAGGGAGTTTTTCATCCTCTTCTGTATTCTGGAATAGTTTGAGTGGAATTAGTGTCATTTCCTCTCTGACTGGTAGAATTCACCAGTAAAGCCATCTGGACCTGGCCTTTTTTTAGTTGGGAATTGTTTAATGACTTGATCAATTTCATCTCTTGTTATAAGCCTGTTCAAGTTTTCTGTCTGTGTTAGGTAGGTCTAGAAGTTTGTCTAGTTCTTCTAGGTTTTCAGATTTGTAGGGTTGAGATTCTTCATAGCATTCTGCTATTATCCTTTTTATTTTCATTGGTTCTGTTGTGATGTCATCCATATAATTTCTTACTTATTAATTTGTATCTTCTCCTTGTTTTCTTTTGTTAGATTTTCCAATCATTGGTTGGTTTTATTAAGCCTTTTAAAGAACCAGCTTTTTGTCTTGCTGTTTCTTTCTATTGTTATTCTGTTTTCTATTTCATTTATTTCTGTTCTAATCTTTATTGGAGTCCTAGAGTGGCACTGTAGGATAAACACTCAACTGCCATATTGGTTTGAACCAATACAGGGTTGTTATGAACCAGAACCTACAGCACTTAACAACAACTATTCTCTAATATTTTTTTTCTTCTGGTGACTGTAGGTTTACTTGGCGTTTCTTTTTCTAATTGTTGGAGATGTTATGTTAAGGTCCTGATTTTGGTTCTTTCTTCTTTTTGGATGTGTGTGTTTGTTGCTATAAAATGTTTGTTGCTGTGTTGCAAAGGTTTTGGTATGTTGTGTTTTCATACTTCTTTGTTTTAAGGAATTTTTTATTTGTTCTGTTACCTAGCAGCTTTTAAGCAGAGTGTTATTCAGTTTCCATGTACTTGATTTGTTTTCCTTGCTCTTCCTATTGTTGATATCTAATGTTATAGCATTGTGATCTGAGAAGATTCTTTATATTATATTTTGAAGCTTTTAATTTATTAAGGGTTGCTTCATGACCTAACATATGGTCTGTTCTGGATAATGTGCCATGTACACTGGAAAACAATGTGTATTGTGCTGTTGTTGGGTTGAGTGCTCCATATATGTCTATGAGGTCAAGTTGATTGTGTTGGTTAGTTCTTCTGTGTCGTTGTTGATTTTCTTTCTAGTTGTTCTGTCCGTCATCAAAAGTGTTATACTAAAATCTCTTACTATTTTTATAGAGTTGTCTGTATCTTTCTTCAGTTCTATTGTTGTTGTTAAATGCCGTCGAGTCGGTTCCGACCCATAGCAACGCTCTAGTGGGTTTCCAACGAGCAACTGGTAAGCTTGAACCACCAACCTTACAGTTCAAACTGCCTTTGCAGTTTAGCGCATTAACCCACAGTGCCACACCAGTACTCATTTCTATTAGAGTTTGATTATATATTTTGAAGCTCTTTCATTGGGGACATAGATATTTATGATGACTATGTCCTCTTGTTCAATTGTCCCCTTAATCATGATAGAATGCCCTTCTTTATTTCTTATGCTGGTTTTGGCTTTAAAGACTGTTTTCTCAGAGATTGAAATGGCCACTTTTTATTGCCATTAGCATGATATATTTTTTCATCCTTTGATTTTTAGTCTATTTCTGTCTGTGTGTGTAAGATGTATGTCTTGTAAACAGCATATTAAAGGAGCCTATTTGTTAAAATACATTCTGCTACTTTCTGTCTCTTGATTGGTGTATTTAACCCATTGACATTCAGTGTAATTATCAATAGGTATGAATTGATTTCTGTCATTTTGCTGTGCATTTGTGTGTGTGTGATGCTGGTTTCTTTGTTCCACATAATTTGGTGCACTGAGTTCATTTTATTTGTGGATTTTGATTTCATTTTCATTTTTGTTGTGTTAATCTTTACTAAATCTTTCTGATTTCCTCTTTTTTATTTTGATGTCAAGGTATATTAATTTTCTTTGGCATTACACTATAATGTATCAGTTTTCCCCCATTTAAAACAGTGTTTTATGTTGAAATCTACTTCCTCAACATTTAGAAGCTCTGTATCCACACGATTCTCTCTGTGTGCTTTATAGTTCACTTCATTGCAAATTGATATCTCTGGTTCCCTGTTTTATGTTTTGTACATTTCTTTTACTTTAAATAGTTCTATAACTGGATTGAGTTCTGGATGGTGTTGTCATATATGTTTATCTCAGGTTGTTGTCTGCTGTTGGTCCCAAGTGAAAAAAAAACCCCTAAAAATTTTTTATCAAGTTGGTCTGATCATTATAAATTCCTGTAATTTCTGTTTATCTGGAAATTTTCTAATTTAACTCTCAT
>NW_006408526.1:27027403-27037428 GCF_000296735.1 Chrysochloris asiatica
CTGGGATTCTGATCACCTGTAAGTTGTTTCTCTTCATGTTGTCCCACATAACTCTTAGGCCTTCTTTGAAATTTTTGTTCTTTTTTTCTGATTGTTCTTTTAGCATACTAGTATTGAAAGATTTATCTTTAAGCTCACTAATTTGGTCTTCCATTGCTTTGAATCTACTCCTTTGCCCTTTCAATACATTGTCCATTTTTGTAATCTTAGTATTAATCTTCTGGGTATCTAATTGCAGATTTTGTATTGTTTTAAAATTTGCATTTATTTTACCTGTTTGTTCTTGTAGTGTTTTCCTGAATTCTTCTAAAGTTTTTTTCTATATTCTCCTTGACTTCCTTGATCTTTCTGTCATCCTTTGAACGTATCTACATATCATTCTTTTGAATCCTTTTTCAGTTAATTCCATTACCTTTTCTTCCTCAGAAACATTTTCTGACTCTGCATCTTGGTCATTTGTTTGAGCCATTCTCTCTTGTTTCTTTGTGTGAGCAAAAGCTTTCTGTTGTCTTTGAGACACTGTGATGTTGTTGTATTTGTATTTAATTGATGGTTGAATATTGATGTGTTCTTAGATTCTAACCAACTGTCTCCTATGAGTATAGTTAGAGAATGGAAGCATGTGCATCATTCTCTGTTTGCCATTCTTGCACTGCAGTGACTGGTGTTGGCTGTGGCCTATCATTGCTTAGGTAGTATGGTGGTGGTAATGGAGTCAGAACCGACTCAGAGCAACCCTGTACAGGGTTTCCGAGGCTGTAAATCTTTACAGGAGCAGAAAGCCTCATCTTTCCCCGTGGAACTGCTGATAGTTTCAAATTGCTGACCTTAAAATTCACAGCCCAATTCGTAACCACTATGTTACCAGAGCTCCTTCGTAGTATAGGACCTGATATTAATTCTTGCCCAGTGGGTGAAGTTGTAGAGGATATAGTGATGTCTGGGCTGTATAGGCATAGTTGCCATCTCCTGATAGGTGGAAAACAGGAGAAGCTCCCCCCCCCACACACACACACAAGAAAACAAAATAGAACAAACAAACAAGCAGCCAACAATGAAAAGAGAAAAAAAATGAATAAAATCAGGCAGTAGCCAGAAAAATAGAATAACTTAAAAGAGAAAAGAGGGACAGGAAAATGGAACTATGGAAGAGAGAAAATAAAAGGAATAAATTTAAAAAACACACAACAAAAAAACACTTAAAAAAACAGGGAGAGGGAGGATGAAAAGAAAAAGGGAGCAGAGAGTAGTGAAGAGAGATCAAAAAGGAACAAAGATAAAAGAGGGGAAATGAGAAACAGAAAAAAAAGAAGAAGAAATAAAAGCAGAAATAGGATAAAATTCAAGAGAATGGAAAGTGAAAAAGAAGAAGAAAGAATAAACAAACAATAAACAATGAAAGGAAAAAAAAAAACCCAAAACTAAAACTAAAAACAATGCAACTGTTGGACCTGGAGAGGAGAAAACTCTGAGGTTGGGTGTGGCAGGGATGTGACTGTGGAGTCCCTGGACCTATATAGAGTTTCTATATGCCTTTGTTGTTGTGATGCTAAGTGCCATTGAATTGGGTTCCAACCCATAGTGACCCTGTATAGGTTTCTGAGGAGTAGCTGATGAGCTTGAACTGCCAACCTTGTGGATCAAACCAACTTTGCAGTCCAACACATTAACCCACAGTGCCACACTAGGACTCCTCTATATGACGAGTTGTTAGCTATGTTCAATCTGGAAGTAGTTCGTGGAGGCCAGCTGGAGGCTGGTTAGTTAGGAGGGTTTCTGCTAGACTAATAGTCGGCCCTATGGGTTGTGTAGGCCTAGAGCAGAGCCCACCTAAATTTAGGCAGCAAAGTGGTACAGCTGACTCTTGCCTCACACTGTAGTGACTCACAACCATGTGGCTCTGAACTCCCAGAGAGCAGGGTCTATGAGGGGTATGGATGAGGGTGGGAGTTGGCCATATCTCTGGTCACCAAGGGAGCATGGGGCAAAAGAAGGGATTGCATCTTCCTTGTTGCCTGTGTGAATCTGCTCTGCCAGGCCAAAGCTGCTCAGAGTTCCAGATAGTTGTGCTGTGCCAGGTTGCCATTCACCTGAAAGTCTTCCTCTCTCCCCATCCATGCTCAGTGTCTCCTTCTAGCACCACCCAATCCACTTTTTCATCCTTTCCTCTGAAATTCAGGGTTCCAGGATTTTCATCTATGTCTGTTTCATTCGGTCTCTCGGATCTTTGTTGAAGAAAGTCTGTGTAGTGTGTCTGCCTAGTCCATCACATTGCTGGAAGTCCCCTCTCATAGGTTTTATTTATTGTGCAATGTTCTATTCGACAGACAGACTGTTGTTGTGTGCCATCAAGTAGGTTCTAAATCATAACCACACTGTATAGGGATTCCAAGAGTGACTGGTGGGTTTCAACTGTTGACTTTGTGGCTAGTTGTTGTTGTTAAGTGCCATCGAGTCGGTTCCGACCCATAGCGACCCTGTACAGGGTTTCCGAGGGTGTAAATCCTTACGGGAGTAGAAAGCCTCTTCTTTCTCCCGCGGAGCGGATGGTAGTTTCGAACCGCTGACCTTAAGGTTGGCAGCCCGATTCGTAACCACTACGCTACCAGAGCTCCTTTAGTGCTTATCCTACAGCACCATATTAGGGCTCTACATCATGGACAGTGGACATTTGTGACAAATATCTGTACTTGTTTTTCCCTTTCCCTCCAGCAGGGAGTCAGGCTCTGTGCTTCAGATAGACCTGGAAGCTCACGGATTTCAGGTTTGAGTTAATAAGTTGAATTCTGAAGGTTGTTTTTTTTTTTTTTCCTTTCTTTTAATTTATCATAGGTATCATTTCTTTATCGTCTTGATGTCCTTGTAAAGCTAAGAGGTGAAAAGGGAGTGGCTATCCCATTTTATAGATGAAAACACTGAGACCAAGAGCAAAGAAGCAGCTTACCTAGGTGCTGTTTGTGTTGACTTCAGAGCCAGAACAAAAAATCCAGGGTCTGAAGTTCTAGACAACCTATTATCAATCCATGATATTCCAAAAAAGGATGCTTTGGTATAAAATTATGCAAGTAGAACATGCTTTTAAAATGTGAAAATAGAACAGAGGGTTTAAATTTAAAATGCCAAAGTCCCCAAGTCCACATTTTGATTTTCTATGTTCTACAGAGTCACTATGAGTCGGAACTGCCTCCAGGGTACTTAACAACAACAACTAGTTATCCTTTGAGAAATTTTCCATGTCTATACAAGCTTGGTGCTTTGGGTTAATGTGTTGGACTGCAAAGTTGGTTTGAACAGCAAGGTCAGCGGTTCAAGCTCACCAACTGCTCCTTGGAAACTGTATACAAGGTTGCTATGGGTCGGAACAGACTCAACAGCACTTCACAACAACAAAATACAAGCGTGCATGTTTATCTATATATGCTTTTCTCTTTTCCACAAATTAAAAAAAAAAAAAAAGAACTGTAATAGTGTATTATTGTAGCTTCACTATTTCATTTAGATATTACACTTTTACAAGTTGGGCTGCTAACCTAAGGTCAGCAGTTTGAAACTACCAGCTGTTCTGTGGGAAGAAAATGAGGCTGTCTGCTCCCACAAAGATTTACAGCTTCGGAAACCCTATACAGGGTTGCTGTGAGTTGGAACTGACTCCACTGTACGTAACCAACCAACCAGTCATTTACAAAGTGCTTTCATCCCCACATTAACCCTGCAAGGTAAGTGGTATAGGCTTATTATCCTGATTCAAGACAAGAAAACTCTGACTTTTCTTGACAAGAGAGGTTAAGTCATTTATCCAGCAGTACATGTTGTAATGATTTGTTGTTGGCATTAGAACGTAAAGTTGTGTTTTCTGGATTCCAGTCTAACACACTAGCAAGCACTTGCACAGGACTTGAGAACAATGACAGCAAACAAACAAACACAGCCCTCCTGTCAGACTTCTCTAAGGGCTCTCTATCTGTTGTCTAATTCTCATAACAGCTCTATGAGAACAGTCCGATTATTACCAGTCTCAGTTCACAGAGCAAGAAACCAATTTAAAAATACCTCAAGTAATTGGCTCAGAGTTACACCAATAGGAAGTTGAGGAGCTGGGGTTCCAGCCCCACAGTCTGTGTTCTTCACTTCTATACCATACTCTCACCTACTCTGTGCTACATGTTGCTGTATGTTTCCTACACCTGACTAGCTTATTAGATCCCTATAACAATCTTGTATCCAGTACACATACAGTTATTGGACCATGGGGAATCTTTACCTGTGTCCAACTCTGAAACAAAGCACCTCCTAACAACACTGGGAAACTTCTAGTGGTACTTGACCTACCTGGATACTGAATGAATCAGTCACTTGCCCAAAAAAAGCATGCAAGCACATGTAAGGTGTGGCTGTTAATAATAATACCAGCCATATACCACTGAGTGTTCACAACATCCTATTGTAGTAGTTGCTGTCAAGTTGACTCCAATGCATGGTGACCCCGCGCATAACAGATGAAATGTTGCCTGGTTCTATACCATCTTCATGACTGTTTGTATACAACAACCCATTGTTGTGTCCAATGTGTATTTGGAGTGCCATCCAACCTAGGGGGCTAATCTTCTAGCACTACTTCAGACAATATTCTGTTTTGACTCATAAGGTTTTTCTTGGCTAATTTTCACAAATAGATCACCAGACATTTCTTCCTACTTTGTCTTAGTCAGGAAGTTCTGCTGGCCATGCTGGCTAACCCTGTAGGTATTTGAAATACTGGTGACATATTTTCCAGTATCATAGCAACATACAAACCACCACAGTCATATAAAATGACAGCCAGGTGACTGTACATCCTGGGTCTGGGTTAGTTTCAGCGTCTCTTCTGACACCCATTTTGGTCTTTCTTTTTCCTTCCTGTCTTTTCAATTATCTTTTGCTTTCTTCATGTATGATGTCTTTGATGTGGTCTCACAATTGGTCTGGTCTTTGGCCATTGGTATTCAATGCATCGAATCTATTTTGAAATGGTGGAATGTAAACTAATCTCAAGTGGAATATACTCAATGTTGTATTTTGGCTCTCATTGACTTGTTTCAGTTTTCTTCAGGTTCAGCTTGAACTTGCATGTGAGCGATTGTAAGTCTGTTCCATAGCTTGATTCTGGCTGATGATATTGAGCTTCTCTGTCATCTCTTTTCACAGATATAATTAACATGATTCTTTTGTATTCTATCTGATGAGGTCGTTATGTTGTAGACAAAAGGTATTTGCAATGAATATGTCATTGGTTTTGCAAATTTCTACCATGAGATCTCTAGCATTGTTTTGCCATGAAGGCCATGTTTTCTACTACTGATCCTTCTTTTGTTTCCAACTCTTACATCCCAATCACCAGTAATTATCAATGCATTTGATTGAGTATTTGATCAGTTTCAGACTGAAAAACTGGTAACAATCTTCAGTCTTCATTTTGGCATTAGTGGTTTGTTGGTGCATACGTTTGAGTAAGAGTTCTATAAACTGATCTTTCTTGTAGACATGTGGACATTGTCCTATCACTGACAGCCTTGCACTTCAGGATAGACCTTGACAAGCTCTTTTTGATGATGGATGTGCTACCAGTCCTCTTCAATTTGCCATTCCTAATGTCGTAGACCATATGATTGTCCAATTCAAAACGGCCAATACCATTTCAATGTTTATATGCGCCAATTCATTTTTTACAACTTCCAGTTTTCTTATATTTATACTTCATGTGTTTCATGTTCTAATTACTAATATATGTTTGGAGAGGTTTCTTCTCATTCTGAATCATGCCACATCAGTAAATGAAGAGCCCCAAAATTTTACTTCACCCATGTTATTAAAGTGCACTCTACTTTGAGGAGTTAAATCTTCCCCCACTGTTCTTGAATATATTCCAACCAGAAGGGCTCATCTTCTGGCATTGTATCAGATAATATTCCCCTGTATTCATAAAGTTTTCAAGGGCCAATTTTTTTCAGAAGTATGCTGCGAAGTCCTTTCTAGTCTGGAATCGCCACTGAAACCTGGTCTAGAACACAGCTCTAAAATGTCGAGTGGCTAACTCAAATGGAAGAAATTATGAAATAAAAGAGTGGAACAGAGATTTCAAAGGGTGACTTGATAAGGCAAAGTAAACTATGGTAATGAAATGGACCAAGATTTGGAGTTAAAAGACCAAAAGAGGAGAACACTCAGCATTTCTCAAGCTGAAAAGACTGAAGAAAACAAAACTGAAGCTTCAAGTCCTGATGTGTTGTTGTAGGATAAGCACTGGATTGCTAACCACAGTCTGGTAGTCCAAACCCACATTCCTCAAAAACCTTTCACAGGGTCGCTATGAGTTGGATCAGACTCAGCACTCAATAACATCAACAACAATGGACAAAATATTAAATGATGGATGAAGCATCAAAAGAAGATGGAAGAAATACACAGTTACTGTACCAAAAAGAATTGGTCAACGTTGAACTATTTCAGTAGTCAGCATATGATCAAGAACCGACGGTACTGAAGGAAGAAGTAAGTCACTGTTGAAAAACAAGGCTCCAGGAATTGATGGACTACAAATTGAAATGTTTCAGCAAACTGATGTCACTCTGGACTCAGCAATCCATACCAAGAACTTTGGAAGAGAGCTACATAGTCAACCAACTAAAAGTCTTGCCCATTGCAAAAATAGGTGATCCAATAGAATGCAGAAAATTTCAAGCCATATCATAAATATCATATGTAAGTAAAAGTTTGCTAAAGATAATTCAAAAACTACTGCAGCAGTACATAGGGAATTAACAGAAATTCAAGTCAGATTCAGAAGAGTACATGGAATGAAGATTAACATTGTTAATATTATATGGAGCTTGGCTGAAAGCACAAAATATAAGAACGATATGACTTGTATTTTACTGACTATGCAAAGGTATTCAACTGTATGGATCATAACACATTATGGGAACATTGTGAAGAATGGTAATTCCAGAATACTTAATTGTGTTCATGCAGAACCTGTAACTAGACTAAGAGGCAATCATTCAAATAGAACAAGGGAATACTGTACAGTATAGAAATAAAAAAAAAAGGTGTACATCAGGGTTGTATGTTTTTTTTTTAAAAAAATTATGCTTATTCAATTGTCTGTATGCTGAACAAATAATCTGAGAAGCTGGACTATATGAAAATAAACATGGTGTCAGGATTGGAGGAAGACTCATTAATAATCTGCAATATTCAAACGACACAACCTTACCTGTTGAAAATGAAGCAGATTTGAAGCACTTAGTAATGAAGATCAAAGACTACAGCCTTCAGTATGGATTATATCTCAAAAAGAAAACAAAAATCCTTACAGCTGGACCAGTAAGCAACATCATGATAAACAGAGAAAAGATTGAAGTTGTTAAGCATTTCATTTTACTTGGATCCATAATCAATGCCCATGGAGGCAGACATCAGGAAATCAAACAAGAGCTTGTATTAGGCAAATCTGCTGCCAAAGACCTCTTTATTATTAAAGAACAAAGATATCACTTTGAAGAGTAAGGTGTGCCTGTTGTAAGCCATGGTATTTTCAATGAACTCATTTGCATGGGAAAGCTAGACAATGAATAAGGAATACCACAGAATAATTGATGCCTTCAAATTATGGTGTTGGCAAAGAACACTAAATATACTAGAAGAATGAATAAAAATATCTTGGAAGAAATACAGCCAAAATGCTCCTTAGAAGGCAAGAGGATGGTGAGATCTTATCACCCATATTTTGATCAGGAGTACCTGTCCCTGGTAGCTACCAGCCGCTCCGCGGGAGAAAGATAAGGCTTTCTACTCCCGTAAGGATTTACACTTTCGGAAACCCTGTACAGGGTCGCTATGGGTCGGAACCGACTCGACGGCACTTAACAACAACAAACCTGTCCCTGGAGGACAGCATGCTTGTTAAAGCAGAGGGTCAGCAAAAAAAAGAGGCAGGCCCTTAATGAGACTGAAGGTCATACAATGCAACCATGAACTCACACAGGAAAGACTGTGAGGATGGGGAAGGACTAGACCATATTTTGTCCTATCGTACATAGTATCACTATGTGTTGAAACTGATTCAGTGGCACCTAACAAACAATCCAAAAATGTCTGTGCTATAGGTTTTGCATATATCTCTTTATATAAACTTTGTAACAACCCTGTGATCCTAAGATTATTGTCCTCATATTACAGATGGAGAATTCATGGTTCAGAGTGGTTAAATAACATCCCCAAAGTCACACAGCTAGTAAATGGAAGAGGCAAAGCTGACTTTGTTTCTACCCTATCTATATCTTGTTTTCCAGATTGATCAGGGCATCAATATCTTCTTTCTTTCCCATTCCAAGGCTTGAGACAGCCCCAGCTTCCTGTCTACAAGAAGTAGTCAGTTTGTAGCCCTAGATTTCAGAAGAATAATCATTCCTGTCATGGATCCAACCTGCTTCCAACTCTCCTGGAAACGCAGCCCCTCCAAGCTATTTAGGGTTATAGCTGACTCTGCTGGAAACAGCTGACAGGGTTGGAGTATCTTGCTTCCTCTTTGGACCCTTATAGCAGTTGGGATTCATCTCTGGGCATTGTTAATCAGCCCTACATTACAGTTAGTTGGGTCCTTGTCATCTGCCCCACTAGCCTTTAGGCATCCCTGCATATAGACTGACTCAGGCAGTCCCATGTGTAACAGAAGGAAACATTGCCCAGTCTGGTCTTGCCTTCACCGTTGCCAGAGTGTTTGAGCCCATCACTGCAGCTGTTGCTCCAATCTATCTCACCAAGGACTTCCCTGGCCCTCTACATTTCACCAAACATGATGCCCTCCTCCTCTAGCAACCGATCCCTCCTGATGGCATGTCCAAAGCAAGCAAGTCAGACAGTTGTGACCCATAGAGTTTTTAGCGGCTGACTTTCAGAAGTAGATTTCTAGACCTTTCTTCTTAATCTGTTTTAATCTAGAAGTTCTACTGCAACCTGTCCACTGTGGGTGACCCTGTTGGTATTTTAAACATTAGTAGCATAGCTTCCAGCATCACAGCAACACACAAGCCACCACAATGTGACATACTAACTGATGTGTGTTGGGCAGACCCCAAAGTATGTAATAAGGTATGCAAATAATAGGTTCTCAATATGAGCCCTGGTATGGTGCTGTAGGATAAGCACTGGACCACAAAGTCTGTTTGAACTGCAAGGTCGGTGGTTCAAACTCACCAGCGAGTTGCTCCTCAGAAACCCTATACATGGTCGCTATGAGTCAGACCTGACATGATGGCATTACCAACAACAGCAACAATATGAGCCCTACAATACACTGACTTAGATGTTCAGGGTAAGACCATCCTGGCAGAAGTCCTATGTATGAAACAATTTTCCCTGAGCAGCTACATTTGAGGTTCTATCTTCTAATATTCTACTTTCTCATACTTTGGGCCACAAAAGAGAGTTGTCCCTGGTGTTTCTGGGTATGAGGCTAGTTTAGTTCCAACCACACAGACTACTAGCACCTTACCTACCTAGCACTGCAGGGTGGCAAAGGACATACAGGGGGAATTCCTGGCAAGAAGTCAAGGGTTCAGCTCAAGTAAGCTGCTGATTGTATTGGCTTCCCAGCATTCTTAGGGGCCAAAAGATGTGAGGAGCACAAGTGCTGCACCAAATATTTCCCACTTAGTTCCACCGGTTTTTACTCAGATCTGATTTCTCCGCCTTCAGAACTTCCTTTTAAATTAACAGCAGCCCTTGAAAACTAATAAATGTATATGGTGAACAAGAGCCCATTGGAATCTAGCTCCCTCCTATTCTAACAAAAAACAAAGGACAAACAGGGCTCATGTTCTTTGAAGTTTTACTTCCATGATAGTGGTATTTTACACACACATACACACATGCACATAAGCCTTCAGAAAAGATCATGAAAAAGTGGAATTGAAAGTTAATGGAATTTTTCCATGAGTCAGTCAGTCTCTCTCTCTCTCTCTCTCTCTCTCTCTCTCTCTCTCTCT
>NW_006408526.1:27037528-27045882 GCF_000296735.1 Chrysochloris asiatica
ATATATATTATATATGTGTGTATATATATACATATATGTATATATATATAAAATATGTATTTGTTAAAAGAGCTCTGGTTACATAGGGGTTATGAATTGGGCTGCTAATCTCAAGGTCAGCTGTTTGAAACTACCAGCGGTTCCACAAGATTTACAGCCTCGGAAACCCTATATTGGGTTTCTATTAGTCAGAACCGACCCCATGGTACATAACTACCATCAACCACCATAGTTATTAAGTGCCCTTGAGTTGGTTCTGACTGTATACAATCCTGTGTAGGGTTTCCAAGGAGCAGCTGGTGAGTTTGAACCACCAACCTTGTGGTTCAAACTGACCTTACAGTCCAGTGCATTATCTATCCTACAGCACCACACCAGGACTTAACAACAACAACATGTTTTATCTGGGAGTCCTGGTGCGATGCTATAGAATTAACACTGACTGCTAACTGCAAGGGCTGAGGTTCAAACCTACCAGCCACGCCTCAGAAACCCTACATAGAGTCGCTATGAGTCAGAACCAACTCGATGACACTTAATAACTTTATATGGTGATTTTCTTCACCAGGACTGGTCCCACTTGACCAAAGTAGATGGGACGAAGTTTTACCATCTTTACTTCAAAGGAGGATTTTTGCTGTACTTCTTCCAAGACAGATTTGTTTGTTCTTCTAGCATTCCATGGGAGGTTCAATATTCTTTGTCAATATCATAATTCAAAGGCATGTGGTTGTAGGGGTGGGCAAAGCCAAAATCTGTGGATCAGACAGCCTGAAGGAAACATGCAGACTTTTGTCCCAAGATGCAAAGGACAGAGTGGAAAGAATGCTGAGTGGAGAGAAAGCTCTGTCAAAATATCTATAGTCTGGAGGCAGGCTTATTCTAAGGAAATTCCCTTTGAAATTGATTCTATTACATCAAATTACATTATGGAAGAGCAACTAGTGTAGTGTTTGGTCAAATCACTGGGAACCATAGTTTAGCCAGTTGACACATAAAACTACCTACCATAAACCCCACGTTAGCCTAATTGATAACATCATCAAAGACTTTATTTCCTAATGTTCATAGGGCAACATGTCATTCTGAAAGACACAAACAATTCAGTCCATAACACTGTACAAAGGAGTTGTGAGGAATTCTGGGTACTGTAAAGGACAAATCTCAGAGGGGAATCATTTAGAGAGCATTCAGCATAGATGCTTTCCAACCTGGGATACCATGAAGTTTCAGAAAGCAGGGTGGTGAACAAAATGATTTTCAAAGTTGCAACACCACCTGTTACAACACCACCATTCAAAGATGGAGGGTTTCTGGCTTATTGAGTATTGAGTGGGGTCCCTAGCTTAGGCTTAAGTGAGGAGACACTAGAGGTGTCAGTTATGTTCAGTAGGAGCTTGTGTTGTATAGGTGGGAAGGCCATTCTGTAACCAGCTGCACACTGTAAAAAACACAAGCTCAAAACTGCCAGACACTTTGATGCAAAATAGCTAAGAAAATCAACTCTAGCTTTCAACTAGGGAGGAAATAGGAAATCCAATGAATCTGAAACATTGCCAATGGAAGGTTCAGGATGAGTCTGGGGCTATCAGAAACTTTTCTAAGAGAAGCGAAGGAGACCTGAACATGAGTCAGAACACCTGACACCTCCTGGTTCTCTTACTCACCAGGTGTGTGTGATGTAGGAAGGTTTCCCTGAACCTGTTTCCTCATCTGTGAAACAGATGACAAGAGTTCTTTGCTTATTTTCCTCAGGAACGTAGCAATGACCAAATAAGACAGAGCTAGTGTTGGTGCTTCTGAAGCATTGCCATCACTCGGAGCACCCCCGCCTGGTGCTCACATGGATTGTGTCCTGGCAGTGATGGGGCAGAGGCGACTTGCAGAGCAGAGAAAGCAAAGAGTATAAAGGGAGGTGAAGGAGTCAAGCTCTAATTCCAGGGCCTAAACATGGGGGAGAACCCCCAGTCCTTGGGTGTTGGTGGCAGAAATGTGCTTCTGTTCTAGGATATGATGGTGAGAGAGTTCTAGAACTGAGCTTCCCTGAGAGATGCCAATGATTCTCTGTGTGATTCTGATCTGAGAGGACTCCACTTGGAACCTGTCTCTGCAAACAGATGTAATGGTGGCAACTGAGAGTCAATGTCATGGCCACCAACCCCAGGAACAGAGCCCCAAATCTAAACACAGGAAAGAAAGCCTAAATCCCTAGAGTCCTTGACTGCCAGGCATGCTCTACACAACCGCTCTCTGCCGTTTTCCTCACTGTTAATGTGAAATAACACCTACCTTACCTGGTGGGATGACTTCACGCAATAGCTGCCACACTAAGCTGAAACATACCATCCCTTCTTTCCTACATGTGGTGACCCTGAGTTGGACTCATATCAGTGGTAACTAATAACAATCTGATGGGTAAGTCAAAGTGCTTTTCTAAGTGTAAGGAGTTGAAGAAATGCTTATTTCTCATCTTGTACTCTCCCATGCAGACGGCTAAAATCATGGTTCTGTCTTCACAAAAACCGTGTGGCTGTCCTCACCAGTTCTCAGTCTAGGGGTCCCGCCCATCCACCCAAGACACTTCGCTATTCAGCAACCTTAGCCGCCCAGTCTGCCTGTAAAAGCTAAGAATACGTTATAAAACTGCCATAAGGTTTTATGAGGCCTCTTTCCCAGGGACCGATCTCGGTGCTGTGAATCATACCAGTGTCTCTAAGTGGGGCTCTGAGCATGGGGCCAAGAACAGGAGAACAGCTGTGTTGGGGCGAGGCAGCTTCATGGGGACCTTTGGAGCAGCAGGATTGACCAGCCTTAAGAGGACCAAAGTTCTGGCTGACCTTCACTTCCCCAGTTGGGTCCTTCAGCTTCCCCAGTTGGGTCCTTCAGCTTGGGCCCAGAGATGAGAAGGAAAAATGAATGAATATTAAAAAGATACAGTGACAAATATTAAACAAACCATGGCACAATTTTTACCTCTTCTGTTTCCTTGCCCTGTGACTAGGGCAGGTCATTTAATTTGCCTGAGCCTTAATTTCTTCATCTGTAAAATGGGGATAATAAAGTGCTAAGCACTGAGTTTGTGTGAGGTTTAATGAGATTTAAAGTGCTTACTTAGCAAGGCACCAGAACAAAATATACAACAATAAAAGTAATGGAAGAAAAATAACAATTATTCTTTTTTCCCTATGTTGTTGTTGTTGTTGTTATGTGCCGTGGAGTCGGTTCCGACTCATAGTGACCCTGTACAGGGTTTCCGAGGCTGTAAATCTTTACGGGAGCAGAAAGCCTCATCTTTCTCTTGTGAAACAGCTGGTAGTTTTGAACTGCTGACCTTGCGGTTTGCAGCCCGATTCGTAACCACTGCGCTACCAGAGCATACTGTTTAGTAAATAGCATTCATTAGGGGTCCCTAAGTGTTGCAAATGGTTAACATGCTTAGGTAATAACTAAAGGTTAGAGGTTTGAGTTTATCCAGAAGTACCTTGGAAGAAAGGCCTGGTAATCTCCTTCTAAACAATCACCCATTGAAAACCCTATAGACTCACACACATGGGATCGCCATGAGTTGGAGTCAAGTTAACAGCAACTGGTTGGTTTCAGTAAATATCTGACAAATTGAATGAATAAATGAACACATGCCTTAAAAGAGCTGATGAAGAGGGTAAAGAGAGAAAAACCTAACTCTCAAATGTGACCTTCTTCATGAATCTTTCTCTGACCTCTGTGTTCTTCATCTACAAATGAAGGGTTTGAGATAATTTATCTTTAAGGTCTTTCCTAGATCTCAGACTTTTGATTCATTCCTCAACTCATTCCTTTATCCGATATTTATTGAGTACTGTGTGCTCAGGAGTACCGTAGGTACTGTGAAGAAAATGCACAAGATCCTTGCCCTCTGGAAATAGATTTCCTAGAGGCAGTACAGGTGAAACACATAATAAACAATGAGTAAGAAGTCTTGAGCTCTATGGAGAACTATAAAGCAGGGTAAGGGAGATGGCCAATGCCAGGAGGAAGGTATTTCAGTTTTAAGTAGGGAGGTCAGGATAGGTCTCCACGGATATAATGACCTTTGAGCAAAGATCCAGAGGAGGAAAAGAAGTGGACCATGCAGATAGAAGGGGAAGAATAGTCCAGGAAGAGAAAACAGCAAGTGCAAAAGCCCTGAGGTAGAAACACACCTATTATGTTAAAGCAAGAAGTAGTACCAAACCATCCTGGCTTACAAAGAAAGAGCAGAGTAAGAAATGTATCCCCCTCTGCCACCCAGGCAAGGACCCCGCTTCCTGACCTGTCCCTCTCTCCTTCTGTTCTCAGTTTCTTTATGTCCTGCTCCAGCCAAGGCTCATCTGCCTAAGAATAAGCGGTGTTGACGAAGAATAACTACCAGAAGATGGTTCTCTTAAAATGGAATAATTTAAACAGTATTAATTCCTCCACTGGATGAAAATGAACCCCCCCCACACACACACACACAATTTTGTTGGGCAGGAAGATTAAAGAGCAGCTGCTAATTATACATCTTCACCTGGAAGAAAGAAGCAAGTGAGGAAGATGGCCAGAGCTGGACCAAGGCAGGGAAAGCAAGCTGCTTCTCCACTTGCCTGATGCCGCTGAGATGATTGGAATTCATGGTGACCTCCTCATGTGTTACACGGTAGAACTGCTCCATAGGCATTTCTTGGCTGTAATCTTTATGGAAACAAGTTGCCAGGCCTTTCTTCTGCAGTGCCACTGGGAGAGTTAGAAGCACCAATCTATAAGTTAGCAAACCAGTTGTGTTACCCAGCACCAATGCATGGGAGAAGAGCTGGTTTGACTGGGCTAAAGTGGCAGAGAGCTGGCATCCAACCATTGTGATAGGAAGAGTAATGAACCAGAAACCAGGGCACCTGATTTTAGATTTGACCCTCCCACCAGCATGCTCAAGTCATTTCATCTCTGTGGGCCTGAGTTTCTTAACCTGTATAACTTAGGAGTGGTGAACTTGAGACTTTTAAATTCTGTATTTTGTCTTTCTCAAAAGACTATAAACTTCTAGAAGGATACTTTGGTTCATCTTTGCATTCTTGGCATCTGCACCACAGAAACTATGTTAGATGAATAAATGGAGCTTGCCTACAGCCTAGGACCTTTGCCAGAGAAGCTTGTATCAGAAGAGACCCCTAAGCTATAGCCTTTTGCCTGCTTTGGCTCCAGACTCCTGCTTGACTGAGGATTGACCTCTTTAGCTCAAGGAATCTTCTACCATGGTAGAGTTGATGGGAATGTCAGTCTGTTTACTTTTCATTACCTTTCCTTGCTAGGAACTGGTTAGATAGATGGATAGACAAGGGGTCAAGCTCTGTTTCTCAGAGAGGCCCTCTTAGACCAATTCACCTTTCTCACCCTCAATTCAGAGCCATGTGTCTGCACATACCTCCCAGTTTCTAATCCTGGGAGTCTCCAGCCTTACTTGGGTCTTACTGGGAGCTGGGTGTCCTAATAATGGACACCTATATAGTGGTTACAAATCCGGCTGCTAACCTCAAGGTCGGCAGTTCAAAACTACCAGCTGTTCCGCGGGAGAAAGATAAGGCTTTCTGCTCCTATAAAGATTTGCAGCCTCGGAAACCCTGTGCAGGGTCACTATGAGTCGGAACCGACGCCACGGTACTTAACAACAACGTTCCTTCATGCAGCTCCATATTCTCCAGAGTGAGGTCTCGCTGGCTGTATGAAGGCCCAGTAATTGTCCAGTTGTTGATCTGTGGATGGTGATTCTGAAGTAGCCATGGGTTCCCTGCATGAGTAGGGGAATATGGTGATGATGGAGGAAGCGGCCTTGACTGCCAAGGAATCTCTGGGAAATTGCCGTGACTGTAAAGTTAGCACAGCACTCAGAAAGCTCTGGACATGGAGCCTTTGGTCCTCTGCTCTCCCCACCGCAGTGGGGAGGGAACGAAGGGTTCTCCTTTTTTCTGATTGGTTGATGAGGAGGGTCAGGAAGTGAATTTTGCATGCAAGGCCACTAACACCTCTTCCATCAAGGAAGTGAGATGTCCTTGATGACCTGAAAGTGACATTTCAGGCTGATGTGCCAAGTGAAGCGCCTTCCCGTGGGAAAATAGCTCCACAAGACTGGCCACATCTGAGCAGAAAAAGAGTCTGAGATATTGACTTAAAAAATGAGTGCAAAGAAAATCATGAAACCTAACTTCAGTATTGTATTACATGTCCCTAGTCCCATACAGATAAATCCTCCAAACCCTGTCTTCTCAAGAAAGGCCCTGAGATCTGAGGTGTTCTAATGACAAGTTGTGAGAACTCTGAGGAGTTCTTGGTTAACTAACCGAAAACGGGGATGCTTATGGAACAGATCAGTCCCTGGGTAGTGTAAATGTTTGAGGAGCTCTGCCACTAACCAAAATGTTGGAGGTTTGAGTCCACCTAGAGGTGCTTCAAAATAAATGCTTGGTGATCTACTTCTGAAAACTCAGCCATTGAAAATCCTATGGAGCACATTCTACTGTAACACACATGAGATCACCCTGGGTTGAGGCTGACTTAGTTGATAGTAACTTTTTTTTTTTAATGAAACAGAGTTGTTGTTAAGTGCTGTTGAGTCGGTTCCGACCCATAGCGACCCCGAACAGGGTTTCCGAGGTTGTAAATCTTTACGGGAGCAGAAAGCCTCATCTTTCTCCCGTGGAGCAGCTGGTAGTTTCGAACTGCTGACCTTGCGGTTCTCAGCCCGATTTGTAACCACTACGCTACCAGAGCAGTGTAGTGGGACAGAGTAGGTCACAGCAATATGTGAGAAAGCAGATGTGAAAATGGTTTACAAAGCACTAGCCAAAGTTAGCCATTGCTGTTTGTATTTAAGGAGCCCTGGAGTTTGATGTGGGTTGGAATCAACTTGATAGTAAAGGTTTTAGTTTTTTGTGTGTGTTTTGGAATTGATATCTAACTACTCATTGGTAGTGGGTTTTTGATTTTGTAGTTAGAATCAACTCAATGGTATTGGTGTTTTATTGGTGCAGCAGTAAAGTGCTCAGCTAAAATAAAGTCTGCAGTTGGAACCCACCAGCCTAGGAGAAAGATGTGGCAATCTGCTTTGGTCAGGGCTTGGAATCCCTAAAGGGGCAATTCTACTGTATCCTAGAGGGTAGTAGGAATCACATTGAACTAGATGGCAGTGGAGCCAATAAGTAGCATTTCAAATCAAGATTTGTACTACAAAAATGGTTTTTCCACCCCAACTCTAAAAGCTAACCACGATTGATCAATCTCTGTCCCAAAACAGTAATGAAGGCTTAGAGGGGAGGCTGGGTTTGAACAATTGCTTGACAGTCTTCCCAACAGAACCTGCATCTCCCCACCCACACTTAAGCTCCTAAAACTTAAGACAAATGACCTAACCTTTATGGGGTTCACCTTCAAATCAGGGATAATGCTAGAATGAAGTGATCTCTTCTTTAGCTCTGATTTATATAATCCACTCAAGTACACGGTCTGGCTATCTTCTGATACACTCTCTCCTTCACTCCATTACTTCCCGGTCCTGTAATAAAAATTTTGTTCTTTCACACTTCTCTAAGAAATCTACATTTAACTTCCAGAACCTTCTCTTTGTTACCCTCACCCACACATCCCCTCCCCGCATATTCTTTGGTCCTTCTAAGTCAGTAGTTAGTAGCCTTCTCTCAGAGGTTTCCCTGAGAATTCTTTAAGCGACTGAGTAGGAGAAAGGATCTCATGTATTTTGGGTACCAGAGATAATCAGGTAATTGTGCAATTAGCAGTAATTTCATTTTAACAAGAGTCCCCTTAAAAAAAAAAAATAAGAGGGATTCTTTTTTTCCCCCATTCCTTGTTGTTGTTTTGTCTGGAGTGGCTGTCATCAGGAATTTGGTCCGACACCCACGCACTCTGCAAGGAAGCCGAGGGGGAGGCGAAGGATGCGGGAGGCAGAACTCCTAGGGGAGAGAATCTGCGGAGCGGACCCTCTCTACTCAGCTCCCCTGCAGAGCCCAGCCTCCGGGAGGGGACCCAGCGCGAGCCTGCTAAACTCCTATCTCCACAGACCAGCTCCTGTCCCTACAGCGACTTCCTCCGACTGCTCCCACCCGTGCCCTGGGCCACTGGGAGGGACACTCGGGAAAGACCCCAGAGGTCGGGAGGATGCACCTGGGCTTATCGCGGGGACTGGAGGAGTGGCAGGGAGGCCTTCCTGATCCACGTCGTAGCTGAGCTGTTGGGGTGCAGGGCCCTCGCTCCAAGGTCCCTCAGGTTCAGGCACGGGCTCGACTCCCGTACTTGTCCCGGCCCCCTCTGCCTGATGAGCCACGGCACAGAGTGGGCTTTCCCCCTCC